>NC_141992.1:129469838-129776992 GCF_049901715.1 Pseudonaja textilis | reverse complement strand
TATCTAACATTAATTAACAAAATGTTATGATAGCGTTGTTTTTTGTATTATCCTTTACCCTCAGTATTTATCATTCTGTCAACTAATGGGCTATATGTATATATCTGTATGGGAGCACGTGCACACACTCAAAAAAATATGCTAAAAATTAAAGAAAATCTTTCTTAAACCCAATAATGTAGTTTATATTAGACATAAACATCAGGCTGCAGTCAGTGTGTTAGCCTTTAATATGCCAAAGAGACTCCCTTTTTTCTCCAAAGGCAACAATCAAGGATATATGCCTTCAGCAACAATCTAAGAATGATCTTTAATACCATAAAATTAAGGAAGAATTTCTAACCTCAGGACAAGTTGTAGTGACTCACAATACCTTTTGAATTGGATGTAACCCTATGGGTATTTAGCTTGATTTGTTGCTTGCAGCACAAGTTCTGTACAGTACAATGTATTTTCTAGCTCAAACTTTACTAGTATTACCACTACTACTAAATTATTAATAACAGTAATCAATGCATTGTGATCAATCTTACTAAACTGAAAAATATAACTTCAATACAGTATCTGTTTAAAGAATGCAGTTTTAAAAGCTTACTCCTAGCATTCACCTGGATGATAGATTAGCAAATTAGATTAGCCAATCAAAGCCAAGCCACAAGGCCCCTCTAATAACCCAATGGAAATACAGGTTGCCCTTACTTAGCAACACTCCCCAACTGCTCAAAGTCACAATGGTGCTGAGTGAGACTTATAGATGGTCCTCAAAGCTGCAGCCATCAGAGATCATGATTGGGATGTTTAGCAACCACTGCACAGTTACAATGATTACAATGAGCCATAGTCATGTGCTCATTATTTGTGACCTTTATTGCCGGCTTCTGAGAAGTAAGGTCAATGGGGAAGCCATCAGCTGTCGCATGACGTTGCACTTAATTGCTGTTGTAAGTTGGCACAGTCATATGATTTTTATTTTACAATCTCACTGCATAGTGACAAAGTTCCTGGTCCCAATTACAGCTATCTGAGGACTACCTGTGAATTTGGTTTATGATTTATGACCATTTTTCACACTTATGACCGCTGCAGCATCCCCATGGTCATGTGTTCAAAGTCCAGGCCCTTGGCAACTGACTCATATTTATGATGGTTGCAATGTCTTGGGTCATATGATCGATCCCCTTTTGTGACTTTCTGATATGGGGAAGTCACATTCACTTAACAGTCGTGTTATAAACTTAATAACTGCAGTGATTCGCTTAACAGCTCTGGCAAGAAAGGTCATACAAAGAGGCAAATGTCTTACCAAATGTCTCACTCAGCAGCAGAAATTCTGGGCTCAATTGTGGTCGCAAGTTGAGGACTACCTGTATTGGCTGAGAAAGGAATGGAAGTTCACAACATTTGGAGGAAATTGTTTTCTCACCGAAGCTAATGTATCTAGAAACCTTGGACTGATATAAGTCCAATGGAGGATTGCATTCTGGTATACAGGTAGTAGGGACGCAGTGGCTCTGTGGCTAAGATGCTGACCTTGTCGATCAAAAAGGTTGGCAGTTCGGGGGTTTGAATCCCTAGCGCCGCGTAATGGAGTAAACTCCTGTTGTCTTGGTACAAATTCCTTGTGTGTCCAATCACACTTGGCCAATAAAGAATTCTGTTCTATTCTATTCTACTTGTCCCAGGTTCTGCCAACCTAGCCGTTTGAAAGCATGTAAAAAAATGAAGGTAGAAAAATAGGGATCACTTTGGTGGGAAGGTAACAGCGTTCCGTGAGTCTTCAGCGTTTAGTCATGCCGGCCACATGACCACGGAGACGTCTTTGGACAGTGCTGGCTCTTTGGCTTTGTAATGAAGATGAGCACCAGCCCCTAGAGCCGGAAATGACTAGCATGTATGTGCGAGGGGAACCTTTACCTTTACCTATACAGGTAGTCCTCGACTTACAAGGACAATCAAGCCCAAAATTTAAGTTAAATGAGTTTTGTTCTTGCCACATTTGTTAAGTGGATCACTGCAGTTTGTAAGTTAATAACACGAATGTTAAGTGAATCTGGCTTCCCCATTGACTTTTCAGGTCAGAAGGTCCTGAAGAAGGATCACATGACCTTGGGACACGGGAACGGTCGTAAGTATGAACCAATTGCCAAGTGTCTGAATTTTGATCACATGATCGTGAGGCAGCTACAAAGGTCGTAAATGTGAAAATGGTCATAAGTCACTTGTTTCAGTGCCATTGTAACCTTGAATGGTCACTAAATGAACTGTTGTAAGTCAAGGACTACCTATATATTCTACACAACTCCCCCCCCCAAAAAAAATCCTATTTTGAGTAAGTTCAATGTTTAGTCCTGTGATTAACCCTAACCAGGTGAGCGAAAAGGAATCGCCATTGTATGCGTCAGTGTTCCTCAAAAGTTTGAAAGTTTTCAATTATTCAGTTCCATAACAAAACAAAGCCACACTGTGTTAACTTGACATTTTTATCGCCGTGGCTTTCTGAAACCTCAAATGAGGATGCAATCAAGCAGAGCATCTAAATGGGACAGAAAGAAAAAGAGAGGAGCTGAAACGCTAATTGCTTCTCAAGCCCAGGGAGAACAAACAAGAATTCATTCCTTTGCAGAACTTAATAACTCAGGGCCAGTTAAAACTGTTTTGGTTTGCTTATTTTGAAGCAGGGTCACGAAACACCAGCAATAGTGGCCTTCAAGCCTCTAACACTAGAAAGGCATAATCTAGAGATAGTGTTAGAAATTAAAGGTCAGCGATAGAAATGGACTTTTCTACAACTTCTTCATGGTCTCAACAGCCTTGTATGCCTTCCTATATTGTGGAGAACAAGATAAAATAAAGTAAAATAAAATAAAATAAAATAAAGAAATGGATATCTGTGGGATTCGGGATGGTTCAGTCTCTTCCCCTATTATCTCCTTCCTACACTAGATTTATAGAAAGCTGCCCCAATTCTTTAAAAATCAGTTTTCCTTTGATGCCTGAAGCAGCTGCGTTATGAACCGGTTTTCAGAGCAGAATATTTTAATTTGCCTTTAACTAGGTATGGAATTTGAAGCCTTCCAAATATTGTTGAATTGCAAATCCCATCACTTTCTCTCCAGGGACTCTGTTGCTAGGGTTTGGTCGGGATTCACTCCATCACTAATCCACTATTTCTTAGTTTAGATGTCACCAGTTTAAGAATCAAAAGTAAAATCCCACATGAGCAGACAAAATGTATAGTTTATTCTCAGAGAAATATATACTGAATTTGAACTTGGCAATAGGATTCTCAGTTTAGAGAGACATAAATCTGATAGACATCCAGGATCTCAACTCATCCTTAATTGCAACTTACACAGTGACACCTTTCAAGTGATGTTTAAAGTGGCAAAAAAAAAAGATCACTGACAGGAAAACAACATGTAACTTAGGTTCAAGCGAAGCATGAAAGCAAAACTGGTACTTTACATTTTATAATGGCATTGCCTCTAATGCATAAAGAAATCCCGTATCACACACAAAAAATCTCTTTGAACCCTTTGTGTATATTGCATGATTGCTGCCCCAATTAGAACAGCAAAGAAGTGCGATTCAGAAACAACAAAGTTAACAAAAAAAGGCCAGAAAACAAAAGAAGTCTTTTAAACCAGATGAATATTCTAGCCGATGTGCTTTTTCATTTGTCCCATCCTGAGACAAATCAGATCTACCATTTTGAGATGGGGCAGTAGGGTCCTATCTCTGGGGAACCATATCCTTGTTGTGGACCTTTTTTTTAATCTACTACCTTCTTGTAGAAAGATGATTTAGTTGAGATAAGAGTTAATCTATTAGTGTTTTATAAAGCAGGACACGGAGGACTATATAGGAGCCCTGCAAATGTCTTGGGGAAGGGGTACATTATTTTATATAGTACCCCATTTCCCTGAAAATATGACCTACTCTGAAAGTAAGTCCTAGTGTGATTTTTACATATGTATCCAATATAAGCCCTACCCCCAAATATAAGCCCCAATTAAGATCCCATCCACTCCAGAGTGCATGAGTAAAAATTAAGCTAGGGTGGGGGTGGGAGTGGGAGTGAAGCTGCCCTACTAACCTTTGGGCAGTTATAGCCAGGCCTTGCACATCCCGACCCCTGCCTTGCCAGCCCATTTCTTCTGCAGCCGGCAAGGTCGGCTGAAGGTCTCTGTAGCTGATAACAAAGCTCCAGATCGATCCGGAGCTCTGTTATCGGTTGCAGAGGCCTTCAGGAAAGCCTTGCCAACCACAGAAGAAGTAGTTCCTGAAGGCCTCTGACAACGAAAAGGAGGCCAGGGTTGACACGCACAAGTGAGGTTAGTCTGTGGATGACATCCCCCCAAAATAGACCTGGTGCCTTTTTTGGTGACAAACAAATATAAGTCAGGGTCTTATTTTGGGGGAGACACGGTGGAGTAGCAGTACCAGCAGCATCAAGGCCAGCAACTACTAGGGATGGAACCATTATTCCCTGAAAGAGAGACATTTTCAGAATTGTTAAAGTTTATTGCAGAACTTGGTATCCACTGACTGAGGAAACTTTGTGGTCAAAGTGGAATCCTTGAAAAGGCACTAGGTATCACAGCTTCTTCACCCAAGAAATGGTAGCAGACTTTGTTCAAGACCTCTTACAGCTCCCCAGGAGCTAGCAGTGGAAGACCTGAGAGAAATGTGCTTAACTGCAGAACAGGAGACCTGCTAGTAGCACAGCAGATAAGCTGTGCTGCAGAAACAAGAAATTCAACCTGCTATATACAGTATAATAGCTCCTACCAGTTAAATTTTAGGTCTTTTTCCCCTGTCCCCAAAAGGCAATGGACTTCTTGCTACTCTTTTCCTGATCATGGATGCAGAAGGCACCTGGACTATCTTTTGATAAAAGGTTGTATCTTATCTAGGGCTCTTAGTATTCAGGCTTGGCAGTTTCAGCCTCTCACCAGGAGGCTGAGTCTCTGAATTCCTCTGCTCAGGGAGATCTTGATAACTTGTCTAATGTTCAGTATGTGCCATCGTTCTCTAATTTGGGCTTGGAGCAGAAGATCGAGGTGTGCAAAGGCTCCCCTAGCCACAATTGCCTTATGAATCTTTTAAAATGCACACACTCGTTTGTTTAATGTGCTCCCTATTTGTAGAATTGATAGATACACAAATTTAATATAGATAGATAGATCTGGTATATATATAGATCAGAGACACATAGCCAGATCATGTTCTAAATGTTAATTATTTCATGGAGGGCTTCCCAATTTTAAAGTCTACAACATCTGTGCCAGAATTGGAAAAAGTAACAGCTGCAGTATAGTATTAACCAAGACCTGTGACGCTGACGGTAAAACACAAACTTCTCTCACACTTTCCTTTCACGCTTTTGTCTTCACAGAACAAATAAGCAAGTGCATGGGAAGCAAAGTAAGTTATATTATCAGCATTATTTTTCAATAAAAAGAAGTTAGGAAAAGAAAGAATACAATGCAAGTGTGACATCTAAAATACAGCTGAAAGATGAGATTAATTCAGACATGCTCATTTGCTAGTATGAACTACTGGGTGCGATTTTCCAATATTAACCCTTTTTTAAACCACTATGGTTTAAACCCCCCAAAACAAAGTTTTAACCGTATCCTCATTTGGACATTCCCAGAGAGCAAATATGGATAACAGTAGGGACAAAAACAAAAAACAAAACACACATACTAGCAGAGAAATTAGGTCTAGCTCTGGTCAGGAATCTCACATGATAAATCTGAGCTGGTCCATTATGGAACAATTTATTTTAAAAAAGATACTGCAAGTAATCCAGGGCATAGAAAGGATCATAAGGTCCAGACAATCCTCTACTTGCGTATACAACTTTGCCCTTAAAACCATGCATAAGAGAGGAACTCTTGAGGCACTTAGTAGCATATGAAAAGGAGATTTTTTTTAAAAAAAAAATGGCTGTCAAAGAAGCGTCCCAGTATTGAATGCCTGACATAAAAGTATTCTACAATGCCTGCTATTCTATACTTCTTCAACCTTATATTCTCAATGGGCAGCCTGCAACAGGCTATGCATGTAAATATGTGTTACGTGTATGGGGAACGGCCATCAAATCTCAGCCTTTTCAAGTAAGTGAACAATTGTTCAAGTGGCAACACTTGGAATTTTGCATAATTTATGCTGTCTTGCATTGTAACAGAGGACAATCAAGTTGCCGAGTACTGTATCTTATTCTGCCTTTGTGGAGCTCGGGTGCAATGGTATGAGCTTTATTCTATGTATACTAATATTTTCAAGAATAAGGAAAGCATTACATAATTACTCCCTTCTTCTAATTTGTCTGAGATATTTCCTTTCCAGTTTTAATTAACCTGTTTAATATGATGTCCAAATTCTATCCTCTACTGAACACTAACTAATCACATTAACTATGGCAGCTTCAACAAGTAAGCTTCACCATCCATCCTGTGAGGTTATACATGGCTTGGTTTAAAAAATAATCAATATTAAGTATAGTTTGTCAGGCTTTGAGGCGTGAACAAGAAGTAGCTAACCGAAGCCACAGTGAATATTTTCCTATTCTTTCTCATGACTCTTCCCAAGAACAAAGAATTGAACTTCACACAAATCCAACCTTTCCAAGTCTATTTATTTATTTAAGGAATTTAAATGGCCGCCTACTCACTCATAGTGGCTCTAGGTGGCTTACAGGTAACAAGAACACAATATATAAAAAAGAATTTAAAAAAATAGCCCTATCCACCCATCCCTGGCAACAACACACAGTCAAGAAAGTCATTTGATGGGCTCCATCCCAACCTGGGTTCCCCAGGCCCACTGGCAAAACCAAGTCTTCAGGGCCTTATGAAAGAGTGTCAAGGGGAGAGGGGGCGGTCTAATTTCTGAAGGTATAATGTTCCAAAGGGAGGGAGCCACCACAGAGAAGGCACTTTTTCTGCGTCCCATCAGATGTACCTCCTAGGGATGGGACCTGCAATATACCTTGCCTCTTCTCTCTGCGTGTGTCAGGTGGACGTGGCCAGCAAGAGATGGTTCCCTCAGATAACCCAGCTTCAAGCAATGAAGGACTTTAAAGGCGACAACCACCACTTTGAATTGCACCCGGAATCAAATTGGCAACCAATGCAGCTCCTGCAGGAGAGGTAACACATATGCATATGTAGGTCTGCACAAAATTGGAATGGCCACTGCATTTTGAACCAATTGGAGCTTCCAGATGCTTTTTCCAATCTTAAGTTTTCTAGTAAATTGCCTACAACTCCCATTAGTCCCTGTTAGTACTGTGAGACTGGAAGACATGAAGCTCAACACATCAAAAAGGTAATATGTTGTAAAAGTCTGATTTAGTGTTATATATGATCAGGTACAATGACTTCCAGACTGGGCTTGCGGGTTTATAAATAAACAAAACTTGCCTCTAGGCCAAATTCAACATTTAACATTTTGGAATATTGCCCACCACAGATTTTTGATGCTAGCAGAATTTGAACAAATTGCACATTTTAATTGCAAAATTGTCACATTAAGCTACACATATGAAAACTAATGAAACATGACATTATAAATTGACGGGGATATATGCTTTATCCTGCATTGTCAAAATTCTCAATATCAATAACCACCAAGTTTTTCACAAGCAAGCATTATAATGAAATGATATTTTTAAAAATCCTAAGATTCTTTTGCCTCAATAGCTAGGGAATTACTCCCCTGGGAACAAAAAAATATTAGTTTCCTCCACCTGTTCTTGCTTATGTAAATGAAAATGAGTGACTAATTTAAGTGACCCAAAAATATTGATATTTAGCACTATCAATTTATGTCTTGACAAGCAGCTGATTTGCTAGCAGAATCAAACTAATTAAATGTCTAATTAGAAAGAATCAAAGAAAGTTAAATTAGATTAAATAGGGTTTTTTTCCTCCAAGTAAAGCTTAATTACTGGTAATATTTACATTAGTCTAGTAAACAGCAGGATTTTTTTTAATCAAATGTTAACAGTTTAAATTCTCCTAAACTTAGAAGGCCATAATTCCAATAAGAATTATTCCAAGGGAATTGGTTTATTTTCCTTTCCTGTTCTGTTTTATTAGAATTCATCTAGTAGAACTAGATGAATTATTTATCTAGCATAATTATTTTTACATCATACCCATGCCCAACTGTGAACCATTTTATCCTTTGGTGGCCTCTCCTCAAATTATATCTTAATATTTTCAACATGAAGGTGAATTCTTTTTCTCCTGTTAAGAAGAATCATTCATATGTTCAGTGCATTTGCAGAAATGAAAGTTCAGTGTCATTTTAACTTTCCTAATTTGCAAGGCAGCACAAGCAACATAAAGCAAAGGCAAATGTATGAATCCACTTTTTTTATTTACCATTATGACTATAATGTGGCTTATTCAACAAGCCGTGTGAAAATATCCCGGTTAGTCTTATATGAGAACACAGCATGAAGAAAGTGATACACTCCCAATGTTAAGAGTTTAAATTTGTTAAGAATGCTGATTGGATGACTGTGTTAAACAAAGATAAGTGGAAAAAAAGGTAAACATAACATTTTGAGAAGATAATGTGATCATAGAAATATAGACTGCTGAAAGAGACTAAAAGTGCTATGTGAAGGAGAAATTCTCTTTTATCACCCCCCTCTTATAGATCACAAATTTGAAATAAAGAAAAATATATTATTAAAGGGAGTGAAAGTTATACAAGGAAGAATTGTTTAATCACTCCAGAAAAAATGTATTTGTATATGACAGAAAAAATTCACAGAAGAAAATACTATTCTATCAGCCGGCAACAATATTACATGTCTATAGAATGAAGGTATATTGAAATTCTCATAATGGAAGATCAAATAAACAAGGAACTTTGTGGAATGCTAAAGAGCTAAAATGTTTCCTTTTAGGCTGGACAACTAAAATGTGTTGAATGAGAGGATGAAGGGATTATGTTTAAGAGAGAAGAGGGATAGCAGCTTGGACTGTAACTGCTGAAATGAAGGTCACTTCCTTAATATTTTTTTACTTTTGATGGTTTTGTTCCTTGCAATTTTTTCCTTTCCTTTCCTTCTTTTATATATTTATTTTTCTTTTATTAAAGTACAAATTCTCAATAAAGTTTTTTTTTTAAGTTGCTTTGAGAGAATAGGGCTAAAAACAAATATCTGAGATTTTGTCTCCTCTGAATTTCTCAAATAACATTAGTTTGCTTCACAAATCTCAATTTAAGAAGAGAAATATAGGGACAAATTATGCACTATCAGGAAGCTTTCCTGTTGACTTCCATACCTTGTTAGTGACATACATACACCACTAAAATATCTCAACTTAAAGATACAAAAAAAAAATTCTGGTGAGAATTCCTAGTTCTTAGTGTACACTTATGATATACGGAGGCTCTCTGCTAAACAGGATGAGTAATATAGGAGATACTACAAGGGCCCTTCATCAGCAGTTACCTGGATTATTAGGCCTTCAGAGCTGTTTAACAGATCAACCTTCTAAGAGATGGACACAGCTTTAGATAATATCCTGGTTATGTACTGTCAATGGGAGCTCAATCTCTGCCTTCATTTCACCATGAACTCATAGGTAATTTTCTAGAACTATGAAGCTCTTATAAAAGATTCCATTCAAAACACTTCAAAAGCTAGTTCAGAAATTTTTAGAACAATCAATGCTTAACAGCAGGCCAATCTTTTCTCAAAGGTTTTCAAATCAAAAACAAGAATTTTATTATGGGATGAAGCGATTTACCATATCACCTTTTTCTTAAATAAACATCTCTTTTTAGTTACAATTTAAACATCTGCTACATTTCTTACAAACATTTGCATTTCCATAATACCAAAAAATGTGTTGCTTTTCTTTTTTCTTTAAACAAAAGGCTTTTAAAAGTTTGCCTATTTCTACACTGGCTCACACTAGCAGGTTTATATATCTCAGCATTCAAAGAAAAGATGTTGCTGTGATTACATAACGAAATGGGCTTACACTGGCAGTTTCCCAACCCAGCTGAACAAAGAGAAAGCACAGGATGGTACCAAGTAATCTTGTGCAATCAGGAACTTAAAAAGCTAGCAACTTCCAATCTTTCTGCCTATATTTCTGAATGTCATTCTTTGCCTTACTTTTCAGCGCAAGATATTACAACTAATTAAGACAACATCTACCTCAGAGAAAGGGCAGCAAGAATTAATGTAGTCACATATCTCTATTGTGTGATTCTCCTTAGGAGCTTAAACCAATTCACCCAGCGCTTCTTTCTCCAATTTCCCCCACAAAAATTAACGCGTGAGGCAGATTGATCTGAGAGATAGCTACTGGCTGAAAGTCACTCAGTGAGCTTCCAGAGCTGAGGGGGATTTGAATCACCATCTCCCCTTTCCTAGCTTCCTGCCCAACAGCATAACTACTGCACACCACGCATTATTCAAGTCTATCCGCAATTCACAGTTATAGTGTGTTTTAGACAATGAAGAGGGGAAAGAACATGAAAGAGATGAAGAATATCTTGTTTCACTTGCAACTGAATACAGCTCTTTGACTTGCGACCGGCCGCTTACAGACCATTTGAAGTTACAACAGACTCTTCCCAACAGGGACTTACAACCCAGTTTCAAACTTCCTATGTTGCCCCCCAACCCACCCAGCCACGTGGTTGCATTTTGGACACTCGGCAACTGCCCATCTTTATGACTGTTTGCAGCACTCAATGTTACATGACCACGGTTTCTGATGTTTTTGCCAGAAACTGGTGTTTACTTCCAGTTTCTGGCAAAAATTGATCCATAACAATGAATTCGCCAAATAACCATGACACTGACCATGGCATTCCCTTTCTAATAGTGACACTCACTTAATGACCACCACAAAAAGGAGTGCTAGATATGTTGCTTGTTTATAAAAAAATAACAATAAAGGCAAGATATAAGTAAATAAATACCAAATAACTACAAAAATGTTACCTTTGAAGCTTGCCGAAGCCACCGCAAGTACTCAGTGAAAGTGTCAAAGCAGATGTAGTAACTCTGACTTTGAGGTCCAGATGAGCTAAATGCTAAACAGTGCTGGTGCTTTTTAACTTCTTCTACCTGCATGGGGATGGAGGGAAATACATAGTTTTTTTAAAAAAAAAAATTTCTAAGACAGAGGTTACACTTCTAAAATATTAATTAACTAAAAATACAGTTAAGAAAAAAACAAGCCGCAAGGATAGATAGGCTGTCAACATAGCAAAAGAAATGTATACATGGTATAGAAGAAATGTACACATAACAAAAAATGTATACATTTAATAAAAGAGTATGAAATTGCAAAATTTAGCTCATTTCATTGGGCCAAAACAAACCAAAAGTCGTCATAAGTCTTCAGATCATATAAGCTTCAAGTAGTATAATGGGCCGTAATTTCAAATATATGATACATAGGATTTCATTGTTAATTAAACAGTTTTATGAAAATTCAATCCATTTTACTGCCAGACCTTTTAAACTAACAAATTGTCACAGGGATGACTTCTGTTTTTCCAGTTCATTGCATACTCCAGGGGTTCCCAATCCCAGGACCACAGACCAGTACCAGTCCATGGCATGCTGGGAACCAGGGCTATGCAAGTGGCGGGCAAATGAGCAAAGCATGTGCAGGATCTAGGTTGCACATGAAACCATCCCTCCCCAGTACGTGCAAGACAATTTTTCTTCTGAAGCTAGAAGAAAGTTTGGGGGCCACTAGCATACACTATCTTTGGATGAATTTGGTTGTACAAAGCTGAAGTTCAAGTACAGCAGTATGTAATCTATAGTCCTGATGTAGAGGTAAACATAAGAATTAGCTGGTATTTTCAAAGATACATGAAAATGCATCTCCCCATCTCTACTCTGACTTCCCAGAATGTTGCATATCAGATTGTATCTTCTATCTTTGCTAATAAAGAATCAAATCCCTTATGATGGTTACCAAAATCTAAAAATGTTCTGTGAATATTTGCAGCGTACTAGAATAACAATATACTGAGCGTTGTTTTTAACCAAAAAGATTATATTCATGTTTTTAAGGCTAAATGAAGAGTTCAAATGAATTGTGCTTTTCATGCCTATCTGGTCCAGTGTTCTCTTTCCTAGGAAACCCCCAAGTAAGGTATTAGGAGTTGCTAATCGAAGAACACTGGAAGCCTTTGCTTCTAAATCCTTAAGTAGTATATAGTTATCAGTCGGTAGCAACAACTAGAATAAGTTTTGCAAAGAAGCAGTTCTGCTCACTGTGATTTGTAATACAATTTTTGGAGAAAATTATCCACTCTTTTGACATGCTAGATCAGGGGTGTCAAACTCAGGGCCCCGGGGGGGGGGGGAGGATCCAGCCCATGGAGTACTTAGATCTGGTCTATGCGGCTACTCTGGAAACAGTGAAGAACCAGCCCATGGCTTTATTTCTTAATACTGCTCTGACATTTTTTTTCTTGGTTTGTTTAATTCCTTTAGTATTACTCTATTTTTAAAATACGTGATTTTGATGATGTGTTATTCATTTTAATAAATGTGTGCACACACACACACACACACACACACACACACATTGAAATTGTCAACTTGCCTTTCCACCAATTAAGGGGAGCACATGCATTTTTCCAGTCTGGCTTTCTTTCACCGATGATACTATTAGGCACGTCCCACAAAGGATAACTTGGCGTCTTGTCCATCTGTTGACCGGCAAATGCATTTTCCCTTTTCTAACATTGTACATTCCTGAGAGCTGAATCCGTTCAGAGTTGCCAGTACTGTTGGGCTTTCCTGGAATAGAAACAGCAAGTAACTTTTATTAGTCAGGGTGCTTTTCCAATTATTCTTCAACATGCTCTAGATAGCACAACAAAATGAAGACCATTTCCCCAAAGACAGATACAAAGAGCAGCATAACTCCAAAGACATGGAAAATTTACTGTCCTGACAATTGCTTTTTAAATGTTTAGCTCCAGGAATATTTTTAAGGATAATAATTTCATATATATAAATAACTATGTGGATATAAAAATCTATGGACAAATTGTGTAAATTTGATTTCCAGGGAGAGTAGATTAAATTACTATCAGAAACATGAAAAATATATTAGAGACGCAGGACAAAAGTCAAAGGTGCCACACTGTGGTGCCTTTTACTGGAACCCAAAGTCTGTTATCCCAGCACAGGATTGAGTCGATCGCTTGACAGAGGTTCTAAAAAACAGAAAAGGTTTAATTATAGTGTACTGATTCAATGCTCAAAAGGAGGCTCTTGAACATAGTCTGCTTCATTTCTGAACCCTTTAATATAATGTACACCCTAAAGCACCAAAATAATTTGATTATGATTGGACAATTCTCATGTGTATATTAGAGCAGCAAGATTTTTCCATATAAGATGTATTATTCACCATTTCTTTATACCATTTCCTGACTAAGATGGCCAAAGAATTCTACACAGAATTCTTTGTGTGAGAATTCTACACAGCATTCCTGCTACAGGAGCCACAGAAAATACATTAGGATAGCGTTGATTAATGAGATGAAGCAAGCTCTGTGCCAAGATTTTGCCAGAGGAGCAATTTTCACTCATCGTTTGTTCTGGCCTCCATTTGACTCTTGCCATGCTGTGTCTATGGCTGATCCACAAAAGTACAGAGTCCAATATTTCAGGAACATATTGCCTGTTCTAGCTGGATGTCTGCATCAGAGAAATGGCATTTCGGTTAATTCTGGGCATACGGTCAAGATGTGCCCAATAAACAACGAAGATATTTCTCTCTTACCCCAACTCAGTCAAAGCTGTTTTAAAATTTTGCAAACAGAATCTTCATATTGTATCAGACTTAATAAAATTGAATGAAATACAACATAGTAAAAGTAGGAATACCAGCAGTACCTATTTACTTTAGTAGACTAATCCAATGGTAATATGCTAACTTAAGCTGGAATGGCCAAATTATACTGCCTAAGTTAAAAAAGCAAAACTGGCCCTGTAATAGTACGATTATAAGATGAATGTTTTTCAAGGATTTAATTTTAAAAATGTATTTAAAACAATAAATACAAAAAATACTCCATTTCATTTTTCAGCTTCTGTTTAATGTTACTAAATTATGCTGTCATGAAGCAAAATCATTTTAACTTTTTCAACACAAAATCTATTTGGGATTGTTAAATATACCTCACACCATATCTAGGATCCTGGTAGCTGGCTGGTATATCTTTATTTTATTTATTAAATTTAAATGCAGTCCCTCTTGCTGTCAAGCAACCCTGGGCAGTTTACAACATAACAAAGACAACAATGTAAAACATTAATATAATTTAATATTAAAATCAACACAGTTAGTTAAGATAGGGACCAGTATACAACAGGTTGGTGTCTTTTTTTTTAAATCCACTAATCACCTCCAGTATGGGAAGTGCCTATTGGGACCTCAGTCCAATCAGCAAAGCCAGGTTTTGAGGCACTTCTGGAAGGCCAACAGGGTTGAGGTGGATCTCACCTCGAGGGGCACAATGTTCCAGAGGATGGGAGTCACAGCAGAAAAGGCTTTTCCCCTGGACCCCACCAGCTGGAATTCCTTGACGACAGGGTCAAGGAATAGATGGTTATTAAGGTAAAAGTTTCTCTCACACATATGTGGTAGTCATTTCCGGTTCTAGGGGGCGGTGCTCGTCTCCATTAGAAAGCCAAAGAGCCAGTGCTATCCAAAGATGTCTCCATGGTCATGTGGCCAGCATGACTAAATGCCGAAGGTGCATGGAGTGCTATTATCTTCCCAACAAAGTGGTTCCTATTTTTCTACTTGCATTTTTACATGTTTTCGAACTGCTAGGCTGGCAGAAGCTGGGACAAGTAATGGGAGCTCACTGACGCATCATAGATAGGTTATTAAATATAGCTAATAAAAGAAACATACTTTTGATGTACAAAAACATTTTAAAAAACTATGCACATCAAAATGTACACAATCACCTACGGATATTGGGGAAGGGATCAAATACATCAAGGCACAGTGACAAAACATCAACAAATCTGGGTATAAAAATATAGGGAAGGGTCAGAGTCCGATACACCAAAAGGCTGGTGTCTTTCTTTTGTGATCCCAAGTTTCTCTTCCAACCTTTCATGGTAGGATTTTACCTGTAAGTTTGTTCTTATTTTTTAAAAAGCACATTCTCTCTATCATTAAAGCTACTTCACTTTTCTCCCCACTCTAGCATACAATTAGTTTGCAGAGACACAATTTGTTTTGGTAACATTCAGTGAAATGCCTACTCCCACCATACTACTACTACTTAAAGCACAATCCAAAGATGGCAATTCAGGTCAACCCTGTCAACTACCACTGTGTTGAACAACTGTAGTGAATAATTTTTAGGACTCCACCTGCAGTATATAATATACTACAAATTTGACATTAAGGTTCTTTTGTTTATCTCATTTTTGGATTTGCAGGATAATTTCATCAAGTGTCTAAGTTGTCATAGCACAATAGATGAGGTTTCCTTATTCCTCTTGCCTCTAGGATGTAAGACTCTGTAAAGAGGGCGATTGCCATACTTTGTCCTATGCCCACAAAACATATTATATGTACCCAACTCACACTAAAAAACAAACAAACTGCTTGCTCTGGTGTGTTAAAAATAATCAATATGTTTAGTCACAGGACAGTCAAGTAATTAAACAAGGAATTGCTAAATGTAAGAACTTTATTCTCCTAGAACCCTAAAATAAAATAGTTGTGAAAAGATACAAAGGTAAAAGACTTAAAATATAATTGGTTTTGAAAGCCAAATCTTCGAAGAACTAAAAGCTTTGTTGGTGTTCTGTAATTATGAAGTAGAACTAAGGAAGAGACTTTACCAGAGAAGAATTTGAGGTTTAAAGGAGTCTGAGAAGACAGAAGTGAAATAAATCTACTGTCAAATTATAACCTATTCTCATCTAACAGAACCACCTTGAATTCAACTTAAACACTACTGTATAATTGTTTATTTAAACATTGCTTTAGGCAAAGGATATGTATAAACTAGCTTGAGTACATTTATTGCTTTGTACCTAAGAGTTATTTGATACCTCAATGTTTTAATTTGTTTAATATGCATTGCCACTTCTGTGCCTTTATACAATCTGTCAATTATTATTTGAATATTATATATTTATGTTTCATGAACATGAAAATTATAAAGTATAACTAGTCTCAAAACAGCTGTAAATAATTGATATTACTTTTCTATCTTGCTTCCAAGAATAAGTTGCTTAAAGCAGGACAGTCTCTGGCCAGATCAAGCAATTTAGTTATCACACCTACTTCAATCATAGTAGCATTGCAATACTATTAAAAAACAACTCCTTCCCCTAGAGCTTTCACAGTAACAGGTTTCTCATCATCTACTGTTTCTTCCTGTTTTCT
The DNA here is from genome assembly GCF_049901715.1 of Pseudonaja textilis. Lineage (NCBI taxonomy): Eukaryota > Metazoa > Chordata > Lepidosauria > Squamata > Elapidae > Pseudonaja > Pseudonaja textilis. The sequence continues at coordinate 129,760,544 of NC_141992.1, read as the reverse complement.
AAGCACACACGATTTTTATGCAGCATGCTTCAAAAAACATATAAAGACATAAAATTATCTCTGGTCAGGATAGTAAGTACCTTGGATTGGCTAGAACAGACATAACCATTTCTTTCTAAGCCTTAAAGGAGAATATTTGTATTAGTATTAGCACTGATGATGTTACCTAGTTTGACTAATGAAATGTCTGCAAGAAAACAAAAATGCTCAGAGAGCACCAAGGACCCCTCCTTTCTAATCCTGCCCCATGCCCAGATTTCCCATCTAGAAACTTCAGGCAAACATAGAATTATGTCCGTATAGCTACTTTCAGGCACAAAATGCAATGTCTTCATTTCTCACACCTTCAAAAAAGATGATTGGGTTGGTCTATCAAGACAGGAACCTGTGAGGATTAACTAAACTAAAGATAAAGTCTTCTGATTTTCAAAGCCCAGATTGTGGTGGGTGAAGGACATGGCTCTCCTAATCATGTTTTATTTTAAAAAGGGTGGAGAACTTGTGGTTATCCAGATGTTCCCGAAGGATGTTGAGGGATGTTGAGAATTCTGGTTTGGCAACATTGAGAGGGCTAGAAGATTTCCCATGTCTCTTTTAAAAGAAATGGCAAGTTACTTCCTTTTATGTATATCAGGGAGTGCCCTCCCCCCCCCCACAAAAAAAACCCCAGAAGTTCCATTAGCATTTCATCACTTTCAATGGTGAAACTGAATTTCTTGCTCTTCCCCCCTCCCCAAACAAATAAAACCAGTATTCTATAAAGTCAGTCCTGTGCTGTAGCTGCCAAAAATAAAGCCAGTGTGGTTCTAGGCTGAGGGATCACAGGAAGCAATAGTAATGCTTCATAGTGCAGTGGTGAGATCACACTTGTGATTCAGAAAAGATGCTGAAGCTCCAGTGCACAGAAGAGCAATAAAAAATGATAAGGGGCTTCGAGACTAAATCATGCCATGAATGGCTAACAGAACCTAATGAAGAGAAGGCAGAGGGGAGACATGATAGAAACCGTCCTTTTTGTGATTCGCCGGCAGCAGGTGAGGATGGCAGAGGTCTCCAATAGTGAGGACTCGGACGAGGGGCCTGCGTGTGATTCAGGGATGGGGCCTGGACTATCGGAGAGTGGGGTGCTGCCTTTGGAACTTGTGGAGTCTGGCAGCAGTGACGCAGGGGACCCCGGGGAGCCTGTGCCCAGTGTGTGTGCACGCAGGGCTGCTCGAAAGAAAGAGCAGCTGACGCAGCAAGGGCGGCTCGGGAGTAAGACTGGAAGGTGACGGCCCCTCCCATAAAGGATAAAAACCAACCCTCGGGGATGACAATCCGTTGTCCAGTTTTGGTGAATGTGGGAAAGCAAGACGGGAGATGGGCAACGGCTCTGTCAGCCATAGCTTAATGACATGACCCCTTGTGAGAAACCAGAACAGGCTCACAGATTCAGCTCCCATCTCAAATGGCAAATAATCAAAGTATTAAAATAAATACTTAATGTTGGGTAACATTAAATAACATTAAGTATTTTTATAGCACAGGCAATGGGAACCATATCTCACTATGGCTACTCATTCTTTTAAAAACACGACCTCTCGTGCTATTAAAGACAAAAACACAGAAGTTGCTAGTTCGGGTGGATGGTCCCTGGACTTCTGAATGTTTATTTAATGGTACACACTGCTCACAGAGAATTTGAAAAAGACTGATCTAAATAACAAGTTAAAGGTTATTTCTTTGCCTCGAAGAGCTTTGGTGGATCATTTTTATATGGTTTTTAACCTGAAACTCATTACCTTCAAGTACATTGTGACAGCATGGAAAGTTCATTGTCTCAAACAGCATCCCTCATCAATATAGCAGCAAAGCAACTGTTACAAAAGAATGTCAACATTAAAATATTTATAAATTCAAGGAGACACACAAAAGGCAGTTTACAGATTCAGGGACACCATCTCCCTCATCATATTTATGTAGAACTGTAAAGTTGATTTACTGGATACAATGAAATGCAAGACATTTTTATCACAATCCTACAACAGTACTCAGCCAAATATGCAAAAATATTTTATTTTATTCCAAAAGACTGCCATCTTATCAAACTGCTCTTCTGTATCCCTAGACAGATTTATTTGTAGTGACTGGTGCCCCTCCATTACTGAAGTGTTTGCAGCACAATAGTAATTTTTGATAGCCAAGCAAGCAAATCACTGTGGATGACAATTGGTTAAACAAACACACTTTCAGTTGAGTTTTATGACTGATAAAAACAGGAATGCCAAGCATTAATATTACACTTAAACAGCGTGAAGATCAAACTGCAATGAATGGTGTAAGCTACCATGTAAGATTCAATACAGGTTTTGTCCCAAATAATCAAATGACTCTTTAATGGAATGGAAAAACAAGCTTGAAAAAGAGTTGCAAATGTATTGGTTTGACAAACAATCAAATAGTTGATGAAAATGGCATGTGATTCCTTCTTTGATTTCTTCTTGAAACTGGATAACAAAAGAGTTGTCAATTATCTGCCTAGGTACAATATACCCTTGGTGACTGGATTTGGTTTGGTTGCCTCAATCCATAGATATAAAACATCCTGAAAGGACTAATTGCTTAGGATTGGATACCTACAGATATTTTAGCTGAATCTTGGAACTGAGCAAAAATGAGGCATACTGTACACATAGCTACCCCCACACAAAATGCAACTTTTTACATGATGGAGAGTGAGTGAGAGCCAAGTCCTCATTTTTTTTCAAAAGGGTCAAGTCCCACTTTCCACTTTCCTATCTGTAAAAGGGAAATAAACAGAAGTCACATGTTTGAAATGTTGGCTCTTTCTAAAGGAGCAAGTGAAGGTTAGGGCATACAAGGACCTTGTTTAGTTTTGGCTGGTGTTCCAATAACAGCATTATCTGAAACAAGATGCATTCATGCTCTTCTTATCTCTTGTTTGGATTACTGAAACTCACTTTACATAGGAATGTCCTTGAAGAACATCTGGAAACTTCAGCTGGTCCAAAAAGCAACGTATCACATATCAGTCTTCACACTGCTGCCCAGTACCGTAAACTCTTATGGACCTTCAAAAAGATGGGAGGGGGGAATGGCTTTTCTGGAGGGCGTTTTAAGATTGATTCTAGAGCCATCAAAATACATTTTAGTTTTATTATAGTATATTTTCTACTGTTGTATTAAAATTATGTTATTTTATTTTATGCACACTCTAATGGAGCCCAGTTGGATTGAAGCAGTGTGTACATTTCAGAGCAAACTAAATAAGAAAGACAACGCTTTCAATCTGTGTACCTGTATGGAACTTTGCCAAGAAGCATCTGTGAATTGTGGAATAATTTGTATCTTGCCTTTCAAGCACATTCTTGTCTACTGCAGACCCAAGTGGCTCCAATGCACTTCCATTCAGCCTCTTTTGTTCTAGTTCTCTTTTGAAAACCTCCCCAAAATGATATTCTATGTTTTTGGTACATGCACTGATGATGTTACCTAGTTTGGATAATGAATGGTCTGCAAGAAAACAAGAAAGTTCAGAGAGCGCCAAGGATCCCTCATTTTTGTCCAGGAGCAGCAGAACTTCAAATAATGATTCTCTATATTTTCTATCAGATCCCCTTCGGGGACGGGGGGGACGGGGGGACACCTTCTTTCCTCCCAAATAAATTTACATTTGCTCACTAAACATTGGTTTAGATTTTTGGTGAGAAGAATTCATGCTCTAGTCCAAAGCGTTTTCTTTTAGAATTTGAGTCAGTTTGTGGCTTCCTTAAGAATGTTAGAAACTCTATAAGTAATGATTTGGTTTACATGACATATCAAAAATAAATGTGCATTCTCAGCATTTGCTGGAGTTTTTTTTTTCCAGGGAAAAAGGCTGAGATGTCGCAGAAAGGAATATATTCAACAATTTAACAGGAGCTGCCATAAGCTAAACATTCTTTCCAGATGGGCAAAGTTAAGGCCCGTTCTTTTATAAAAAGAAAAGGCAGATATTTTCTCCTTTTCCCCTGTTGTGGAATACTGTTTCATTAAAACAAAACATCAAAGACTAACACAAAGTAGGGCTAAAACATGGAACTATGCAAATATATACCATCACGACATGATTCCAACAGGTGATTAAGTCAGAAATGAGGAAAAAAATTTCTCCACCAAGAAAAGTCCAAAATCAAATCCAGCTCTCAGCTCATGAGAGTGCTGCATGCTTTTTAAGAGGTAGAAATACTAATAGTATAGCAGCTACAGGTAATCCTCGGCTTATAATCATGCGTTTAGTGACTGTTCAAAATTACAATGGCACTAAAAATGGGACTTACGACCTTTTTTTTTTTTTTTTTTACTAAACCCTTCTTCCCCAAACCTATGCGACACATAAGACAAATAACATTCATCCTAAAGTAGAATACTTTATTCTTTTCCTTAAAGACAACAACTGGTTGATTAACACTAACATCAGCCAAAAAGAATTGCTCTAGGGCAGGTTCTGTCTGAACCTACAAATATGAAGGGAAGCTGAGTAGAATCTGAGAGAATGTTGGTGGTTATTTGATTCTCTAAACTTGTTATTCAGTTTCCTAATGCTTCATCACCAGGCTAGATAACACCATCACCGAAACTTTAGTTGAAGTGTCTTGTTTCAGTTCTCTTCTACTTTTATATGCCTTATGTGGAGACCCTATAAAAGCAGTCCCACATAAGATTTGCAGAAGAGAACTGAAACGAGGCATTTCAATCAAAGTTCCGTTGATGATGTTAGCTAGCCTGGTGATGAAACATTCAGAAACTGAACAAGTTCGGAAAACAACCAAACAGCCACCAACATCTAACACTGTAGCTACAAATATTTTCCACCATGTCAATCTGGAAAAATATCTCACAGCAATTGCTCTTGTATCCCTGGGAAATCCTAAGTGGTGGTTTATTGAGAACAAAGACTCATTCCAAGCAAGGTGACATTTGTGACACCACATTATTACCTCAGATTAAAACCATACACTATGTAACAACATTCAATTTTTCCATGTGAAAGAAAGGAAAAAGGAAATCCTATTTCTGATTTGAAACATTATCATTTTGAAATACATTCTCTGGGTTGTTTTTTTTAATTATGGAATACAGTCTAAGCCTAGGAACTGGTCAATCATTACCACTATTCCCTTCATTTCCAATTTAAGTTTTACCTTGCTTGTGGATCTAAAGCAGGGGCCTTCAAACTTGACAGCTTTAAGACTTGTGGACTTCAACTCCCAGAATTCCTCCTATAGTCATCTTAGCTCAGGAATTCTGTCCAAAAGTCATAAACTTGCCAAGTTTGAAGACCCTTGATCTAAAGCTCTAATTGTCCTTGAATTATGATCACAATTGGGACTGGAACCTCCGCCACTAACTGATGTGGTTAACAAGCAGGACAGCACCTTATTTTATGGCCATTTTGATACGGTTGTTAAATGAGCTATGCAATTATTAAACAAATCTGGCTTACCCCACCCCACCCCACTAACTTTGTTTGTTAGAAGGTTGCAAATTGTGACCACATGACTTGGGACACTACAATTGTCATAAATGTGGGTTGTTTGTTAAGTGTTTGAATTGTGATCATATGGCCATGGGAAATGCTACCATAGTCTAAGTGCAAGGACTATTCATAAACTACTTTCTCAGGGCTGCTATAGCTTTAAATGGTCACTAAATAAATACTAGTTGTAAGCAGAGGACTTCATGTACATCATTCAGAGGATTTCAGTATATGTTTTATAAGCGAAGTTTTGCAAAAAGCCACCTAAAATAGTTCAAAGGGGAAAACCCTTAAGTGCAAGATGGAAGACAGAAAAACAGTTCTCTGAAGACTCAAAATATGATATGACTACTTATGGGTCAATTAACCAAAAAGAAAGAGGAATGGGCTCAAATAAGCAAATGAGAAGGGGAACATGCATAGACTTAGGAGAGATAGCAAGAGCTACCTCCATTTAGTGGTGCAGTGAAAATTTGTTTTGAAGCACTTCAGGAATAGGAGAAAGTTGCCTGCAGAAATCAACATAGACATGAACTATTTGAACATAATTAGAATCCCTCCCCAATATGGAAGAGAAAAGCTAGACAAATGGATTTGATAGTCAAAGAATACAGATTGCTTAATAGAAAGTAAAACATGGAAGTATTTCAGATTACATTTTGATACAGGATTACCATATTCAGTTTTAAAGTAAGACTATAGAAGAAATACTGTTTTGTGTCCAGTAAGAATAGCAAATTGTTTCTGAAGATTACTGGGAAGTTAATAGTTAATATAATAATTGGTCTTTACATGTACACCAATCAGCAACAGAAATCAAAGTCTTTCATAACTGCACTCATTTCTAAATAATGAAAATTCTATAGTGCAAAAGACAAATAATGTACAACTAGATTATGCTGCTTGAGTGGACAGCTTAAAACAACCTTCTCAACCCTAGGAGACTCCAAATATATTTGGTTGTAACTCCCAGAATGCCTTCCCAATATAGTTTCAAACTTTTATTTAATTTCTAATCACTAAAGAAGCCAGTTATCATGTTTAGTATATGCTTAAGGAAGCACTTGTATTAAAAGATTATGATTATTAAATCATCTCAATTTAGAACATTTATCTTTGGGGAGGGTGTTGGTTTGGGAATTTGGTTCCCACCCAAATGTATTTTTGTATCACAGCATCTAAATCACATTATCCAAAATTTGAATGAACCATTTGGAGGGGTTTCCTTCAGACAATAATGAAAATACAGGAAGAAGTCAGGAGTGAACATTTTTGGGGATTCTAATTGTTGAACGCTGCTTCAAACTCCCTTCCTTTTCCTCCAGGGATCTTATTGCAAGGTCAAGAAAACAAGGCTGGGTGAATGGTGGCCATCCCATTTTACATCATCCCATCTTAACAAAGTCATTTGTTGGGATGCAATTATGCATCTCCTATAGATAATGATTTACGTAGCTGACTGGACCAGTGAAACGCCATGTACTAGGTCCTATGAACATCTTAAATAATTTATTTGAAAGCACATGCAATCGTTATCAGTATACCACTTACATATTTTAAACTCATGAGATAACAGCATCTCAAAGACAAAGTAAGGATGGGACCAAACAAAGCCAATTACTGTACAGGGATATTTATATTCCACCTTTGGCACAGATGTCAAACTTAGACAAAGCTCCTGAAAACATCTCTTCAAAAAAACCCCAAAACCTAACTTGTTTCACAGCAACAGCCCTGTCTAGTTTACTCAGGAATCTAGGGATATGAATACCCTTTCAACACAAATAAACTCATTTCTTGCTTCAAAGAGAAATCAGACTTTCAATCCATGCCTCCTTTCACATATTGTGGAAAGGCTGTAGCTTGGGGTCTTCATCTGTACTGCGATTTCTCTCACAGTTCTAAAAAACTATTTTTACTCAATGTTTCCTAACAGTTTAGGATACGTTTTACAAAAGCTGAACCGGACGATTAAAGCAGATATTCTGGCAAGCAGCCAGTTCAACAACTGTCTAATTTGCATAATCTGCATCTATGTTAAATTTAGAACAAGCTTTACAAATTTATTAGTGCTTAAAGAGCAAAACACTCATATTATTACACATCCACGTTTCAAGCCGCCCAGAGTATTTAAATGGTCATATTATTAATATACCCTAAGATGAGTTATCAGAATAAATTCCAAGAATCTACTGTATTACCAAAGTTTGCAGCTTTCAATAGGCTTGAAAATGGGGACTTCCAAGAGCAGACACAGAAATTTTTAAAAGCCTACATTTGCTTAATCAATATGCAGAGAACAAGCCATAATTAAACAGCACTCTTGGCCAATGCTAACAAAGAAATTCCAACCTATTTTAGCAGTGCTGCTCACTGGGACATTTACAGACCCAGATAAAACGGTGAGTTTCCCTTATGAAAGATAAAAGTCCTTTCTGTTGATTCCAATTATCACAGCTCTTTTATTTCATGCCAAGTCCGAATCTTATGAAAATTTGTTACCTCTTCTTCACCATCATTAGTTTCTATTGAGCAGTGAATATACATAAGTTCAAAATGAACTGTGTATTCACCCGGTGCCTCAAAAATATTGGTAGAATACAGACAGTCCTCAAGTTACAACCAGAACTGAGCCCAAAATTTCTGTTGTAAAGCAGGGAGTCATGCCCCCATTATGCAACCTTTCTGCCATGGTTAAGTGAATCATTGCAGTTAAGTGCAATGTGGTTAGTGTTATGTGTGCAAATGTGCACACATAACAATGTGCAAAGTGTTAATGTGGTTGTTAAGACAATCTGGCTTTGGCTTTTCTTGTCAGAAACTCCCTACAAAGGCCACAAATGATAAACCCAGGATCCTAGGAGGCTGCAAATATAATGAATACATGCCAGTGTCCAACTGCCTGAATTTTGATCATATGACTGTGGATGCTGCAACAGTCTGCTGCAAAGTGAAAGAACCGCTTCATAAGTTACTTTTTAAAATGCCATTGTAACTTTGAACAGTCACTAAATGAATGGTTGTAACTTGAGGACCAACTGTAGTCATAAAATAGCGCGGTTGCATCCTTCACAATGGTGCTATTCTTTCCAAAACTGATATCAAAATATCCTAATGATCTTATATTATATAAGCAAGGGATTCCCAACTGGTGCCAGGCCACAGCCCATTAGGAACCGGGCCGCAGAATTGGTGGTCAGGCATACGCAAAGAAGCTTTTGCACAAGTGGTGCGTGCACACAAAACCATCCCCTCTTTCCACCAGTCCACCGAGCCAGAAAGATTGAAGACCACTGTTATTTTCTGCCCTGCCTTGGAAAAAAAATCCAGCGTTCAATCAATTCATTCCCTCTCTCCCTCTCCCTCCCTCCCTCCCTCTCCCCTCACCTCCTCTTTTACCTCTTTTAGTATTGAGGAAGATACAAAGTTTAACCAATACAGATCCATTTTTATCATAATTTATATAATAGACTGGGCCGCAAAGCACAAATTTGAAGCCGAAATATGTTTAGGGGAAAACAGGGAAATGCACCAAACGCATATTTCCCTGGGGCTATTTTGCAGCTGTAGAAATGTATCTTGAAAAGGATGTGTCTGCTTTAAAAAGTTGAAGACACAAGCAACTAGGGTACTTGCCATGATTCAAAGCACCTTGAAGTATTTATTAAATTATTTTGCTGCCCTTCTCATAGTAAACGACTCTACAAATGATAGTACACATATATAATAATCACAAGCCTTGTAACAGGCCGAGAAAAAAATGCTTTAAAAAAACAACCATGTGTTTATTTCTCCTGCCAATCTGAAATATGGGGTAGTGAATCACATTCAGGTTTAGTACATAAATATTCCCTTTTGTAATATGTTAAACCTGACCAGTTCAATTCTGTATGAATTGTTTTGGCATTGATGACAACTCGGTGAATTGCTAAAAGTCTGCTCACATTTGAACCAAATATAACTTTGTGAGCAATATCTTAACAATGAGAGTGGTGCCCATCTAGGTATTATCCTTTGTGAAAAGTCAATTCAAGGTTCAAATGGATTTCTTAACCAGACTGTGCAACAATCTGGATATCCTTAAAGCAAATGCATCTTTTCCTCAGCTCAGACTGCAGCTGTGGAAACCAAGCCCAGAGAATCTAGGAAATGATACAGGGCACCCGCCACTCTCTAAATCAGGGGTCGCCAACCTTTTAGATCTCAGGGACCACCAAACTCATACTTTTAAATCCTGAGGGCCACTAATACGATTTATTTTAAGCTAATATATTTAATATAAATTTTTTTATGTTAAATATAAATTTATACACACACACACACACCGTGTTTCTCCAACAATACGACCTCCCCCAATAGGAAGACCCAGCATGTTTTCTAGGCATAAAATGAAATTAAGCCCCTCCCCCCAAATTTAGGCCTATTTTAAAATATGCAAAATGGGGGGAAGGGTGGGGGGGGCTTGCCGTTAGGAGCGCCCTGCGGGCAGCAATTCCTCGCCACCAGCTCCTCCTAATCGGCGATCATGGCAGAGTGCGGAGAGCTCCCTACTCCTGCCAAGCACCTTTGCGGCAGACCCAAGACCTTGAGTGCCCGCTGCTGTTGATTTCCCTTCTGCCCATGCCGCCGCTGTGTTTGGAGCTGCCAATTCCACGTTTGGAGCACCACTGCTGTTTGGAGCACCGCTGCCATTTGGAGTTGCCGCTTCTGCATTTGGAGCTGCCGCTGCGTTTGAAGCTGCCGCTTCCACGTTTGGAGCACTGCCGCTGTTTGGAGCTCTGCTGCTGTTTGGAGCTGCCGCCACATTTAGAGCTGCTGCTTCCGCGTTTAGAACCCCACCGCTGTTTGGAGCACTGTCGCTGTTTGGAGTTGCCATGTCCACATTTGGAGCTGCCACCACGTTTGGAGCTGCCGCTTCCGTGTTTGGAGCACTGCTGCTGTTTGGAGCACCACCGCCATTTGGAGCGCCGCCGCCACTCCAAACACGGCGGCAGCTTCAAGCACAGAAGTGGCAGCTCCAAACATGACGGCGGTGCTCCAAATGGCAGCGGCACTCCAAACACAGAAGCGGCAGCATGGGCAGAAGGGAAAGCAACAGCGGCTGGGGCCAAAGGTCTGGGGTCTGCAGCAAAGGTGTTTGGTGGGAGTAGGGAGCTCTCTGCGCGTCGCCATGATCACCTGTTAGGAGCAGCTGGTGGCGAGGCTGACCGCGGGGCGCTCTAGATGAGGATGCAAGGGGGGGAATTAAGTCACCCCCGAAAAGACGGCCTAGCCGTTTTTTCGGGGCTCAAAAAAATATAAGACCCAGCCTTATTTTATGAGAAACATGGTATATACAAACATACATACGTACATGATACACACACACACACTTATTTAATTATAACAAAAATGTAAATGCTTAATGATAAAATAAAACATTCCAGCTGGAAGCCTCCCCCTACCTGGCACCTTCCAACGAGACAGAAGAGCGGGTGGTGTGTGTGTGTGTGTGTGTGTGTGTGTGTGTGTGTGTGTGTGTGTATGTGTCTGAGCTGAGGGGCCTTGGGACAAGTGCCGCTGGGAGAAGCAGAGGCAGACAGGGGGCTTTGCTCTCCTTGAGGGGCAGCGCCCCTTGGCTGCCACTCCAGGGGCTTCTCAGCAGGCATCTGCCTGCAGAAGGACTGCTGCCCTCGGTGATTAATTGGGGGGAAGGGAAGGGGGAGAAAGCGGGAGCTCCTTTCACATCCCGGGTGGAGGATTGAGAGACTCAGCTCTGTAGCCGAGGAAAAGCTGGGGGGTGTTTCTCTTCCAGCCTCACCTGGAGACAGGCAAGGAAAGGTGTCCCTAGGGGCACTTTGCTTGCTTTAGCACTTTGCTACCAAACCCAGCCACAGCCAGTGATTATTTGAGCGTGGGGGGGAGAAAGCATCTCTCGCATTACCAGGGAGGAAAGGAGACGCAACAAAGCTCACTCTTTCACTGAGACCTACAAAACGCCAATCTACCGTGTTCCAGGCGTTCTTTGAAATCATCAAACGCTCCCACTTGCAGTTCTCACGCCTCCCCCTTGGAGTCAGGTCCCTGAGATGCACATGCCAACCACTCCCACACACGGCAGTGGCGGTAGCAACAACAACAGTCCCCTCCCCGAGCGCCCGCTGTCAGCTCTTCCCCATTAGTTCTCTAGCTTTGAATTGCTCCTGGCCCTCTCTCTTTCCCCATGTGCAGGAAGGCAAGGAAAGGGAGACAAAGCCGTGTGCAGCTCTCAGTTCTTCCAGCTCTTGCTGCCTCTCCCGACATCGAAGCCTTAGAGATGCAGGCAAAGCCATTGCAGCGGTAGCGCCCTGAGTTGCTTGCTTCTCCTCTACTGCTTCCTCCTCTACCAGCACCACCTCCTTCTCTGGGCAGGGCTATTCTTAACTAACCGAGCATGCTAAGGAAATTCAGGGCACTACCGCTGTGGCAGCTTTTGCCTGCATCTCCAAGGCTTCGACGATGGGAGAGGTAGTGAGGGCTGGAAGAGATGAGAGCTGCACATGGCTCCGTCTCCTTTTCCTTGCCTGCCTGCATGTGGGCGGGGGGGCGGAGGGGCAAGGAAAGAGAGCAATTCAAAGGTAGAGAACTAATGGGGAAGAGCTGACAGCGGGCGCTGGGAGTGGGTACTCTTGTTGCCACCACCACCGTGTGTGGGAGCTGGTTGGTGCGTGCATCTCAGGGATCTGACTCCGGGGTCCCTTGGAGAGCCGGGAGGCGTGAGAACTGCAAGGCCCAGATTAATTGCTTTTGGGGGCTATTTTTTCTGCAGCCCGCCAAAAATTTTCCATGGTCCACCAGTGGGCCGTGGCCCACCAATTGGCAACCGCTGCTCTAAATAATCTTTTCCTCTTTGAATCTGGACACTGTACAGCCGTAATTCTTAAATCGTTTGCTGCATTGCTATGGAAAGCTCAGAAAGGATAGCACTGCTTTGCCCCTTCATGTGACACTGAAATTCTGAAGCTGGCAGATTCTTAACAAAGTAGCTTTCCATAACCTACGGCAGAACAACAATCAAGGAGTTGTAAGTTCCATGTAACACTGAGTCAACTGTTCAAACACATGTTTTCCATCCAAATTCACAGCAGACTTTTCCTTTATCTCCTTGCTATACATTTTTATACAGCAGAGGCAGGGGTGGGATTCTACTGGTTCAGACTAGTTCAAGCAAACCTGATGTTAAATTTGCATCTTGTTCACTGAACCAGTATTTGAACTGACTGGCTGGTCCTGCCTGCACCGCACCTCCCCTCCCAGGAGTCTCCATGTGGATGCAGGTATTTTTCATGCAGGTAAGTGCAGGGTCCGCGCAGACGGGGAAAAATGGGCCTTCTGGAAGTCTAGAAATGGGCCTGTTTCCGCTTCCGGAGGCCCTCCAGAGCCTGGGGGAGGCCATTTTCGCCCTTCTAGAGGCCTGGGGGAAGCCTCTAGAACTTTGGAAAGGCAAAAAACGGCCAAACCGGAAATATGGGAAGTCTCAAAACGGGCCTGTTTCCAGCTTCCAGAGGGCCTTCAGAGCCTGAGGGAGGCCAGTTTCACTCTCTCAGAGGTCTGGCCCTTGGAAAGATGAAAAACGGCCCTCCTGGATGTTCTGGTAGGCCACGCCCACCCAGCAACTGGGCAGCAAAGTGGTTGCTGGGATTTTTGAATCCCACCCCTGAGCAGAGGTCTCCAAATTTGGCAAATTTAAGACTTGTAGACTTCAACTCCCAGAATTCCTCAGCCAGCCTAGCTGGCTGAGGAATTCTGGAAGTCCACAAGTCTTAAAGTTGCCAAGTTTGGAGACCCCTGTTATACAGTATATCCTCTTAAGGGCTGCAATCTCAACACTCTGAAATTTCTGTCAAAGGAAACTCCCTCAAAAAAACAAAACCCTCATCTAAATGAGGGAAAAAAATACCTCTTTAGCACATTTTCCCCTGAAGGCTAGAAAACCTGGGGAAGAAAGACTACACATGTTATCTTACTTGTCATACAATCTATTTATGTTTCGTATTTCTTCATCTCCACCCATGCAGGAAGGGAAGGGTGAGGTTAAGAATACGCTCAAACATCTAAACATTCGTAAAAAGAAATCCTTTTGTGGGTTATCCATGTGTAACCCAGGCTACAGTATTAAATTAATTATAAAATAAGCAGAAAGGATTAAACTGTAAAGTGTTACTGTGAAACTTTGTTACTATTTCCTCCCCCGCTTTTTAAAGGAGAGATAACTCAATTAGGTCTTGTTTGCACTTTGGCAATTTTTCATTTAAATTTACCACAGCATCCAATGGTTCTATAAGATTCATTCCAAGTTCTTTCCATAAAAGTTAATTACGCTGACTGTGTAACATTTTAACTGCATGTGTTTAAAAGAGATTTAAATGGTTATCCAACTACATGTAACAATTGCTGGCAATCACTAGATTTACACTTAGTCTAGTTGCAAAATTCGGTTTCTGGGATCTTTCTCCCATTTTTGGTCATTGTGCCCACTGCCTTTTTGTCTGCCTGCTCCACCCAAATCCAACTCATCTAAAGAGGGAGGGGGGACCCTTTACGTAGGACTAACATTCCTGCCTTTAAGCAGAGTAGTTGTATTCTGCTTCTCAAAGGGAATTATTCCTGCTAGGGTAGATCACAATGAATTCTTTATTCATGCTTTGCCACAATTTATTTAACCATGGTTATTTAACCACATAAAGCAACTGGGATTACCAATCATAGTTTACCCTCCACGATACTTGAGTGGACACACTGAAACATGCAAAATCAAAGCCAAATTAATCACACTGTTGTTTAATGCAATCAATCCAAAGAGCCCCATGATTCTATCAGCATAAAAAACAGCGGCAATGTTTCTACCAGACTAAAATAAACTATGATTGTTATCACCTGAGCAGCTGATGGAAGGAAATCAGGAAAAAAGTCCAATCTTTCATACAAACTTAGCAACTGCCGGGGATGCAGCAATGAAAAATGTGTCTCTAATTTCAGCATTTTGAGGCACCCACTGCACTAAACTTTAGGAATTAATTCTCGGAACCAACTTATCAATTTGCCAGTTGAGCAGATACATACTCCACTAGATGTGTCTATTGACAAGTCTTCTAATCTATCACCTCCTCAAGAAATAGGTCATCGTATCCAACCTAGCAATTCCCTAGAAGTTGGTTTAACCCATCTTCTCCAACCAGCATGCCTTCGTTCTGGGTTGCTGGCTGGACATTATGGAAAATTTACTTCAATAACTACGGGGAAACCCCAATTGAGAGAAGCTGCAAGAGACAGTGACAAAAATAAAGGAAAAAAGTGGCATTCAAAATGAGAGTAGAAAAAGATTATTCATTCTTGATGGATAGTTGGATAGTCCATTGCACAGCAACAGAAGTAAGATTGATGGGTAGCAACTGTAAACATTTGATTTTCTCATACGTACAGAGATTTTTACAAAGTTAAAAGATAAATTCAAAAAGGGGGGGGGGAAGAAATGTAGAAAGAGGAAAAAAGATTAAAAAGAGTTGAAAGGGGTATCATGAAGCCCTCCCAAAAAACAATTGTGACCCATGTAAACAGAATGTGTAATCCAAAATCATATTTCAGAATTTTCCAAATGGATGACTACCTTATAAGAAGTTCCTGGGGGAAAAATAATTTAGAAAATCAAAACTGACCTTCTAGATACTTTCAGGCAAATTTATTAGAAATGAGTGAAGTTTGGAGACAGTATAATATCCTGACAAAAACAGAGTAGCAAGATTCCCAAGCTTCATAGGAAACAGAAGAGCTAACTCTAAGACAGAAACCTAAATATGAATTTATAGCTTCAGGCATCCCTTTGAATATATAGTACATTATTTTCTTGGCAAAGCCATTTAAATACCATTTAAGACACATAGGAAAGATAAGGTGCAGTTCAGTGGGGCTGAGTTTATGTTTAACTTTCCAAACTATTCCACATTTAGATTTTATGTTTCATATTAAGGTCATATACAACCGAGAAATCAAGTTATTAATAATTATAGCAGTAGGTGAGAATTATAAAGCGTTAAAAAACAAAAGAAATGGGAAGGAGAGAAAAATCCATTTTCATTGTAGAGTCAAACTTTCCATACCTATCTTAACTTGTTTATGAAAACATGAATCTTAATGTTTCTGCTCTTTTTAATATGTTCATGGTTTTCCCCCTTGCTTTCATCTCTACAATCCCTTCACCTTCAGCTTGATCAGTATTCTATATAGTTACGGCTGATATCCAAATAATATTTTACAGCTTTTAGCTTTTTGTTTATATAATGCCTTGCCTGCAGGCTCCTTGTCCAACTGTCCTAGAACAAAAATAGCCTCCTTTTGAAGCAAGCACAACTACTTGTTCATATAAAAATAAATGGGGGGGAGGAAACTACACAACTGAATTTTTTCAAGCATTCCTTCATAAGCTATTCATAGTTTTCTATTTATTTGTTGAAACTGATGGGCAATATCTTATGTGAGGATTCCCTGAAAAATGCTTCTTCTCAATATATGTACAGTGGTGTTTGAAAGTGTGTAGTCTTGTTTCATTTTCGTCAATAAATAAATGAAAAGTATAATGTTTTTTATTTATTTGTTTAATTGGGTTCTTTTTAATCTAGTTTTAGGACGTGTGTGGGGAACAGTTTGACGTGACATATTCAATATATAACCACTGCATGATTCACTTAAATAAATGCAGTACTTCATTTAACAATCAGGGCAAAATGGTCGTAAATTTGTGTGTGTGAAACATTTATCAACTGCCTTGCTTAGCAATGAAATCCTGGTCCCAACTGTGGTCATAACTCGAGGAAAACCTGTATATGACATACTGCCCTATTCAAAATATTTCTTAAATTGAAAGCAATTGCTCTTCAGCTGGCAAATAAAGACCCATTATTAATCTGGGCACCATCTGACTTAAAGACGGTTACCAACTGCAATATTACTATTCCCAATTAGAGATATTGGATGGATCCTGGAATTGCAAAGGCTGAAGATTATGGTTTCTTCCTAACGTGTTTGCTTTGAATATGCATCAGCCTGAAAGAGCACTATAAAGCCCTATAAACTATTCTTCCCCTGAGGCACCTCATAATTTATTGTCTTTGTTGGAGTCTTATTTAATCCTAACTACATATCTTCTTGACAGGTATTGTGCTGGACCAGTTCTGTAATAAGCTAAATTAAAATGAATAAGTAAGAGAGAGAGAAAAATGTGTTTGTTTTTTTTTGCATGGAATGGTACAGAAAATGAATAAATGTTTGGTTTAGAGATATAAATTCCATGAATTTATCAAATTGACCCTGCTATTTTCTCCAGCCTTGACAACATATATTTTCCCTGATGGGCAATCAGCTTCAGGTTAGGAATTTCAATTACAAACACACACACACACACACACACTCACTCCACTTCCAGATGTTGCTTTGCAACCAACATAACTAAGCAAATGCATCAATCAAGTTGTGTTGAGTCCAACCACGATAGAAGAGTCATTTTATATTTTTATATAAGTTATGTAAGTTTATAAGTTATATAAGAGTTGCCTGAGGTGAGATAGCAATAGCACTTAGACTTATATATCACTTCACAGTGCTTTACAGCCCTCTCTAAGTGGCCTGACCTCGGAAGGATGGAAGGCTGAGTCAACCTTGAGCCGATCAGGATCGAACTCTGGAGTGAGCAGTGCTGTATTCTAACCACTGTGCCACCACAGCTCATAAAATGGGCATCAAATAAATTTAATTAATAAATAAGTCATGGGACTTGTGTGATTTCATCATCACGCACTTGTCATCAGCTCACCCAGTTCTGTGGTTACTCATTAAGTACCAGCTCCTCCTTTTTGCTGTCATGCAGATGGCATTTGCTAGAAACATTTATATCTTGCTTATCCTCCATGGAATTCTTGATGGCTTAACAATCTTTAAAGCAAATAATTAAAAACGCTATTTTTAAAATCAAGAATATAAAACAGAAGCCAGCTATATAGGGAGTCCCTGACGTACAACCACGACTCAGCCTGGTAATTTTGGTCATAAATTGTGGTCATTAGGTTCAGTCACCATGTGACCAAATCACTTGGTTGTTAAATGATTCACATGGTCATACGTCTAAATCCATTTTATCCAATGGGGATTTTTTGCCAGAAAATAAAAAATAACCTCACAAAACATGATCACATGACTGCAAAGTGTTGCAACTGATCATAAATGGAAGCCAAGTTGCCAAGCACTCAAAATGTGATCACATGACCTTGGAGGGGGTACAAGAGTCATAACTTCGAGGACAGGTTGTAAGTAACTTTTTCTAAGGGCATCTTAACTTTAGACAGTAAGTTGAAGACCGTCTATAGGAGCAAATATGATGCATTGGTAAAAATATTCAAAATATTCAAGACAGTGACTGAAACAACTTAAAATCATACATTCAGGACATTTCTGAAAAAAAGACCTTATCCAACTTTTCAGTTAGGAAATAATAGAGGCTTTTCTTATTTTGTCAAGTCAAAATCACTGGTCTAAAACCCTTTCTCAGAACTTTGATATAAAAATCAGGTAAGGATACTTTCCCGTATAATGCTTAAATCTGGTAGAAGTGGGACATCAAAAGTCACAATATTGCGTTCACAAAAATGGGCTCATTTCAAGGCTATAAACGACTAGTGGTGATAGTGGCTGCTTTTCATATTGTTCTTGTTTTATGCCATTCTTCCATGTGGGTCTATGATAATTTGCTGCAGTTATCTCACCACAGCCAATTCACCATGGCCAACTTGCTACAACCAATTCATCGCAGAACAACTCACTGTGGGAAAAGAGTTACTCTAATATCAAAGAAATAGTGGAATAAACTCATTAAAGAAAGGGTACAGAAGGAGGAATAAAATAAAATGTGAATGACATTTTTTTATTTTATTTATCTGTATCTATAAAAGTAAAATATCACTCACGCATCATCACAAAATCTCCAGAACCGTAAAGCCTACAAACTTGAAATTTGGCATGTATGTTCCTCTTGGCTTCTAGGTGCTCACTAAGAAAGGATTTTTTGAAATGACCATCAGATCATTAGTATTTCAGATATTATTATTATTAACACACTCTGATGCTAAGGAGTTCTACCCCTCCCTCCCCACCTGAAAAGAAATCTGTTCCAAATGCAAAACACAAGCAGAGGAGTTTCAGTTTCAGTTTCACAGCACCAAGCAGCCTTAGTACAGAACAGTTGAGCTAGGACCAGGCTCCTTGCTGTCTCCTTCTTGCTCACACAGTAAATACTGTTTCACTTTCCAAGCAGCCCTCAACTCTCTCACACACTGACAGGACGCTAGCCAGCTAAATACCAATGGATGCTGGGAGGCAGAGGCAGAATTTTTCCCCTTATTTTCCTCCCCAAAACTAAACCCAACCACATAGTTTCAGAGTGAAGCACGGGTATCAAGCTAGTTTTAAATAATTAAAATGAATTGTTAAATTGTCCCGTGGCAAGTTGATTGTGGCGAGTTGTCACATTCCACTTAAGCTCTTTTCAGGCTAAACTGCTAGCCCAGCTCCTCTATGTGTCCCTAGCTGCCCTCCCCCTTTCAGCTTTTTATTTCACCTCCCTGAGGAGGATGCAGTCTAAATTCATTAGTGCAGCTTTCCGGATACCTTGTGGTGTGTCTCAGAAACACATCCACCAGTGGGATGAGTATGATAAAAGCTGAGTCAAGATTGTGTCTAACTTCTATAAACCTTTGGTTAAAACTTCTATCCTCAAGACCTAGCAATGTTAATTCTTCAGGGAAGTTTTCAATCCAGATGGATCAAGGCTGCTGAATCTAATCTTTTAATTCTAGAATACTTTCCCTCCTGAGTGCTTTAGGTAGAATATGATCAGGCAAAACAAACCTTGAAGCAAAGGATAAAGGAAACAGAGAGGCAAGCAGATCTAGGGAAGCAGATATTTTGTCACAGCTGCCAGCTATCCTACTCAACCAGAAACACTTGTCTATTGGAAAGCATTTTCTCTTGCCCAATGCCATACTTTTCCCTCTGCTGTATTGGAAGGTAAATATAAAGACATACCACTGGAAGAAAAGCTCTGCCATTGTGATACTAAAGAAGTGGAAACTACCGAACATTTTTATGGAGGCATCTAAATCAGATTCAACCTACTCTGATTAGAAGATATCCTGGTCACCAGATTCAACTTTAACTATTTCGAATTACTGTATATAGAGACTTTGGGAGTCAATACATGTATTTAAATACATAAAATAAAATACACAGGTGCATATTGTATAACAGTGGGAATTATTATGGTGAAATACAGTTAATAAAACATTTAAAAATAATAAATATATAATATAGAAATATATGTGCTTCATCATCAATTCATTAAATCAGCAACAAAACAAGCTTTTAGTTAGAGGTTACTGAAAATACCGTATTTTTTTTCCCATTCAAGTTCTTAAGACCTTTTGAAATCAATCTACAAACCTCCAAAGAATCCATGAACCCAAATTACACAGCTCTGTTTTAGAATTAACAGAGCTTCTTGTGGGAGCTGCACAGAATAAGTGAGTAAACATAGCTCCTGCTGAATCTCTAGATCAAGAGTCTTCAAACTCGGCCAGTTTACGGCTTGTGGACTTCAACTCCCAGAATTCCTGAGCTAACATGGCTGGAGGAGGAATTCTGGGAGTTGAAGTCCACAAGTCTTAAAGCTGTCAAGTTTGAAGACCCCTGCTCTAGATCCTAGGAATCAACCAGTAGATCCCAAATAGTCAGCCAGTAACAAGTGCAGTAGGAAGAAGCATTTGTGTAAATTCAGGGGATCACTCAAAGAATGCTAGTTTCTGATAAAGAATTTTGTAAGCAACTTTATTAGGGTCTGCATGATTCACATTGATGGATGAGTAGCTAGCACAATACTTGGGGGAAGGGCCTGCTGCTCATAAAATGTATCCAAGATTACAGTGCTTGGAGAATCAAGACCCAAATAATAAGGCTAGATAAAGATAAAAGGTTGGGCCTAAGTAGGTAACCAAATAATTTAGGTACGGGAATCCCAGGTAGAAATTCACAGATGCAGCTACAGTTGTCACAGAATCACCATGAATCAGTAGCAGGTATTTTTGTTTGCCTAGCTCAAGGCTGTCAAACTCACAGCCTGCGGGCTGGATGCCTCACATGCTGGCCACGCCCACACCTGGTTTAGCAAACGTAGGAAAGTCACAACATGTCACGTGACACCACGAGTTTGATACCCCTGGCCTATCTCAAAATAGATGTTGATAACTGCTACTATCCAGTTGGATTGTATATATGAATCTTTTTCCTCCCCCCTTTTTAACCTTAAACACAAATCTGTTTTACAAAATCAATTATTTTTTCACACGCAACAATCTCTACCCTTTTCTTCTTAGATATTATCCACAGCTTTGCTGGTAACCTCCATGGCTTACATATCTGGGGACAAGCCCTAGTTTTACAGAAATTGTGGCCAGCGCCAAGTTTTACTAGTAAAATAGTTCATCTTGTTCATAGTTTAAAAAGATGCAGCATCAGCTAAGAATAGTTTAACTCAAAACAGTTTATTTGTTTCCTAACATTTCTGTTCTGCCTGATATCTAAAGCTCTCGGGAGTTCACAACAAAATATTCCTATCCAAGCAATAACAACAAGTAATAAGAAACAAACAGGAAAGTCCAAATGTTTATTTATTTATTTGATCCCTCCCCCTTTATTACTTTATAAGTAATTCAAGAGAGCAAACTTACACAATATTGCTTCTTCCTCTTATTTTTCCCAGCACCACAACAACAACCCTATGTATTGAGTTGGGCTGAGAGAAAGTGACTGGTCCAGTCACCCAGCTGGTTTTCTTGCTCACAATCTGTTAAAAAGCCTGGTTCTTTTTAACCATTACGTCCAAGTGGCTAACAACAATAATTAATAAAAATAACTGTTCCTACAAAAAATGATGTAGATGAAAAAGAAATTGCAACTGGTACTTGAACTATTTAGAGGTAGCCTAAAAAGGGAGAGTATTTGTGGAAACTTCTTGTATTGGTTCCAAGATAGACATAACCCATCACGCAAAAGTGACAAGGAGACAAAGGAAAATATACATGGACTTCCTCCCAAATTCATTTTTAGTTCTCTTTGAAGCAGTCCAATGCCTTTCAGAAGCAATGAACTATAATCCTTGCTATCCACATCAAAAGCCTTTGTTCTGATTATATAAGTAATGGAGGATGTTAGTTATATAGCACCAGCACACCATTAAAAATTAGTTTTCAACTATTAAAGAAAGTGCCTTGGAAACTTGTTCGGCATTTTGATAACCTTTCCCAAATTATGTTCTCCAAATGGGCTGAGATAAACTCCCAGAACAACAGAACAACAACAACAGAATATTAGCGCCAAATCACTTCTGTGACTTAGGTAACATTTTAAAATGTGACTCATCATATATTTCAAGGAAAACTGGAAATTAAAAAATAACTATTTGCATTTGATCATTACCATTGGAGAAATGATTCATAAATACTGGAACAGAGACAATTTCCATTCAGATGTGGGCCTTTTTAAAGGCAGAAACACCTACAGGGAAATCTGTACTGCCAAATAACTGCACGTCTAGATATGCATACAGTAAGAACTGAAGTAAATAGAAGAAAAATTATTATTTTTTCTTTCCCAAACCTCATCTAGAAGCTGGTTTGTCTTTGGCACATTGCTAGTTAGAAACTTCACTCTGTTTTTTTTTTTTTTTTAAAGAACTGTCAATCCAAAAATCTCTTTACACAATATTGAATAAGGTGGAAAAAATAAAGCAAAGACATATGAGTTAAGCCCAAGAATTTAAGAAGGCTTTAACATCACCAGAGCAAGATTAATCCTTCAAAAATCCATTACAAGCAATAGCCAAGTAAATGTTCTCAGTACTGCAAACATTTTTCTACTTTTAGTCTTTCAAAAAGAACCTGGTTGGCATGGCTCTTGTTTTGATTAAGCAAAGTAACAAATTTAGCTCTTAAAGATGATTTGAAGGGCTAATGAGATTTGCTTGCTTTTGGTTTCACCCAATATGTGGTTCTACTTTGTAAATCATGGTTTATAATATAGTGGGATGTGTAAAACAGACCACTAGAGTTTATTCAACAATTTATAGCTAAAACAAAGAATGGGTTTTCATGAAATGTGAATACAGCCAATGTTTAATTTTCTCTTACCGCAAACAACAGTGGCTCTTCTCTATTTCTAATCAGGTTTTCACTTAGTATGAAGAATATTTGAAGTGTTAAGATCAGGGGTGGGATTCTACCGGTTTGGGGGAACCGGATGTTAAATTTGCATCTGGTTTGCCGAACCAGTATTTGAACCGACCAGCTGGCCCCACCCTCCCCTCCCTGGAGTCTCCATGTGGCCCATTTTCAATGCAGGTAAGTGCAGGGTCTGTGCGGAGGCTCGGGGAGGAAATGGGCTTTCTGGAAGTATCAGAAGTCAAGAAATGAATCTGTTTCTGGCTTCTGGAGGGACTCCAGAACCTGGGGGAGGCCATTTGAGCCTTGGAGGCCTGGACCCTTGGAAAGGTAAAAAATGCCCCTCCCGGAAGTTCCGGCAGGCCAGGCCCACTGTGGCTACGCCCACCCAGCAACTAGGTAGCGAACCAGTTGCTGGGATCTTTGAATCACACCCCTGGTTAAGATGCTGAGTTTCTCTAATCCAATGTGATTAGAGAGGATTCTCACTAACTCAGTTTATGCAAAGACTACATGACAGCAAAGAATATCTCAATCATGAAAAAGCCACACAAAAATTTGCTAAAGCCATAATACACATCAAACAGAAACATTCTATGTTTGAGTAGAATCCAAAGAAGCCAAGCATATATACATTTGCAAAACCAACATCTCTTAAGCTGTCCCTTCTCAGTACATCCTGTGACTTTAAAACCTGTTCTTAAAGGTAAAAAGGCTTAGAAATAGTATGGGGCACAGTAAATAGTCATTAGTACACGGAGTCACGGAACTTGTATCTGTGTAAGGAAGTACCTTTAGCTCTGTTATGGGATTCTTTCATTCCTGAACTTAATCATTAATGCACAAGAACAAGGATCAAGGTTTCTCCTTATCCTCTAATGATAATTCTCAAGATGCTTTTATATTATAATACTGAAATCCTAACTTCTAATTGAAAGTAGAGCAAACCAATTACTGGAGGTGGAGAAGTAAATAAGAAAATATTTCACAACCTACGAAGTTCCCCTAAGAAAGTCGATTATATGCATCTTCCTTTGGAAGTGAATGATATCTTCAGGAGAACCTACAAAGCTAGGGGGTCATCTATACACAACAATATTTCTACTGTGCATCCTATTTTTAACAGTGCAACTTCAGGCATGTGGCTTCAACAATGAAGGAATCTCATAAGAAACCAATTAGCTAACACCCGCACACTTCATTTCTTCCTCATGTGTGACTATATTTAATGGGTAGTAAGGGCTTAACAAAATTGGGAACAGATTTACCAGTTTAAAAAAGCAGGAATTTTTTTTAATTCAAAGTAACTTAACTGTCAGTAAAATTTTACTGATAAAAAGGAGATGATAATATAGAATGCTGCTTAAGACTCATAAGCTAAATCAATGGAACATTTCTTTTCTTTTTGAATACCTCATTCTTGAACATTAAGATCTTGCTGGGCATATAACATTGAGATGCTTTCAATAACTTTGTTTCCATAGCTTCGTTATACAATATAGAATGACAATGTGCCCACCAGATGTCCTTGGCACCACTTTCCCAACAATCTGCCCTATTTAATTTAATTTTTTAAAATATATCATTAATTTTAAAAAATAGAACAAAATGAAACAATGCTGCTAGAATAGATACATTCTTAGAAAATAAATGTTTGGGTAATTTCCAACCAATGATTTGTTGAATTTCTAATATATGTTTTGGTTTTCTTAAATGGTCATATTTGCCATGTTATAACTTTGAGAGCAATTTGAGGATTGTTCCAAAATTACTAATGTGCTCACTGGCCCAAGACTGGGAAACTGGACGTAGTGTAATTGCCAATACTAGTAAGAGCATTTTAACAGCCATTTGCAATAGTGACCTGAACCAACATGAATGACCATTATCAACATTCTCTTAGACTGAATGTATATATTCTTGATTACATGAAGGCATTTTTATGTATTTTACTAGCAGGGTATCCGTGCTTTGCTACGAAACTATGTGATCAGGCAAGTTTTTGAAGAGGAAAATAAGGGGGAAAAATTGTTCCTCTGCCTACCAGCATCCATCAGCATTCATCTGGTGTGGTTAGCGAGGGGAGCGAGGACTCAGATGAGGGGCCAGGACCATTAGGGAATGGACTGCTGCCTTCAGAGATTGTGGGGGCTGGCAGCAGCGATGAGGAGATTCCCGAGGAGCCTGTGCCAAGTGAGTGTGAGCGCAGGATTGATCGTAGGAGAGTGCAGTTACAGCAGCACAGGTGACTCGGGAGTAAGGCTGCAAGGTAATGGCCCTTCCCTCAAGAGGATAACAGCCAGGCAGAAGGCAAAGATGCTCTGAAACTCAGCCTTGTGGACATAATAGTTAGTATTTGAAAACTCTTGTAACTATTTTCTTATCTGTGGGTTTTTGGCAGCCTTGAACAACAACTTGGCAAGGCTCTTTCTTGTCAGAGCTAATTAGTTGGAAACAGCCTTTTATCTGTGAGGAAACAGAATTCATAGATTAAACTTTAAAAGGTGGGGGCTGCTGCCTTTCTCTTGTGTTTGCTCTTTTGGAACCAGGTTGGGTCAGAACATCTGGCTAGCATCCTGTCAGTGTGTGAGAGTTGAGGGCTGTTTGGAAACTGAAACAGTATTTGCTGGGCTAGCAAGAAGGAAACAGCAAGGAGCCTGGCGGTAGAGATTTCTTTTCATGTGGGGAGAGGGAGTAGAACTCCTTAGCGTCAGAGTGTGTTAATAATAGGAAATACTAATGTTGTGATGGTCATTTCGAAAAATCCTTTCTTAGTGAGCACCTAGAAGCCAAGAGGAACATATGTGCAATTTCAAATATGTAGGCTTTACGGTTGCATGAGTGCTTTTTCGCTTTTATATATATATAGATTCCACAATGAATGTCTCTCTCATTCACCAACAAAGTATATCTGGAGAAATGAAGGCTGCTGCTGAGGCCCCGCTATGAAACTCCCTATCTTGTGAGAGACCTGGCCCTGCACTTTGAATGTTGGCATGAAATTTCCATCCTTCACCTCTCTGGCTCCGAAGAGATCATTTGGAAGCATCAGTTGTACTTCCGGACAGCAGAAAGGAAGTGCTTTGCCATTGGATGATGGTGGGTGAGAAGACTGTGTAAGGCTGAAGGGGAGGAAACTGGACTTTACCGCCACTGCAGTACATCCCAGACTCTCATCCTGCCATTTTAGAGCACTGCCCAGCTTCCTTTCAGTGTGTGAGAGAGTTGAGGGGTGTTTGGAAACTCAACAGTATTTGCTGTGTGAGCAAGAAGGAGACAGCAAGGAGCCTGGCCGTGGCTTAGCTCAAGTGTTCTGTAGTAAAGCTGCTTGCTGCTGTGAAAGTAAAATTGAAACTGAAACTCCTCTGCTTGTGTTTTGCATTTGGAACAGGAGCCAAGAAAAACATACATGCCAAATTTCAAGTTTGTGGGCATAAGGTTCTGGAGAGTTTGTGATGATGCATGAGTGCTTTTCTGCTTTTATATATATGGATTTATATCCCACCTTTATTATTTTTATAAATATCTCAAGGCAGTGAATTTATGTTAATACTCCTTCCTCCTCCTTTTTTCCTCACAAGAACCGTGTGAGGTGAGTTGGCTGACTGAGAGTAACTGCTCCAAAGTCAACCCAACTTTTAGCCTAAAGTGGGGCTAGAACTCAAAGTCTCCTCATTTCTAGCCTGGTACCTTAGCCATTAGGCCAAAGTTGCTCATTTATTTATAATATTTAAAATTTATAAACATTCAGTTCCATTCTCTGCTCTGCCTCTTTGTGGATTTGCCTCACTTGGTAAAGTTGTAGGAGAAGATAGGGATTTCCTAGATTAAAATAATGGTTTTTGAAAAGGAACTTGAAAAGGAATTACAATATTTAAAAATGAACAGTAGCTAGAATGCCAAACTGAGACAGGAACAAGAGCAGGAGGCCTGTTCAAGTCCTTTGCAATTTATAGCAGAGATTAACAACGTGGCACCTCCCAGAAATTATTGCTCAGAGTTAAAGGTATCTGTATTCCATAATATCTAGAAAAGGTAGAAAATATCTACCTGCTGTTGATAATTACTTCTGGAATACTGGGGGGGAGAAGGAAGGAGGGAGAGAGAGAAAGAGAGAGGGAAGGAGGGAGAGAGGAGGGAGAACAAGAGGGGGAGGAAAGGAGAAAAGTGGTAAAAATATATTTTTACCGTTTTTTTACTGTTTTTCAGGGTCATTTGAAAAGATGGAAATCCCATACATAGATCTATTCTTCCAAGCAAAATTGTTTTGACTGGAAGATTATTCATCAAAATGGGTGGGTGGGGAGAGTCTGAAAGAATAAAGTTTTTTAAATTCTCTTCCTCTTTCCTTTAACTTCCCCTAATTAAAATCTTCATTTTCTTAGAATAAGTAGACTGTAACATCTATTACCAATTCTAGTTTTAAAACCGTCATCTTTTATTTCACCCTTCCTTTAAAGATCTCAAGGTAATATTCAAAATACCTCCCTTTACTCGACATCCAGTTTTAGTAACATTAAGCAACAATAATTAAGCTATAATAAGGCATGTTTAAATGTTAAACACAGACCAATCTTATAATAACTTTATACTACCGGAGGTCCTTTGACTTACGACCACAATTGAACCCAAAATGCATGTTAAGTGAGCCATTTGTTAAATGAGTTTTGCCCAATTTTACGACCTTTCTTGCCAAAGTTATTACTACAGATGATAAGTTAGCAACATGGTTTTTAAGTGATCTGGCTTCCCCATTAACTTTGCAAACAGTTGCCAAGCATCTGAATTTTGATCAAATGATCATGGGGCTGTTGCAACAGTCATAACTATAAAAAATGGTCATAAGTCACTTTTTTCAGTGCCGTTGTAATTTTGAATGAACTGTTGTAACTACCTGTATAACAAATGTTCATCTTCACAGAAGCATATAGAGCTTAGCAGTTTTATAAAGCAAAGAAAAACTGGAGCTCATAAGCACAGTCACAGTTTCCCTTAGAAATTTAAGGACCAATTGCCAGTTCCAACTGTGATTGCTAAATGAGGATTAACTGGCCTAGGAAGCTCAAAAGCCTAGATTTCAGGGTAATGGGTTTTCTCCACTGTCACTTTTCAGCAACCTATGTTTAACATATGTTACCTGTCATTCAAGAGGGGCTCCTCAGTCACAAAAGTTAGTTACTGATATTCTCATCTTCCATGTCCAGTGCAGCCCATATACTAAGATCTGACACAGTGGGTGTGCTCCAGACCCCATAGTTAAACAGTGTCATCTGATAGGGTCTTGGAAGTATGGCTGCTATGTCCCACATGAGCCCTTTAGAATTGTATTCTCCCAGAATTCTCCCAGCAGTTCAAATCAACCTATGTTGTCCTTTCCCCCCACACTGTTAGAAAGTGTGTGTCTGCTGTGGGTACTTTATTAATGTTTTGGCACAGGAATCTCCAGTTTGTCACCTTTTGTTTCTACTCCACTGATAAATAAAATAAAAACTGTCTGTTTTTAATCTTGTATATTATCCACAGTTCTATGCCTAACAACCTATGAATTTGGTTTATAAATAAAAATAAGCATTGCTCTGGCCTTTCTCACTGGGGAGCTACTCCAGTCCCTGATCATTCCGGTGGCTCTTTATTACACCTGCCCCCAGCACTACAGTAGTTTTTCTGTAATGAAGTAATCAACACAATATTTCAAATATGATCTCACTACAGATTTATGTACGTATGCATTATTGTGATTGGTCAGACATAAGCCAGGTGTTTTTTTATTATGCTGTTGAGTCCTTCCAAAGGACCTGGATAAGCAGATGCTGTTTGATGCTGTTAAATGCATGGTCGCAGGATGTAAGCTGTTCAAGTGAAGCTACCTTCTGTAATTGACTGACTGGTAACTTTGTCAATGCCAATGATGTTCAAGTGGTGCTCCAGATGCTTGCGGATTGTATCTCTGCTTGGCCATAGTTGTTCTGCTTCTATTTGGATCTAACTGGTATTTTCTCCAGTTCTTTCTCTTGTTTTACTGTCTCCTGGTACTGCCATTATACTATTCCAGACATTTTTGTCTTCCTTATTGACAATTGTTATGTGGCAGGTGTTCCTCTGTTTGGATTCTGAAGTCTGAGAGCACTTCAGCTTCTCGTTTACTGTTACTTTGTTTATTTTGTGGTCCTTATTATTATATTGCCAGTTGTATTTTCGAAGTTTATGGTCATGCTATGTCCAAGCATGGAATTTTCCACCTTCAAAAGTAGCAGCAGCGCAGTGGCTGGCATTTTCGTTGATGTGTCCACCAAGATTCCAAATCCTATTTTGCAATCAGTTAATGCCGCCAGCTCAGATTCTATTAAAGTACATTCATTATTGATTTCATCTGCATCCCATTACTCATTTTACAAGGGTTACCAGTCTGAAGCCCCCTGCCCTAAACAAAACAGGCCTTTCAGAGCTCTTCAGAATTCCTTTTTGCTTTTAGTACCCTGAATAGTTTGCCATCCTCAGCAAAAATGTTTTTCTTCAATTTCCATTCTATATATAAAAATTAAAGATGCTTATCCTTACACCAATTCCAGGCACACCCTACTTATTCCTGTTCTGTGTCCTGTTTTATTTTTTTAAAAAAACAGTTGCCAATTTTAAAGAGAACTTACCCACTTCTCCCACAATAGCCAAGTTTGCTTAGGAGTTTTTGGTGGTGGAATTTGTCAAACGCTTTTGAAAATATGCTGGCTTGGCTATTTTCTCACTTATTTTAGTAATTCTTTGAAGCATGTCCCTCAGAGGGTAAGTTAAGAGATAGCTCTAAGTATTCTTTGTAGCACATTTTCATTTCTCAGAAACAGATGCTGATGTTACAAGAAAAATGGCAGATCTTCACAGTTTATGTTCTCTAAGAATAAATGGGTGGACACAATCTGGAATCAAGAGGTTTATGAATTCCTATTATTTTTCCAATCTTTCTCCTGAAAAAGCAGGGGGTATGGTGCTGTCCTATGTCTACAAAAGATAAAAGGAAAAAATACATTCGGTTTTGCTATTTCCCCATCCTTTAGGACAGTGGTTCCCAAAGTGGGCAGTACTGCCCCCCTTGGGGGCGGTGGGATGCCTTAGGGGGAGCTAAAAGGCAAGTGGCTGGCAGGGGGTTCTAAGAGGCACCAGGGGGGCGTTCGAGGTGCTGGCCATGCAGGTTCACTCCATTGACTGTTGCACCACTCCGTAGCCGGCACCTCAAATGCAGTGGCGGCAGCTTTGCTCTACTTTCCCAATGTGCTGCCATATTTGAGGCATCAGCTCCGAAGCGTGCAACAGTCAATGGGGTGAGCCTGCTACTACTTCCTCGAACGCCCCCCTGCCGCCTCTTATCACCCCTCTGCCAGCCATGCCTACCCAGTCACATGACCAGCAGACCACGCCCACAGAAATTTGAATCCCACCACTGGGTGGGGGGCACCGAGGATGAGTTTGTAGCACCAAGGGGGCGGTGGACTGAAAAAGTTTGGGAACCACTGCTTTAGGACATCTTTAGTGACCCTGTTGTCTGTGACCCCACTCCAGTATATACTTGAAGAGTGTTTTTGTAGGGTTTTTTACCCTGTGCTCCTCAAACTTACTTTCCTTTTTATCAACTTCCTGCTGTGTATCAATTACTAATGATGTAAAGGACACACAGATCAACTTCTTAATACCAGGGGTGGGATTCTACCGGTTTGGCTTGGTTCTGTAGAACCAGTAGCTCCGAAGAGCAACTGACACAGAACCGGTTCACTCCAAAGATCTTATTCTCTTCGGTGGGGCTCACCCGGGCTCTTGGCTGTTCTTTATTCCCTGCTAAAGCAACCTTAATTGCTTTGCGCTCAGTGCTGCGTGTCAAGCAGGAGAAGGTTATTGCTTGCAGGAGAAGTTGATTTTCAAGTACTGTGCACGCACATGAAGCACGAGCTCACCAAACCGATTGTTATGCCAGCAGGATCCCACCCCTGCTTAATAAACACACACACACACACACACAAACACACACACACACCCCTCTCACAGAAATATTGTTGGAACCCTGAACTAGTGTCTGAAGGCCAACTGACAATAAGAAACAGAAAATAAACAGACTTCATCCAGTGAAGATGGAGATGCTGTGAGTAGAGAAATCTATTGATTGCTTTCAAACAGCCTCTGAAGACCCGGTTATTTATAGCTGCTTTTAATCAATTAGTCTAAGGCTGATTTGTGCTTTTAAATTGTGGTTTTAATCCATGGTTGTTGATATCTTAACTGCCAGCTTTTAACTTAGTTGTTTGATGATATTCTTATTGGGAACGTATGTGTGTATTCTATTTAACTACTTTTGTTTTTAAATCGTATGAGCTATTCTGAAAACATACAGCCTTGGAAAAGCTGCACATAAATAAGTAAATATTAGAATCTATCAATGACCGGATTCATGAATCACGTTAAATCATACTTGAATAAGCCCCAACAGACTGAATTCACAATACTGAATTATAAACCATGCTATATAAACCATACTGATTATATGTTTAAAACATACTAAGCCAAAACAAACAAAACTGTATTATGAATGTTTAATTTGTAAACCAAGTAAGCAAATTCAATCTCTAACCAAACATACTACCAATAAAAAACCCCAGATATATAATCTGAGATAACCCTCCAGAACAAAATACAACATCCATTTATGATTGTTCTTTCAACCTAATGTGTTTATTATTAGAGCTCTATCCCTCCTTTTACTTTCAGTCACTTCAAGCTGATGTAAAGATCTAATATTTCCACTTCCTATATCTTCTTCCACAACAACAATACTGTGGAGTTGGGCTTATAAAATGAGCAGTTGACTGCAGGGGTAGGATCCTTCCAGCATAACAACCGGTTTGGTGAGCACGTGCTTTGCGCGCATGCGCTTCGCATACCTGCACAGTACTTGTAAATCAACTTCTCCTGCAAGCAATAATCTTCTCCTGTTGGCATGCGGCACTCAGCTGTGCTACGCAAAGCAACTAAGGTTGCTTTAGTAGGGAATAAAGGACAACCTAGAGCCCAGGTGGGCGGGCAGTTAGGCCCAACCGAAGAAAATAAGATCTTCGGACCGAACCAGTTTGGTGTCAGCTACTCTTCGGAGCTACTGGTTCTATAGACCTGGGCCGAACTGGTAGAATCTGACCCTTGGTTGGCTGTAAGCTTTTTATTTCCTCTTCCAATCACATTATCTTCTGCTAATGCTAATGAAAAAAACAGTGGCCTTCTGCTGCCTCGTTCCATGCTACCTGCATACCCCATGCAGCATTTAAACTTCATTCAATTTCATACGCTCCTTGTTTTACGATTGTTTGCCATCCAGAGTTTCTTGATTGACATGGGAAGCAATAGAAATTGAATGAACAAATAAATATATAAATCCTTCAACCCTTAGGAGTACAGTAAAAGGCTTCAGATCTGTAACTGAAAAGATACTACTGGAAGGCTAAGTCACAGTTGTTGGCACCTCCTTAAAGTAGCTGCATCTATTCCTGGGTTGCCATACAATGGGAGAAAAACATTTATTTTATTTTTTTTACTTAAGGTAGAACTGGTATGGGCATGTTCACTTGAAAGATCTTTTCAAATTGAAATCCAAAGCATTGCACATTCCTACTAAACTTCCTGGTGCAAGTGCCAGGTTCAAAAATAATTGTGAGGATAACAGCATGAAGTGAAGTTAACATGCAAGAGTATGCATTGTGAAATATGAGATCTTCATAGCACTTGAATGAATTGATGCAAGGTTCATTTAGTCAATTGCCAATTGGTGACACTTTATTCTTCCTTAAGTATTCTTGCTTTACTCATGTGGTGCTTCACCTGAATATTTCTGGAAGCTCTTAAAATTAATATATTCTATATGTTACCACCCAAGCAAGTACATGGAAAACCTTCGATTAGAAAATGATTAAATCAAAGCAGAATGAATCTGACTTGGTGGGAAAGGCAGGAATAAACAGCTGATTAATGTGCACTTAAATACAGGGACACATATTCAATGTTAGAAAATAATTCAACTTCCAAGTGTATATCTTACAAGTAGAAAAGCAGAATATAAGGAAAGCTGGGAGGAAGGACTTTCTACCTTTTCAGAATCTAACAAAGCCTTGTGCCAAAGCTTCTCTTCCCAATTTTTCTCGCCACAGTTAACATTAAAGGCTCTTTGTATAGTCCTGATTACATCACCATTGGCAGAATATGCTGCACTGTAATTAATTGTTTATTGGTAGAATGCACTGCATGCCACTGGCATGTGATCAAAGTTCCCAGCTATCATTTAGACAATAATTTAGTAATTAATAAAAAATATCAGCTCACAATCTTTAATCAGAAAGAGGAAAGCTACCAATTATCGAAATTTCCCCACATTTTGTCAAGACACATTTTATACATACAACACTCAATGTCAAGATGAAAACAACTACTTCGTTGGAAGACAATGCGCCCAAATGAGTGAAGACATTTTTACAGAGTTTGCTTAACTTCCCCTCCTTTCCATTCTAACTTTTTTTCAAAGAAAAGTAAATGTTGAATTAATTTACTTTTTTATTGGATCGATGAAGAGAACTCACCAGTTTGATTCAGATCTGTGACAGTGCAGCCTTTCTTAATCTGCCACATTTAAATGAACTGATTAAACTGTAATAATTCCCAGCTTTCTGCAAGCTGTTTGGGAATTATGAGAGGTGCAGTAATTATTAATGATTTGGTTTGGTTTTTTTAAAGTGAGTATCTGCAGAGCTCAAATAATTCAAAGACATAACATACATTGGCCACCTATACTTGGAAGAGACGAGTCAAAGGAAGATTTCTGGAAGCTACACCAGATTCCAAACCTGTGACAACTTGCCAACTTTGGCTCCCAGAACCAAGCTCATTAAAAAATCAAATCAAAACAAAACAAAATATACTGTAACTTCATCAACTTCAAAAAGCAAACATTTTTCCTTTCTGATGGAGAAATGGCACTGTTTACCTTCCATTTGACAAATGCATTCATTTTAAAATGAAGTCTTTACAGCAAAAGGTCTGTTTTTACTTCATCAATTACGTAAATACACAAATCAATATCGTTCTGAAGTTTGAGCACCTTTCGATATAGCTTACTGATTTCAGTGAACAGACTAGTCATAGTCCTCGACTTACAACAGTTCATTTAGTGACCATTCAAAGTTACAGTAGCACTGAAACAAGTGACTTATGACTGTTTTTCACAGTTACGACCGTTGCAGCATTCCTACAATCATATGATCAAAACTCAGAGGGTTGGCAACTGGTTCATATTTACTACCATTGCTGTGTCCCAGGGTTATATGAACCTCTTTTGTGACCTTCTGTGAAGCAAAGTCAATAGGGAAGCCAGATTTACTTAACAACCATGTTACTAACTTATCAACTGCAGTGATTCACTTAACAACTGAGGCAAGAAATGTCATAAAATGGGGCAAAACTCACTTAAGACATATCTCACTTTTTGGGTTGTGGTCGTACGTCAAGGACTACCCTTTAGTGCTTCTTCCCATGAACAGAATATAAAGAAGGCTTTAACTTCAATTATGTCATGCTCATGCAACCCAATAATTAAAAAAAAACCTGGAACAAAAATCTGATTTAAGATTTCTGGAATAAAACTTACCCAACGTTTAATTACAGTTATTATACCAGGAAGCAATTCATGCTCTCATAATAAAAATAATCTTCCCCTTTTAAATAATTTCTTTAAAAAATCCAAACATAGTTGAACGTAATATATTGTCTTCATAGGAAAATTGAAATAACAGCCTCAGAGAAATGTTAAAGATTTGGTTAATCAAATCTACTTACTTCCAGTTCATGTCAACACATGAATTCTTTTTCTTCATTGATCTATATTTTTTAAGTAATAGATTCCTCAATTTCTTTTAAATGTTAAAATGAAATTGCTAAATACAAATCAGAAGTGATTTGTCATTTCCTTTGTTGTGTTTTCCTTCCACTCTAGTCTATGGTCTTTCATTTCCCATTTAACCACTAATCAGTTTTGGCCCTGCCTAATTTTTTCAAGATCAGCCAAGGCCAGATAGGTATTGAAGTGAACAGAGGAGATCCCTCAGCAGGAAGATTGGGAATAAAGAATATAGTACTCAGTGCATAAAACTGCCTAATCCTTTCTTCCACAGGCGGTATTCCAGCATGTCTTCTCTGTTGACTTTAGGAAAGAACATCCAATATAGTTGACCAACAACCCATCTAAACTGAAAGTACAATCTAAAACAGCCATTCACAATCTGGTGTCTTGTGCATGTTCTAGATCAGGGGTGTCCAACTCATGACGACACGTCATCATGTGACATCACAACTTTGGGCGTGGCCAGCACGTGACGCATCCAGGCTGCGAGTTTGACACCCCTGTTTTAGATTATATCTCACATCACCTTCAACCTGGATAGCCATAATCTGATGTTTACATTTAAAACACACCTAGATGGTTTTAGATTGGGGAACACCGCTGTAGAAGAATTCTTTGGAATTATCTGCAAAACACCAAAAGTTTCCAGTCAATCATGGCAATAATGGAAGGCACTAAAGTCTAAAGTTCTGGCAGTCAAAAAGGGGAAAAAAGAACTATTTGGGAAAGCCCAGTCACTTTATTATCATTATTATTACAATTATTTTTAAAAAATATTCTGCTTGCAGGAAATATACTTTTTTCAAATAATTTTTGTTTTCAAATATTTTTTATTAGAAAATAGGTATACAAATTTTTTTATGCAAGAAACCCTGAAGCATTTCAAGTGGATTTCAGAACAAATCAAATCTATATCTAATATCGAACAGATAAGACTGAAATACTGACCTTACTAGGGTTTTTTTAAAAAATTGCAAAATATCTCAAACCTTTCAGTAAATAATAATAAAGTGTAGGCTTCTGAATTCAGCCACTAGAAGCAAGCAGTTCAATTAAATATCTCAGCCATAGAATAGGTTGTTCGATATTTTTTTTCTCACACAATATGTGTGACCCATGAATTTTGACCTGACAAAGCAATTTGTTATTTATCAAAACGTCTCCTATCTTGAGGACATTGGTAAATGAATAACACACATAAATTGAATTAAATATACAAATCCGACAATTAAAAGAGAAAAAATATATAATCTTATTTTTAAGGGAGAGAGAAAGCAACTATTTTTAAAAAATGCTATGGTATTTTTAAATAATTCCAAGAAGAAACACTCATACATTTTAAATAACTAAATATTCCATGATATCATTAAGTTCATGTGCAACAACACCATTGATTATACATAAAATCCGACTGATCCTACCCTGGCTGGGCCTGAATTAGCAAATGAACCCTAGATCTCTGCTTATAGAGTAGACATGCAGACTTCTGCGGAATCTGGGCTGCACCCAAAGGAATGTCATTTGCTTCTCTTCCTCTAAGCTAGGGACTGCCAGCTGAAAGCAGTTTAAAATATATGGCAATGTCTTATTTTCTTTCCCAACTCATTAATTCACTGCTCCCAATTCTTAAGCAAGTGTTAAAATGCTGTCTGGCATGTTTTGCCAACTTCAAAATAGCGAGGTGGGGGCAGTTACCAAAAGCATTGTGCTTCAAATTCTATGCTGTAAATCTTTCATTTGCATGCTCATAGAGATAGAAATTTCATACCCATCCATGTAAGACTAGCTTTTGAGGAAAACTAGAATTCCTTTCACATTTGCCCCTTATAAAGCTGATGACCTTTGCCATCAACTCTTGTCTCCTTTATGGCTCAATAAGCAGTCAAGTCAATGCCTTAAAGGCTTAGACTGCTTTTTGTGGGTTTTTTTAAGTCTCTGGCCCCTTTCTGCAGCCACATTCAAATTGTTCTTTCCTTTCTTTTCAGCTATGCAAGAAACAGGCTTCCTAAAAATTATAAAAAGAAAGTCACAGAGGCTTCAGAAGTTCCTTTTTTTTAAACAACAGCCTAAGGGAAATTATTTTTTTATCTAATCTCTTGTTCAGGCAGGCAGAGATTACATATCCATGACAATATTGCCTGACCTTATGCTGCCTTCCCCAATTATCATAAACAGTTCTTAACCCAGCTCAGTACTCACTCACTTACTCACTGGGAAATTACTATGGTACTAGGCCTTAGGCACTGCTCTCATAAACCAGAAGTATGTTTTGTCCTATAGAATAGAATAGAATAGAATAGAATAGAATAGAATAGAATAGAATAGAATTCTTTGTTGGCCAAGTATGATTGGACACACAAGGAATTTGTCTTTGGTGAATAAGCGCTCAGTGCACATAAAGAAAAGAAAAAAATAAAATACATTCATCAAGAATCATAAGATACAATACTTAGTGATAGTGGCAAGAAGTATTCTGC
The DNA here is from genome assembly GCF_049901715.1 of Pseudonaja textilis. Classification (NCBI taxonomy): domain Eukaryota; kingdom Metazoa; phylum Chordata; class Lepidosauria; order Squamata; family Elapidae; genus Pseudonaja; species Pseudonaja textilis. Next base: position 129,723,359 of record NC_141992.1, on the reverse strand, counting down.
CATGCTTCTATATCTAATCAGAAATTTTGCAAAATCTTGGCAGGAAAACTGATAGTTTCCAATTAGTCAGTCAGTCAAACAATTTTCTTAACTTGCATTACATTACTACTACACTACATTAGCCCATATAATACAGTATACAATTATTATTATTGTTGATGTTGTTATTGTATGCCGCCAAGACTTTGTGTGAAGTGAGCAGCCATATAAATGTGTTACAAACATACATACTGGCCTTGGCAGGTAGGTTGATGCCTTTGCCTTCATGTGCTTCATAAACGCTTTTATTGAACACATTTCTTTATATCTCTTTAGGTACAACTAAGCCAGGGGTGGGTTTCTACCGGTTCTGTCCACCTCTGTAGAACCGGTAGCTCTGAAGAGCAGCAGACATAGAACAGATTCTATGTCTGCTGATGTTTTTGCCCACCCGCCCACCTGGGCTCTTACCTGATCTTTATTACCTGATTTTTCAACTTCACCTGCCACACAAGGCACAGCTGCAGTTAAAAAAGTCCTTTTTCAAAGGCTGCTTCTCTGCACGCAGCGTGCAGGGAAGCACCTCATAAATCACCGAACCGATAATTAACCCTGTCGGATCCCACCCCTGCACTAAGCTCTTGTTCCAAAAACAGAAGCCTTTCTATTCAGGGAGGGAATCCCTCCATTCTCCCATAAGGACCATGCTAGATCAATGCCATGCAACTTTCATCCACCCATTCTTCTATTTATAGACACTCCATTCACAGGAAGCTTTTACTAAAAGTTCAAAAGCTTTTCTCCAAATCCTATGTCAGTATAGACCAGCGGTGTCAAACTCGTGGCCCACGGGCCGGATGCATCGCATGCTGGCCCTGCCCCCAACCCGGTTTAGCGAAGGGGAAAATAAAGGTTTACTTGATTTTATGGAAGTGTTATCCTCAACTGATTACTAACTGGTAAATTGCATTAATTTGTTAATAGTAATTTCGCTTATTTTTGCATAGGAGCCAAATCTGCAGCTGGCACAAAAATGGAATGAAGGTTATTTGCCTCATTATAGTTATGTGCTTGAAATTTTAGTTAACTATGGTGGACAGGTTGTTAAGAATTTAAAAGCATTTCCTAAGAGCTTAAACATTTTGAAAAATGGCAAGCATAGTTAAAGAGGAATAATGGTTGCCACTTCACTGGTGCAGTAGTCATTGAATCTTTTTTGGCATTTCTGAGGTTGTCAAGAGTAAAAGTCAACAATTCCTTTGCAGCCATTTAAAAAGTATAAAATTATCTTCATTCTATTAGTTTGAATAGTGTTAGCACATTGGACCAGCATAGCCACTATTGAGAGAAAGCTATGGGAGAGGTTGTATTACAAAATTATTCTCCTCCTCTTCATCCTCCTCCTCCTCCTCATCATGCTGCCTGATAGAATGGTGGTTATGCATCTTTTTAAAGCTATTTCTTTGAGAAGTAGCCTAAACATTAAATAAAGAATGGACTGCCTTCAGGTATCAATAAACTTACCTGCAGTCTGAAGAATGGGATAGCTTCTTAATGTGAAAAGAAGCTGAAACTGTTAGATATGACTTTCTATTGAAACAGGGGTGGGATTCTACCAGTTTGGCCCAGTTCGGCCGAACTGGTAGCTCCAAAGATCATCTAAGAGTGAGCCAGTTCGCTCTGACGATTAGGTGCTGGGCCCACCCACCCCGGCTCCATACATCCTGCTTTTGACACTCAGCTGCATCGTTCAGAACAGTAGATTGCCACACATCAGCTGTTGAAGAGATGGGGAGAGTGCTGGAGTGCAGGAGACTATCACAGAATGCCTCTGTGCACACGCGAAACACACATGCGTGCACAAAGCACACCCACCAAGCCATGCCCATTGAACCGGTGGTAAACCAATTTGAATCCCACCCCTGTACTGAATGTGGACAATATATCATGAATTATATGAGCAAGCATATATATAGGTCTTTTATTTTGTACCTTGTTTGAATTGCTGATTAGAATCTATATATTTTTATAAGCTTCTTTATTTTCTCATACCAACTTATCATCATACCAACATAGCAAACCAATAAAAAGCAGTCTCTATCTATACGTTGTTGAGTTCTTGGAGTTTCTTTCTCTTGATAGTAAATAGACATGATATTAATATTTTAATAATATTTTTAAAAGTATAGTAGACTTAATATTACTCTGAATCAGACCATTTCATATCTTAAAGCAGCTTTGTTAGGGTTTCCTAGACCTACTTACTGCAATAAAACTCTGTTGTCATAAAAATATATTTTGCATGTTACATTTCTATTCTGACATTCTTCCAAGATTCCAATGTCATCTACACAATCCTTCTTCCCACATTAGCATTTTATTGTTGTACCAATTTATGGCATAGGTTTAAACTATTTAGATGTTTGGGCTATAATCTCCCAGTGGCTGAATATCTTCACTTTTTCTTCATCCAAGCAGCACCTGAACACTGTTGACTGTAATTTTAGGAACCTGAGAGGTCCTGATTTGAATTTCTTTTTTTAAACCTCTCTCCTTTTTATTATGATTAAATGCAGATAGGTGACTTGAACTCCCATTGAGTCCTTTCCTTTATTTATCATGAAGTTTAATAAAGAGCCTCTCAGAACTTGAAACTTTTTCTGTTATTTTGTGATTTCAAATTGGCCTGAAAAAGTTGTCGGCTTAACGTAGCTTTTGGAACTTTTAGGGTGGTTTTCTATGAAACTGTTAATTCTGGGCTGAAATGAAATAATCTATCAAAGATTAGTGGCTAAAAGTTTCCTATAATGAAGATTCCAGAATTCTAACCAAGTTTATTTCTACAATCTCATTTGCATTTATTCGCTTTGAAGGGAGGTGTACTCTCCATTGTCCCTTTTGTGGGCTTAGTTTTCCTTGCCTTTTTCTCATGACATCCTAATTTTTATTAGCACTGCTTACTCTCCTCTTAGATAAATGCTTCATTGTAGTACTGATTGCAACAAACAGCAATTGTGCTGCATTCTTAGAATGAATGTCTACTGTGTTCTCTCAGTCGTACGGGTAAAAGGGGACACTTTAGTTTGTAAGAGAAAACCCCATGTCTTTTCTTTTTTCATCTTTTTTGTTGGTCTGCGATTACCAGAATATTACCTGCTATCAGTATTTAATACATTTACATTTCTGTACATAAAATGTGTGACAACTTGAAATGAAATCTCTCTCTCTAATTTGGAGCACTTGCTTCAATGGAACAGAGTAAACATCTGCGTTGTAAAGGAAATTGTTTTGTTTTTCAGAAACTTCTTTCATCAACAGAATCACCCAAACATATTTATACCTGGACTTTGCCTAACAAAACAGTACGTGATATATTTCTTGTCCTAATTCAATTTTGTTTCTTTAGCAAAGGGAAAATGAAAACTTAAAGACAAAAAAAAAGTTTCTAAAAGGAAAAGTCTCTAACTTGTTATAAAACTAAAAAGAAATGTTCTCTAAGAATCTGTTGTTTCATAAAGTTAGTCATGCAACTAATGAATTAATACTCAAATTAACTTACTTAAAAATTTAATTTAATTTTGTTTTCAGATGATTCTCCACTAGTATGCTTTAAATCTCTCTTTATAAATGAAATATAATCCAGGACTAAATCAGGTCAACCTTTACTCGCAGGTTTTTCTCAGAAATCCCATCTTATTACTAATAGCTAAAGAATGCATTTTGGGGGGTAGCAAAAATGGTTTTATTCTTGTATGCTTCAAGTATTCCACTCCAGATGTATAAAAACAATGTTAGGGAAAGAACTACAGTTGTTTGACGGGGTTTTCTATTGCCCATGGTTTCAACAATATGCAACATAATTGGCTTTTCCTCTTAAATTTAAGTGAATAGGAGAAGACATAATGGGAAAATCTTTGAGTTCAGTGTAGCACTGAAAACGAAGTTGTAAGGCTTGTATGTTTACAGGCACTCTGTTATTTTCAGATTACATATAATTTATTTCTGGCTTTGGTGGTCTTGAATTTTTAATTAAACAGTAGTAGAGGCTGAATTTTGTAAGGCTGAATTTTGTTGTCTGTTATAAGGCAGATAACCCAATCATTTCATCATTAAAGGTAATGATGAAATAATATGTATGTAATATGAAAACACATATAATGAAAGTGTCAAATTCCATTGTTTTCTCTTTATGCTGTCTGTTGTTTTCTCTTTATGCTGTCTGTTTATGCTGTCTTGAGTGGTTAATATAACACGATCTTATCTTTTTTAAGGAGAGCCCCTGGATTTGTGTTTCTAAGGTGTCCCAGATTGCTTTAAATGTATTTCCACTCTGATTTTGGAAAATGGCACAGGGGAAGGTAAAAAACATTAGGCAAGCTAAAACTATCTAGCTATAGAAGCTATTTTTGTTGCACATTCTTTTGTGTAGTAGCTCTGCAGGGATTGTGAGCTGTTAATAGTGATGTGTCATAATAGCATATCCCTTTCATTTATTATTTGAAATTCAGTCTGCAGTAAATTTGGAGACTGGAAATACATTATAGACTAAAAGTCAGCCATCCCTAATTTACTGCTAAAGATAATAAGAACTGAAACTGCATCATCTGGAAGGCATCAGGTTGAAAAAGGTGAGACGTAGATGCTGAAATACCGCAATTCCCTCCCTGCTTTGTTCTGTTTCAGCATTGACAGCAACTTGAATAAAACAAATGTTAACTTTTACTTTCAGTTTGCTGATCCAACTACTTCCAGAAGTTTCACTTTTTGCTTTCCTATCAATCTACAATTGACTGACCAGTTTGGAAAACTTCCTTATTATTGAATTCATTCCCCCCCTTTTTTAATGATCCTGTTTCATAATTAATTACTGTTAAATATCCTACAGAATTTATATCCCATGGAGTTTTCTGTAATTCTTTTCTCTGAGCATTTGTAATAGAGGTAGTCCTTGGCTTATGACCATAATTTAGCCCCTAATTTATATTAATAAGCAAGACAATTAAATGCCTTTTGCCCCATTTTATGACTTTTCCTACCACAGTTGTTAAGTGAACCATTGCAGTTGTTAAGTTAGTGACAGTGTTGTTAAGTGAATCTGGCTTCCTCGTTGACTTTGTCAGAAGGTTGCAAAAGGTGATCATATGACCCCAAGACACATCATTTGTGCATCCAAGATACCAGAGACCTATCATACTGAACAAAATACTTCTTTTAAAACTAATTCCCTTATCCAAGCTAATAATACAAAACAAAGTATAAATTTTGTGCAATTAAATGAATTTCAAATTGCTGAAATATAAAGCTTATCACATTTATACAATTTACGGGTATACTATTGAACACCATGCAGATAAAATGGATTTAGGAGAATTTGGATATTTCTCTGTTTCTGCACAAAAGTAATTTTATGAAAGTACATTTGGGTTTGTTTCAAAAAACATTGGCTGAGTACATGTTAGATCAGATTCACAACCTGACTTCTTCATTCATAACTTCTTCCCTATTTATATGAAAACAAATGAAGCTCCAATATTTGTGGGACTTATTCACAACCCAATCAAGGAAATAAACTGGCATCTCTGTAAAACCAGTTTGCACTTTATACACTGAGATAAAGCCTGAAGAATAAAGTACAAAAGGAAAAGCTGCACTCCACTATAGGCTATAGATCCTGCTTACAAACCAGAATTGTTAGGTCTAGTCAATAGGTAAACAACACAAAATATATTCCAAGTTTCAAAAGACTGAGAGAATAATACCCTTTTCAAGCTACTATAAACATTTATCAATTTCCAAAAGGGGATTTACTTGACTCTGGGAGACTGCAACCATCATAAATATGAGTCAGTCGTCAAGCATCCGAATGTAAATCACACGATCATGGGGATGCTGCAACGGTCATAAGTTTGAAAAATGGTCATAAGTCACTTTTGTTACTGTTGTTATAACTTTGAAGGGTCACTAAATGAACTGTTGTAAGTCAAGGACTACCTGTATGAACTGACATGGTAACAAGAGTGTCAGAAACCAAATCTTCCTAGTTCAACAGATAAAATAAAATGAGCTTCCTCAGCCCTGTTTAACATTTAAGCTGATCAGAATGTAATGTAAGTAGAACAGAGTTCCTCATAACATTGAAAATGAAATAATATGTGGCCAACAGATTCTTTATATCTGCTCTGCATATACAGGTGTGTCCAGCAGGGGAAATGTTAATAGCATTTTCCTGCAATACCACAGAGAAGCCAGCTAAATTTAGCCAGGTATTGTTAAAGAAATAATGGGCCATTCCTAGTTCTTCCAGGCATCCAGTTTGACTAATACTCCCAAAAATGCATACAATAAAAGCATAGCAACCTTTTAGTTCCAGGAAGCTCCAGGGGATACAAAAAGAATGCTGATAAGATTCATTTAGATAAATAGATAGATAGATAGATAGATAGATAGATAGACAGACAGACAGACAGACAGACAGATAGATAGATATGCAGTCACGACATTTATGATTATAAGGAGAAAATGGAAAAACAAAGCAGAAGGTAACATAAAGATGCAGGTTTCTCAATCTTTTCTCCTTGGAGCATTTCTCTGTTAAATTCATGAATATTCACAGATGCCTTTACAGAGTATTTCATCCAAGCCCCCTGATGCTAGTTCCAATACCAAAAGATTGAAAATAAAATATTTTTGTTACTTTTCTACTAAAAAAAGGAAGTATCTAAAGGGATTTTTAAATACACACACACACACAGACACACATCACCAGATTAAGAAAGAATTACACTTAGTGTCTGTTTTCTCTACATTTAGAAAAATATGTAAAAAATGTTTTATTTTCTACAGGATTAAACTGTGCAGTGATTTGGGGCATTACGCTTATTGCAAGCCTAAATTTGTGTTTTAACAGTTTATATCCTTTTCTAATTTTTATACGTTGCTAGCTGCGTTGAATTCTGGCCAGAACAGAAAATCAGAGAACATATCAATCAATATATTTTGCAAAACTCAGTCACTGTGGCTGGTAATAATTATGTTTAACCCAAAAGCAAACCCATCCTATCTTGCAAAATTAGATAATCTGGTATCCCGCCAAGGTTTTGAACTTCAAATTCCTTCAGCCTCAGATAGCACGGAGAATAGGAATGCGGGATGAGTTCTTGTCCAAAATGTTTGGATGAAACGAGGTTGCATCAGTTTGCTATGGTTGCAGTGAATTATAACAAAAAATAAAAGGAGGGAAATTAAGGCAGGAAAAAGATATGTCAAAAGCTACAGCATGTTCTTGATATTTTAATTGTGATAAGCAAGAGGGAAAGCTATATCTGAAGAGGATAACAGCCAAGCTATCTATTTCAGAATTACTGTGATTTTAAAACATATACATGACTAAAATCTCAATCTGCACTCAAAAGAATCCACGGGGAATTGCCCTCCAGATAAGCCTAAAAAGAATTAGACTGCCTTTGCTCCTAAGGTCAGAAAAGAAATGATAATGTTGTTCAACTAAATACCATAGTGGTTCACATAACTGAAAACTTTTTGCCTTAGTCCTCAAAACTAAAGCACACATGGAAAGTGTGTGCATGCATATGTATGAGTACATATTTTATATTGTGCCTGTACTCCATTTAATGTCCCTTCATAAAGACGAACACCTTAAGTGTTATCCATCTAAACTTTCTATATTTTTAAAAAATTCAGTTTTTTTCTAGTAAAAGTCTTGGAAGGATGGGGGAGGACTGGAGTTAGTGCCAGCAGTTTTACATTCCTTGATGGTGATGACATGGTTATAATTTTGCCCTAACATTTGCACAATTATATAACATGTGGCTCTTCAGCCTGTGGTTCATAAGGCCACTTTGCCAATACTAATTACACCAATTACAAATACCATACATTGCAAAAAGACTCAAATGGCCCTAACAGGCACACAAAGACATATTTCTTTCCAGAGGGAAAAAAATCCAAAACCATAGAATTGTATCACGACATCAGGACAAAAAAAACCATTCAAAACCAAGGTGGACAAAATGATATGACTTCTATTTTATAAATCAGATTTCAAAACTTTTTATTTAAACAATTTATAGAAAAATAAACATAAACATATAAATCTTCCTCTGAAAGATTTTGGTCAAAAATCTCACCCTCTTCACACTCTAAATGAGAGGAGTAACTGTGTTCAGATGGTGAAGGCCTTCCTTCCTCATCAACCTCCACCCATTCTGGTAGAGAAGAATGGACCCTGAGGTCCTGAGGCCTGTGTAAATCAGGATGATGAGGCAAGGAACTTATAAATTGAGAAGGGAGAAGGGCCTGAACCCTTTCCAGAGGTTGAAGAATTTGCTTGAAGCTTTCAGCCAATCCCTGCCTAATGGCTGATGAGACCACATTTTGGATATCCCTTGGTCTATGCTCAAAGGTAGAGGCAGAAGGCCCGCTGCTGTGGGAGTGAAGGTGGCTTCAGGCCTAGATTGAGGAGAGGTTTGAGACCTGGAGGGAGGGGGAAAGGCTCATAGTTGGAAATAAGTCCCAGATCTGCTTGAATCCTGAGGATCTGACTGTACAGCAAGAGCCTCAGGAGACCAGGATGGAGGATGGAAAGGCTCATAGATAACTTCTCCTCCCCTGGGAGGGCTTGGTTGGGGCCCACGAGTATCACCTGAAACATGCTGTAGTTGCACTCCCTTTTGTTGAATAGTTCTGTTGAACTGCCTCTCTAGAGCTGCATGTCTGCGCTTCTCTGCCCTCAATTCAGCCTGAGTTGCCTTCTTAGGGGCTAGAGCCTTAGCTTTGATTTTAGCAGCACCTTCCCCTGGAATGATTGGGTGCGTTGCCTACGTCTTTTTCTCCTATTGGGCTTAAGAGACTGTTCCACTGGGGGGGAAAGCTCTGCCTGAGCCTTATCTTGCTCCATTTGTAAAATAAAGGCTCTTGCGTTGGAAAGAAGCTGTTTAGAAATTTTTCTATTAAGCCCCTTAGGGTATAAATGGCCCCTGGGCTTACAAAATGGCCGCTCACCTCGTGGTGGAAGGCTTGAATCCAAGATGGCCGCTGACGACAGGAAAACAGGCTCCAAGATTGAAGAATCGCTCCTTAGGCTATACAGAGCCCCGAGTGAAGTCAGCAAGGGAAAAACACAGCAACCAGCTGCACGATCAGCTGGCTTGAGCTCTTATTAGTTTGCCGATCATGTTTACGATCCCTCCAAACTGCAGGCGTGGGGGAGGTCTGCAGACACTGCCCAGCTTGCCTGCACAGAGCTCTGTAAAGCTGCTCCCAACTTGCAGGAGAGAGGAGAGAGAGAGAGAGCCCTGCTCTCTTGAAGAGCAGCTGCCCAGATCCCTGGGAGCTGCTTGAAGAGAGGAAAAAAGTACTGAAGATCGCTGGTGATTGCTATCTAACAGAACGCTTTCAGAGACACAGCTACTGACTGAAAGGAGCTGAGTCAAAAGCTGGGGTCTCTCCCGGGGGCTGGCTTTTCTATCTTAGTACAGACTCAGCTATGAAGTCATAGGAAGGAGTCAACCCATCCTGGGCTCTCAATGCAGCATGAAGGAGAATACTTTTGTACCCTAGGACAGGAATCTCCAACCTTGGCAACTTTAAGCCTGGAGGATTCTGGGAGTTTAAGTCCTCCAGGCTTAAAATTGCCAGGAGTGGAGACTCCTGCCCTAGGATGTTTGCATATTAATGTGCAATGTGGATGGAACAAACAAGGAAACGACAATAAATTTGTTTCAAGATAGTCATGGATGCTTCTTCTACAAGGCAACTTCTGATGTGACAATCAGCAGGCTTGTTTTAACACAACTAAACAAACTTAAGTAATTTCACCAGCTTGCCATCATCAAATGGGCAAGCAATACGAGAAACACAGCCTTGTTCTCCTTAAATCTATGGCCAATATAACCATACAGTGGATATTCTCTAAGAGACCTGCAGGATCCCCACTTCTTTTTTCCATAGATAAGGTACATGCCATCCTTAGTTAGTGATTATAATTGGGATGACAACTGCTAGTAATGCCATTGTAAAGCAATAATAATAATAATTCCAGAGCCACATTGACTTATGATAGCAGTTCCAGTTGCGGTTGTTCAGCAAATCAAAGCATGATGTCCATGACCACAACCTGCCACTTCCTGCCCATGTTCCTACTGACTTTGCTTGTCGGAAGCTGCACTGAAGGCTCTAAACTGCAATCTCATCATTGTGGGACACTGCAACTGTCACAATTACGTGTTGGTTACCAACTGCCCGAAACATGATCATGTGATTGCAGGGGACTGCAGCGATGAAAGCTTCAAGGATGAGTCTTAACACTCTTTGTTCAATGGTATAACTTTGAGCAGTTGCTCAACTACCATTTCCCTCAAAAATACAACCTACTCCGAAAGTAAGTCCTAGATTAATTTTTACATGCACACCCAATATAAGCCCTACTCCCAAAATAAGCCCTAATTAAGACCCCACTCATTCCAAGGAGCATGGGTAAAAATGAAGCTAGGGTAGGTATGGGGGGGTGGCATTGCAGCCAGGGCTCGCACACCCTGACACCTGCCTTGTCAGCCCATTTCTTCTGCAGCTATCAAGGCTTTCCTGGAGGCCTCTGCAACCAATAACAGCTCTGGGATCAATTTGGAGCTCTGTTATCTGCTGCAGAGGCCTTCAGGAAAGCCTTGCTGGCCTTGCTATCACAGTAGTAGTTCCTGAAGGCTTTTGACAGCGAAAAGGAAGCCAGAGCGACGTGCACAAGTGAGATAAGTTAGTAGATGCCTTCGCCCCCCAAAATAAGACCTGGTGCCTTTTTTTAGTGGCAAAAAAATATAAGACAGGGTCTTATTTTCAGGGAAACATGGTAGTGGCTACTAAGCAAGGTCTAAGGGTATACTCTTGAGAGAGCTACTATCAATCAGCCATGTAATCTAACTCCTGATAGGACCAACATCAGAAAAATAGAATTTGAGATATTGCATAGTTTCATTATGAATATTTAGTCTCTCAGGATAAGATACCAATGGCATTAATACTTGTTGCAATTTCATGATGGTATTTAAACCTAATTAAAGAGGATATGAAGGAATAGCTAGGAAGGAATTCTTAAACTCAGATGCACAAAACAGTTCTTGTATAACATAGTCACTGACTCTGCTTTCAGATGACTGTACAAAAACAAACCATTAAGAACATGTATGTGTCAGCTGTGTTGATGTATCATTTTTATGACCTTCAGAACAATTATAGCTTTCAGATCTTGGGGAAATCAGGAGCAACAGAAATAGTTTATTAAACTATGTTAATTCCACTGAAAGATTTTTTTAAATGTGTTAATCAGATTTTATTTTAATTCTATATTTTTTTCTAGATATTTGGAATGTTATTCTTCAGGATGTCCAGAATATCTTTTTAGTATTAAATAGAAAGTGAAGGTTTTCCTACTACTTCCAGCCCTTGGTTTCCCATATTCCCAAAAAAGTAGGGGGGAAGGAAACGACCCAATTTATTCTTGTTTGCAAGGAACACCAGGGCTGCCTGGTAACAGAGTTTATTACATTTATAATCTCCTTGAATCTATATTTCCCCTCCCCGTCCCCTTGTTGGGAAGCAGCTGATATTGTTAAGACTTGGTTTTTATTAATAAGCCTGAGAACTTTTTTTCCCCACTGATCACTTTATGCTCTTCAACCACATACTGTAAAAGTCATACCACAACCTTCGGGCAAAACAGCTCTAATAATAATAATATTGGTTTATTACAAAACTAAGATATGTATAAGCCACTATTTGTTGGTGTGTAAGGTAAAAAAAAATGTTGCGAGGAAACCAAGACCTCATTTCAAGAAGTGGTAGTCACATCACATGCCCAAAATCCAAAGCACAAACCAATGGCTGAAACTAATGTAAGATTTACATACTTAATTGTAAGGCAGCCTTATTAGCTGCATTCAGACACCAAACAGCTTTAGCTTATTAAACAGATCATAATAATTTGGTGACTGTAACAAGTGGGTTCACCCCGATACTTCTCCCAAAGCAAACAAATCACAGAGTGAGATGTATGATCTAGGTGAGGGGTGTCAAACTTGATTTCATTGAGGGCCACATCAGGGTTGTGTTTGACATCCAGGGGGCCGCAATGGGCATGGCCAAGATGGGTGTGACTAACTCAATGTCATTCGTGTCAGGGGTGCCTGTAGTGGCCCAAGTGCCCTGCCAGTGAAAACAGGCTCTTGAGCTGCCTCCTGCAACTCTCTACCAGTGAAAACGGAGCTCGGGAGAGTCTTGCACTTAGCCCTCCCAAGCTCCATTTTCACTGGCTGAGGCACTGCAGGCCAAGTCCTTTGCCTTTTCCAGGGCAGCCCCATGGGCCAGATCTAAGCATCCCCGGGCCTTGAGTCTGACACTCCTGAATAACACATCGAGGTCATTCAGATATGCCTACAAACTACGTCATTCCCTATTACTAAAGTAAAACAGATTTGTCTTGACAAAGAAGTAGAAAAAATCCAAGATCCAAGGTATAGTAATTTTTGATGAACCCCCAAGTCAAGAAGCTGTCGCTCATTACATGTACTCCTCAAATTAGAACAGTTTATTTAGTGACCATTCGAAGCTACAACGACACTAAAATAAGAGACTTATGACCGTTTTTCACAACCATTGCAGAATCCTCAGGGTCACATGATCAAATTTCAGACAATTGGCAACTGGCTCACATTTATAACGGGTGCAGTGCCCCAGAGTCACATGATCACCTTTTGTGAACTTCTGACAAGCAATGTCAATGGGAAAACCAGATTCACTTAACAACTATATTACTAATTTAACAACTGCAGTGATCTTACTTAACAATTGAGGCAAGAAAGGTAGTAAAATGGAGCAAACTTATTTAACAAATGTTTTGCTTTTAACAACAGAAATTTTGGGCCCAATTGAGGTCGTAAGTAAAGCACTACCTGTAACGCCCACCTATCTTTGTAATATCAACCACTTCACATATCTATATTTATATCTATATATCTTATATCTATATCATCCTTTTGGCCATTGTCTATCTACTCCAGGATAAGGGCCTCTTCTACATATTTCTAACCTATTCATACATACACACACACACAACAGGCCAAACTGGCCAAAGATCAATTCCTAGTTCAAGCTTTCATGATCCATCAAAATACAATGCCTGTCCAATGAAAAACCCCACACTAATCAATTAAAAACCATCATAGGCTGCAAAGGAATACCTGGTACACTGATCAAGTGTTCAGCAGCTAGCAGAACAGCCACCATCCTGGCATTTGTGCTGAGACCTGGAGGTGTGGGAGGCACTCAACGTTACATCTTATAGGATGGAGTTTGGCGACAAACTTATTGTCTTTTTTAAAAAATGCCCATGAGTTTGCTTGTTATTAAATTTCTATGGACAAAGCTGCCTAGTGCACACATGGGGTATATTTTGTGCTAGCCTGGGGTAGATCAAGGATAGGGACTGGGCTGTGTGGATTCCACTTCAGTTGTCCAAGAGCTCTCTTACCAATGTTGCAGCTGTTATTACTGTAGCCAATTGTTTCTGTCAGGTCAAGTAATCATAATATTCTCTCACAACACAAACAAGAACTCTCCAACAATGAAAAGCCATAGTGATTTGGGTCCTGCTTTCCCTTCCTCAGTTATAAAACCAACAAGAAAAATAAAATTCCTGTTTATCTATATATATATAAAAGCAAAATATTACTCACACATCATCACAAAATCTCCAGAACTGTAAAGCCTACAAATTTGAAATTTGGCATCTAGGTGCTCACAAAGAAAGGACCATCAGACAATTAGTATTTCGTATATTGTTATTAACACATTCTGATGCTAAGGAGTTCTACTTCCCCTCCTCACCTGAAAAGGAATCTCTTCCAAATGCAAAACACAAGCAGAGTTTCAATTTCAGTTTCACAGCAACAACCAGCTTTAGTACAGAAGAGTTGAGCTAAGCCACGCCCAGGCTCCTTGCTGTCTCCTTCTTGCTCACACAGCACATACTGTTTCAGTTTCCACGTTTCAGTTTCCAAACAGCTCTCAACTCTCTCACACACTGACAAGAGACTAGCCAGATGAATACCGATGGATGCTGGTAGGCAGAGGCAGATCTTTTTCCCCTTATTTTCCATTGAGCTGTCTCGAGCGTCCAGGTTGGGAGGAGCTCCAGTCTCGGCTCTTACAGGCTGAGCTTGAAATTGAGGAACGCCCCTCACCGTCACGTGGTCCTCGGGCGCTCCCAGTTTTTTGCTCAGCCTCGTGGCAAACAGGCTGTTTTTCCCTTGCTCCGGTCGTTCAGCATTCTAGGCCTCTCCTTCTCATCGCTTTCTACTGGATCACCGGCAGGCAGTGCAGGACTTCAGGTTTGAACTCCCCAGGAGTGTTTTTTAACTTCCGAACTGTTTCCTTAAGGGGAGAAAACAGGCGCTGAGCGCTGCCCCCCACCGCTTCGTTTGCCGCCTAATCGCTCCGCGCGGAGGCCGCCGTTTCTGCCTGCCTCTCCTCGCTGTTAGCCGCCGTTCCCCCATGAACGCCATCTGGCCCAGGGCACGCTTCCTGGTTCTCCCAAAGGGTCAATTTCTCTATTTTTCCCTGGGAGTTTACCGCCCTGGGGCTGCCTCCGTTACTTGCGGCCTCATCTTGGGCCCCCTGTGGTGTCCGCCATCTTGGGTGTGCCCTGGAGCGGCCGCCATCTTGTGAGTGGCCGCATGGCCGTCCGCCATTACTAGAGGCCCTTTTACAGGCCGCAGCCTTAACTGATCATTAGGCAGCCTGGGACTCCCACGTCTCAGCCTGTCTTTCATTCTACCGACAGGCCTCCTGCAGAAATAGGGCCCGTTGGCCCTGCAGCCCTTTCCCCAGCAGGCAAAGTAGCAGCTCTGCCCCCCACCCCTTCCCGGTCCGTCCGGCAGGGGTAGCTGCCTGGCGTTCACCTTCTGGCTGATTGGTCTCTGGGCTAGGCCCTGGTTCGTACTAAACCTCTATTTTAAACAGAAAAATTTTTTTGACTAAAAGGGGGGTGTGGAACGTGCGCTGGGATTCCCGGCCTCCATGTAGGCCGCATCCAGACCTGGTTTCAGCTTACATTATTCCTTCTACCTGCGGCCCCAGGGTCATTGGTTTTTATCTGAGGCCTACCAGTAGGCCGCATTGTTTCCTGACTCCTGGGCAGATCCTGGGACTGCTCAAATACTTGCAATCCTGCCTAGGTCCCTTCCCGGTTCGCCCGGCAGGGACAGCTTGGCGTTTATTCTGGCTGATTGGCCCCGGGCTAGGCCCTACTTCCCAACACGTTGCAGAACAATTCTGTTGCCTTGACAAAAAGGGGTGCAATACGAGCACTGGGAGTTCCAGCCTCTGCTTAGGCTGTACCCAGACCCGTTAACCGCCTCGCATTAACCAGAAAATTTTTTCCTTTTTCTCTCCTCTCCAGATGGCAGACGACAATACCTCTCGTGGCACTTCTCTGAAGGCCAAGGCTAAATCCACCACCTGCGCAAACAGGCACAGGAACCATCCAAAGCTTCCCAAAGGGATGCCCTCAGGCGACACAGGGCCCTCGAAGGGAAATTGACAGACGCTCTCATGAGTCAAGCTCTGTGCCCCGGACCCTTCCGCTCCATCAACCTCCACCCATCCTCCTCTCCCCTCCTCTCCTGCTTCTGCTTCTTCCCCACAGCCTGGACAGGCCCCTGAGGTCACCTTGCCCACCACTGCTGTAGAACTGCGCCCGGAGGAGTCTCACCCACCCCCATGGCGGAAATACCCAAAACCTAATGCAGGCTATGGAACTGGCCATCCGGCAAAGGGTAGCGCAACAGATGCAGCAGCTGGCCGGTCTGGCTCCTCGGCCTGCGGCCCCGAGGCCCTAGGATCAGCGGCCTCGCTTGGTCAGGCAACTCCCAAGGGACTTAACCTTACCTTTGGAGATGGAGGGGATGGAGGCCCAAGAACCCGGGACCCTTCCCTCTTTGGGGACGAACAGGACCTTGACATGGGGTCCCTCATAGGCAGTGAACTCTTTTGGGAACAGGCCCCTAGAGGGGGACATGTCGGAGGATGAGGGCCTCTCTCCAGGCCAGCCCGCTTTTTAGGGCTCTTTAAACCGCACCTATTTAGGTCCCTCCTGTTCAAAGCCAGGACTACCTCGGGCCTGAACCCCCTCCCCACCAGCGGCGGCAGGGGTTCCTCCCGACTCTCTCTTCTCTCAGCCCGTGGTGGAAACTGAGGTGATCCCTGTCCCGCCCATATTCTCAGACATGGTCTCTAGGCAGCTGGCCTCCTCGGGCCCCCTCCCCCAACGCCCAGGACAAGCGGTTTTTTAACCTGGAACCGCAGTTCTCCACCCTGCTCGATCCCCTCCCCGTGGACGAGCCCGTGGTAGGCCTGGCTTCCCGCTCTACTCCCAGCAACTCACTCGATGCTCTCCAGCCGAGGACAAGCGAGCTGAACTGGCCCTGTGCCGCGCTCACCTCTCTGACGCCTGGGCAGTCAGGGCCTCCACTGCCGCGTCTTTTTCACCAGGTCTTCCATCAAGTGGCTCCAGCAGCTCAAGCAGCATGTTCCGCAGCCAATCTCAGGGCGCACCAGGACATTGCCAAGATCCTGGCCGCGCCGAGTTTCGGCAGACGCCACCTTCCAGGCGGCAAAGTTCTCCACCAGGGCCATTTCGTCCCAGGTTACCGCCCGCCGTCTACTCTGGCTCCGCCACTGGCAAGCGGACGTTAAAAACAAGACTAAGCTAGCATCAGCCCCATCTCTGGGGGAAGTTATTTGGACCGGTTCTCGACCCATTCCTGGCCGAGACCCGAACAAGCGCATGTACCTCCTTCCCACTCTAGGAGGTCTGACTTCAGAGGTTCCTCTCCCTCTCCTCGCCAGGGTTCTTCCCATTCCTCCTCCTTTTCCAGATACTACAGATCCTCTCCCTACAGATCTCCCTACCGAGCGGAGCCGGATGGGTCCGGAGAGTAACTCTTCCAGGAAGCCCTCCCGGGATCCGGGAGAGGTTCGTTCCGTGCGTTCCCGATAATGCAGTCGTCCCCAGGCGCTTGCTTTAAAAAAAAAAGGAGAGAGGAAGGAGTGCGAGAAGGCCAATCTCTACTCCGACCTCTAACCCCTGCCTGCAACAGGCTCCTACGCCAGGAGCACTCTTGTCCCCCTCACCCTGCCCTGGGCGACTGGTCGACAACACATCTACCCCCATCCAATGCTAGCTGGGGCCCCTCCTTGCGCCCCCGGTCCTCACACAGATCTCTAGCCTTCACTACTACTTTTATCCCCAGACAAGGCAGCCCTCGGCCAGCTGGGCCCTTGAGTAAAGTCGTCCGCCTCGCCATTGGGCGGAACCGAACCTGGCTCCCCGGGGCAGGCCGCTGTTCCGGGAACTCGCTACGCCCAGGCAATTGGTTCCCTGGGGCCTTCCTGATCCTAGCAGAGGGGCCCTCCTCCCCTCCTTCTCTCTGTCCCAGAGTTCTCCCAGGGAATTCCCAACACGGGTCGACCTTCCCAGTCTCTTGAATCACGGTTCCAGTGCACATCTGTTGGCCTCCTTGGTGGGACTGCCTTCTGGACAGCTCCGCCTCCTCTTTAGGCCCCTTGTTGAGACATTCCAACCTCCAGGGTTCCTCCTGTTGGGCATGCCTTCCAGCGGGTCTTCAGGTTCCCAGGAGAGATTCTATACCAGACGGGGCCCCACCCGCAGGACTAGCCAAGCTTTGGTATGTCCCAACCTGGACACTCGAGACAGCTCAATGGAAAAGGGCGTTGGTTCTTACCTGATACGCTTCTTTTCATGGAGCTGTCGAGAGCGTCCAGCCCCACCCGTAGGCCGTCTGGTGGAAAACCTGGCTGTTCGACCGAGCAATCTAATATATTTCTTTTTCCTGAGTGTGATGAGAACAGGACCTTCCTTCTCGTCTGCGCAAAAACCTGGGGAGCGCCCGAGGACCACGTGACGGTGAGGGGCGTTCCTCAATTTCAAGCTCAGCCTGTAAGAGCCGAGACTGGAGCTCCTCCCAACCTGGACGCTCTCGACAGCTCCATGAAAAGAAGCGTATCAGGTAAGAACCAACGCCCCTTTTCCTCCCCCAAAACTAAGCTCAATCACATAGTTTTGTAGCAAAACACAGGTATAGAGCTAATATTTTATGATCTTCTAAATTAAAGAATAAAGTGAGAGGAAGCCCACCCAAAATAGAATTCAGATACACTATTTTCTGTAAAGAGAGAACTTCATATTTATTGGATCCTTTAGAAGAACAGTCCCCAACCTTTCTGGCACCAGGGACCAATCTCATGGAAGATAATTTTTCCACAGACCCCGGGGGGGGTCGTACACAACCTAGATCCCGCATATGTGCAGATGACACTTCAGTCATGCGCCTGCCACTTGCGCGGCCCAATTCTTAACAAGCCATAGATAGCCCAGGGGTTGGGGACTTCTGCTTTAGAAAATCAGCAGTGATTGCAGTGATGGTAGGCAGGAGATATAAAAGCTTTATATAATTTCAATGTAGGTTGTCTTGAATATATACTTAACTCCCCGTAGGCATTCAAAACAGAATAGTCACTGAACCTGAATCACATAAAACAGAGATATTGTGAGTGAGGGTAAAGGCCTATTACATTCCACATACAACAAAGCAAAAACAAGGATGCTCAGGGTGAATTGTACAATGCCCTGGTCTTAAATATCAACAATGATTTTTTATTTCTGCATTTGGCTTTATAAGAATAAGTCAAAGGTTACTGAGGAATGGATCAATCATTTCTGTACAATACAGCAATGCTGCAGATTATACAGGACCAATCTAGTTCATCATTCTAGTCACTGCCTATCCACTGCAGGATGATGAACTATATCGCAAAGTAAATATCTGAAAACAGACTTTCATAGAACTATAAAAAATTATAGATTTATAATAAATCAATTATATAAGACAGAAAAAGCTCTCAGTTCTGATCATTATCCAACTGAATGGTACAAAAAATACATTGATTTTTTTTTAGCTCCAGTTTATAGCAATGTTTTTTTTCTCCCAACTTCCTTGAGTGAGGCTTAGATAATTGGTGGTTTTGAAAGCTGATAAAGGTTCTGCAGATGGCTACCAATTGAACGCCAAGAAATATTCCTATGCTTTAAGCTGATAGATAAAATTACAACATTTAAAGGGAAAGACTATAATACCCTTTGTAATTTACAGTAATCATAGAATAATGGAGGCTTAATTTACCCAATTTTCAATTTTACAATTACGTACATACTGTAACTTCTATTTCCTCACAGAATGTTAAGTAATTAAAAAACACAATGGGCTCAATTAGATATTATTGGACTGACTGACACAATGGCAAAGCGTTCTGTATGGTGGCGCTGTGGTTAGAATGCAATATTGCAGGCAAAACTCTGCCCACTGCCAGAAGTTCAATTCTGACCAGCTCAAGGTTATCTCAGTCTTCTATCTTTCCCAGGTTGGGAACGAGGACCCAGACTGTTGGGGGCAATATGCTAAGTGCTATAGCTATTGATTCCATTTTTTGGTCACAATTCCACAATTCCAAGCTAGACATCAGCTATTTTAAGAACTTTATAATAAAGAGCTGGAATATCTCATATTAACAAATCTATGATTAAACCTCTTAAAGAATATTAAGTAAATCCTTTATCATATAATTTATTGAACAGCAGGTTTCCATTCCTTTTAGTTGACACATTAGACCAAATGTGTCACAGGCCAAATCCAGCCCACAGGGCCACCCGCCAGTGTAGCCAAAAACGGAGCTCAGGAGACCATTTTCACTCGGGCCACTGCAGGCATCCTTGACATGAGTGATGTCAACCCTGGCCATGCCCACCCAGACCCCCCGAGGTCAAACTCAACCCTGATCCAACCCTCAATGAAATTGAATTTGATACCCCTGCATTAGACCATACCTTTTAAAAGTTTGTTGTCAACCTCAAAATAACCTCAATCGCCCAGAGTCACTGGGATTCAGGCAGCATACAATGATGAGGACATTATGAACTTGTCCTACTATTGTCCATTTTTATTTTTAAATGTTGGCTAATATGGGTTTGGCAGGAGTAAATACAATTTAAAATACGTGATTTTGAATTTTATACTATTTTTAAAGGGTTTCATCCTATGAAAATACATGGATATATTAAGCATGGGATAAGAGCAAAAGATTAAACTTCTACAGTGGACAAATCACTACTTCAGATTTAATACAATTTGTGAGTTTGATTTTTGTTCACAAACTAACTCCTGTTTCTTTAATTATGTAATGGAAAGACTTATTCATATCATGCTGTAGTATCATGGTTTAGTAATCTGTTTAAATGCAACATACAAACACACTTACTATAAATAAAAAGAGCAAGCTATACACTCTACTCATAAATATAGGGTATATCAAAATCTGGGCCCCATAGGCAATTAAATTATACTAATTGTTCAAACTGGTTGCCATTTTCTTCTTAACACTTTGTAACTCATTTGACACATGATGTTTGAACATTCCTAATTACAGTAATATTTTCTCTGAAAAACTGAAACATATTGTGACTAGCTTGTAGAATCAGATATTTGGTACACACTGTAAATATACATATATCATGCCCATACACAAACACATATATATGGTTTTGAAAGAAAACGATGACGAGAATTTAGATTAAATGGAAAAGGGGATCATATACTTAGGGTTTTTTTGTATTAGTTTTATCTTTATAATATACTTAATAAAACTATTGGACAAAAATATAAACCAGCCTTTGTCCCTCTTTGTTGTGGCCCTGAAGAATTTAATTCCTTGGCCGTGTCTGCTAAAAACTGACTGTTATAGAAACCTTAAAAAGGCAAATCACACTTTAAGAAAGCAATGAATCTTCCCGCAGAACTTGTTCACATGTATGGACGTTGTCAGCTGTTATGAGATAGTCCAGGCAAGAAGCACACCCAGAAGTATTATATGTACTTTAATGTAAGGTTACATTAAGAAAAACTTGCAAGTCTGAACATACATTTCTCCCCTTTAGAGCTCAAGAAACTAGGCAAGCTCCCTCTGAGTTGTTTGTCATGCCCACATTCCTTTTGTGGATTGTTATTCAATATTGCCCTGGCTATGATCCTCTTTTTGTCTCCCAAGGTCAAACCCACATATCATCACATCTATGTCCCTATCCACTCTGCAGACCTTTGTCCCCACCAAATGTTAAGTGCAGTCCTCAGTCACAGAAAAGTTGTCTGCGCCAATCTACACTATCAACATGATTCGACAACAATGGCAATGCCTTTACATTCCCCCAAGCAATACACCTCTCATCTCTTCCTTTGGGAATCATTTCAGCAGAATGTTTCATGAGAAGTATGTATAACTCATTCTCTACCAAGTTGTAACTAAGGACCTGTCAAAACCCTCAAAGCAAAAGAGAATTCAGTAACCCTGCTGAGAATTTCATCTTGGAATCATCTTGTATACAATATTCAGAAAGGGAATGTCATATCCAAGACTCAAAACAGTTGTGTATGAAAGTAAGCTATCAGAGCTTCTACACTAGCTAGCCAACCAGATCACATAGAATATGCTAATGTGCCGTAATTCATGTTGAGACACAATGACGGGTTGGGAAAGTCAAATGTCTCAAAGCAACTTGGTTGAAGGTGAACTGGTAAAATGATTAAATCAAGGTAAGGTAAAGGTAAAGGTTCCCCTCGCACATATGTGCTAGTCGTTTCTGGCTTTAGGGGGCGGTACTCATCTTGGTTACAAATCCAAAGAGCCAGCACTATCAGAAGACGTCTCCATGGTCATGTGGCCGGCATGACTAAATGCCAAACCAAAGTGGTCCATATTTTTCTAATTGCATTTTTACATATTTTTGAACTGCTAGGTTGGCAGAAGCTGGGACAAGTAACAGGAGCTCACTCCATTAGGCGGTATTAGGGATTCGAACCGCCAAACTTTCTGATCAACAAGCTCAATGTCTTAGCCACTGAGCCACCGCATCCCCTAAATCAACGTAGGAAAGTCTAATTTGCTACATCAATCAATTTAAATCAGTTGCCAGACTGTAATTTTAAGGCATGCTAGCTTAATGTTTCATTGCCATCTTGGCACGGTATATTAATATAAGAAGCAAACCATAAAAACGTTTGACCATTCTCCAAAGGTAATGGCTGTGTTTTGCGGCTTCTTGTTTTGATGTTAACGCCATCAACAAATCATAAAGGCATTTTTATTAAAATATGGGCAATCTTTAACTTTCTCCCTTTTGCTTCTGACAAATCGTCAGGGTCCCAACATTGGCTTTCACACCGACCCAAATCATATTCAATGAAAATAGATTAGAATGTAACTGAACGAGCACTTTTAACTGTGTTTTTTTCCCTGGAAATGAGAAAATTATCATTTGAAAAGACTATGCTTCTAAAATATAGTAGACTCAATTTCTATCTTTTCCAGGTTGGCCTTCCCCCACTTCATCTAGCTTTTGTAACCCAATATGCTCTCTGAACTTCTGCTTTCCCAGGCAAATCTGCCTCATTCATCCTCCTCCTTAAAAACAGTGAAAATTCTCATTATCTAATCACAGAGCCAGTTGGTAAACAGGCCCAAAGGATTCACTATTTTTTCCCCTTCAAAACCCACTTCTTCCTAACTACTCCCACACACCATTCAAAGGAAAACATTTTTTTTTGTTTAAAAAAAAGAGAGAGAGAGAGACCCTTCGCTTGCTCCCAGCTCAACCCATCCTCCTCCTTGTCCACTCCTGAATGAATATGAGAACTTCCTGCACTCAGAACAACATGAATAGACCTGGCAATGAGTCAAGGAGATAGTACAGGCCTATGAATGCCCCGAATTCAGCTTCTGTGCTGCCGCTAAATTAAAAGCAATTCAAAGGCTTCACAAAAGCTTGGCTATTTAACGGATTCAGTCTTTTATTTGATAATATAATTAGGCAGCATACAAATGAAAAAAAAAAAAAAGGCCTTTTCCAAGTGTCTGTGCTGAACAACCATGCCCAGTGACTTCTTTACATCCCGACTCATTTCCTTTCCCTTAAGATGCCATCATTATCACATTCCTGCGTGTGTGTTTTTTAACAGGTAGGTTTGCGGAAACTTACAGAAGAGATTCAGACTTTTGCTGTAATTGTTTTAGGCTGTACGAAAATGTCCTTTCTCTGCCCAAAACGATGGACACACTCCCATTATGTTTACTGCCAAATCTTCTACTATTCTACTTCGGTACTGCTGATTCCGAGCTTATGAAAATGTATCTGGGTCAGGTTTTCTCAACCTCCACGGAGATATTAGGCTTGCAATTCCCAAACCCTCTCTAGTCAATGTGCCAGTTTGGTTAAAAATTCTGGGAGTTGTAGTCCCAACACATTATGTATATATACCTTCTTCCGAAGACTGATACAGACCGTTCTTGGCGCATTCGCTACACCCAGGAAAGACTGCCAATCAGTTTAACAAAGCCACACACACCCCTTTAAATAAGGCAAATTTAATATTCTGGCTTCCAGAATAAGGGAGAAAAATATAAGCACTGATACAACATGTAAGTCAAAGAGATTTTCTGTGCTCAGAACAAGGAGCACCTACATTTCTTTTTCTTTTTTTTAAACAAACTTTATTGATTACAAAACCAAAATATCGAACAAACACAACACACAGAAGAAGAAAGAAAAGAAATAGAAACAAAAATGATTAAAAAAAACTAACAATTCTACTATCGACAGTCTATGGTTCCTTGTTTGTTATCAATATTGATGATACATTTACAAATACATCTTATTGCGAATATATAATTATGGTCTACATTTTACATTATTTACTAATATATTTTCTATTTTTGTTCTATCCAATCATACCAGCATTCCCAGCTTCTATAATATTCTGATGTTTCTTTTTCCTTAAGTGCTAAGGTTAACTTGTCCATCTCTGCACAGGCTGTTATCTTCTGTATAACCATCTCCTCTGTTGGAGTATCTGCTTGTTTCCAACACTGTGCAAAGGTTATTCTGGCTGCAGTAAGAATATGCAGTATTATATATTTGACATTTTTAGGAATTTGTCTATTAAATATCGCCAATAGGAAGAATTCTGGTTTTAATTCAATTTGCTCCACCGTTATTTCCTCTAACCATTTTTTTTATTCTATGCCAGTATCTTTGGGCTTCAGTGCATGATCACCACATATGGAAAAATGTTCCCTGTTTCTTTTTACATTTCCAGCAATTCGGATTCATGTTAGGAGACATTTTCGCTATTCTCAAGGGTGAGAGATGCCATCTATAAAACATTTTATAGGCATTTTCTTTATATGCTGCTGATATGCTTGTAATTTTATTATTCCTTGTCCAAACCTTTTCCCATTCTAATAATGTAATGCTACGACTCAGATTCACAACATATATAAAACTATAGACCAATTTCCCTGTTAAATACTGATTATAAAATATTTACTACAATTATAGCAAATAGATTGAAAAAAAATATTGAATGAATATATACATAAAGATCAAAACGGATTTCTTCCTAATAGATAAATCAGGAATAATTTAAGGATAGTATTAAATGTTTTGGAATACTACGAAGCCCGCCTAGAAAAGCAAATAGCCCTTGTATTCTTGGATGCACAGAAGGCCTTTGACAATTTAAATTGGCAATTCCTAATTCAGCAAATTTACAATATGAATCTAGGTACTAAGCTTGAAAACATCATGACTACAATTTATGATTCACAAAAGGTGAATATTATAATTAATGGAGAGTACACGCGCTCAATAAAAATAGAGAAAGAAGTCAGGCAGGGATGTCCATTATCCCCCCTGCTCTTCATATTATCTTTGGAAACATTGCTTACACGAATTAGACAGAACCCAGGAATAAAAGGACTAAAAATTTTAAAAAAAGAATACAAACTCCAGTCATTTGCAGATGATATGGTATTTTTCATAGAGGAACCAGTTGAAACAGGTCAAGAATTACTGAAAGAGTTAGATCAATTTGGGAAAGTTAAAATTAATAGGGAAAAAATGAAATTAATAACTAAAAATTTAACAGAAAAACAAAAACTACATTGGAAAGGATAATGGGATTACAAATAGTAAAAACAGTTTAAATACCTAGGAATTTGGTTGACGGCTCAATGCAAAACTCTAATGGAAAATAATTATAATAAATTATTACTGCAAGTTAAAAAAGATTTAGAGATATGGGTTAAATTGCAAATCTCCTTATTAGGGAGGATTGCCATTATAAAAATGAATATTCTGCCCAAATTTATTTACTTATTCCAAACAATACCAATAAAAATACATAAAAATTACTTTGTGGAACTTAATAAGATAATCACCAAATTTATCTGGCAAGGGAAAAAACCGAGGATAAACCTAAAGGCAATGCAAGATATGAAGAGCAGGGGAGGTATGGCACTCCCAAATTGGGAATTATATTATAGTGCAGCCTCCTTACTCTGGTTGAAAGAGTGGGTAAATCTGTCGAATAAAAGGATCTTATTTTTAGAAGGCCATGATTTACAGAGGGGATGGCATGCATTTTTATGGGACATTGGGAAAATTAAGCAGAAGTATTTCCACAGACATATAATTAGAGATTCCTTATTGGCTAATTGGAACAAAATAAAAAAAAACATTATTTTAAAATCCCAATTTGGATCTCAACGATGCAGGCGATGATACATCCAAACAATCTAGATCTTAAT
This sequence comes from Pseudonaja textilis, assembly GCF_049901715.1. NCBI lineage: Eukaryota > Metazoa > Chordata > Lepidosauria > Squamata > Elapidae > Pseudonaja > Pseudonaja textilis. The sequence goes on along the minus strand of NC_141992.1, from coordinate 129,697,601 downwards.
AAAATGATAAAATACAAAGACGTTCTTGATGAGCAAGGAACTTTAAAATCATGGCAAGATCTCCAAGAACAGGGGCTACAAGTAGACCGGTGGGCTTACTTGCAAATTCAAAATAGATATAGCCAGGACAAGAAAATTTTGGGAATTTATACTAAGGCACAACAAATAGATAAAAGTTTATTAGGTCCAGATTAAAAAAAAATATTACTAAATTTTATAATTATTTACTAGAGACAGAATTAGAAGAGGAAGTAGTCAAAGGCAACATGATAGCTTGGAGCAGAAACATAGGATGCAGCACCTACATTTCTACAACAACTATTATATAACAGATAATCCTGATACCCCATTTTAAAAGCAAAGTCAGTCCCTTCAGCCCTCAAAACTAAATCAAAAGCAAAACATTAGCAGCTAATGAGGTTTTTGGGGGGGCTGAATGGGGTGGGAGAGTCAACCCAAACTGCTTCTTTGTTCATGCAACCTCCCCTCAGCAAAACTCCTTGTTTTGCTTCCATGATGTGGCTTCTCTTCCATAGTTTCTCCACAAACAACAGAGAGGCCTGTCAGCGTATGTGTGGCAATGCAGTCCCACTAGAATGCCGATACATATAGCATAGCAACTTTCCAAAAGACTTTATGTAACTGATAACCATATTACTCATATACACACAAAGTAAGCTTTAAAACATGGTTCAAAGGAGCAGCATTACATGCACCAAACACTTTGGATTGAGGCGTAACCACCGTAAGAAATCTTCCTGAAGGCTCATGGAATAGGGTAATTAGACAATAGAACAACACTAATTCATAAAGTCAACTATCTGATCTTCCTTAAGGAATACAGCAGCAACTCCAACATGAACTGTACAACAGGGTTTGCAATGCTTTTTCAGGTTAGGAAAAATGTTGGTTTTTTTTAAAAAAAAACCTAAAAATCCTGATCAAAGACAATGCTCTAGTGCTAGACAATTAACCCCTCCCCCAATTTCTTATGGAAGCCTATTAAGTTTTCATGAACGTTGCCTTACACGACTGTGGGAGAAGGAGTAACAGAACATGGGGTGGAGTTAAAACAGGAATAAGCCTAGAATCACTAAGTAGCCGCAATTCGACTAAGTCCAGCACACCCCTTGAACTCCATGGACCCTTAGCTAGCTCCAAAAGCAGGTGCTAATCATTATTTGAGAAGATTTAGCAATGAACCAGTTTAATTGGACCTTCGCCTGTAGCTCTGATCCTTCCCGCCTGACAAGTACTGAGTATGTATCAAAGTTCAAGGAGACTTAAATAATATATTTCCTCCCAGCCTCACAGCCAACTTTATGACTACTCTCAAATTAGAATTCTGCTACTTTGGTGGTTTGATGTATGACCATCAGATTCAGCCTCAATCTCTAAAATGATTCAGTGTGTAACCTAAGTTGCTAACAGGACAGGAACATTTTCCCTCAGATACAAAGTCTTTCTTTTGAAACATAATGCAATTAAATTGACATTCAGCAATTGCCAATTCTCAGATCCAATTTTAAAAGTTTGCTTACAAGATCTGTGCTAACTTCGTGTACCAGCAGTTAAGTCTTCGTAAGTTGTTCTATATTTATTATAGTTTAATTTTTTACACTGGAAACTTGGACAAAGGATCAAAGATACATAGAGTTGTAGAGAAGTGAAAAGTAGGGCAAAGGCAACATTTATGTTGTACCAGTTCGTAGGGAATGACATCAATTTTGGTTCAATTGTTTTAATAAATATATTTTAACAATTTAGAAAATATAAAATTATACTGTTGCTGATGTGTTAATGTATTTCATATTCTTACAGTCAACAAAGAAGGTTAGCTAAAAGTTAACTAACATAAGGCAAGCTTCTATAACCATTGTAGTCAAATAAAATGAACACCTGTCTCCAGATCAATTAACACCACCTGACTTAGCAGTACAATCTGACTCCTTTGAAAATATTTCTTAAGAACACAGAAATCATTAAAATGAATCAGATCAAAGGCTTTTTAATCCAGAATTAGAGTCTCTATAGGGATCACATGCCTTATGGAAACCCATAATCAGAATTATGAAAGCTACTATTCAGCTTAATTATCAAACACTCCTGCTTTTAACAATGTTTTTTGTCATTCAGTATCATCTAAACAGAATTAATTTGTTAACTAATTAATTAACAAATGCTTTATATCAGCCTTCCCCACCCTACTGATGCCCATAGATGCCCATCAGCCCATAGATGACAAGCTACAATAACCATAATTCCCAGTCAGCGAGGTCAATAGGGAGGTGCCATACTGGGTGGAGCTGATCTAAATGCAGATATTTAAGGTAACATCTTAAACGTATTTCATCAATATCCAATTTCATTTCATTTCCAAGCTTTGATATTTGTAAGAAGTGCAAAAGTTATTAATTACATAACAAGGTTAGATCTGAATGCTAATTGTCTCCAAAGTAGGTCAGCATTTAAGGAAATTTTTGATAAAGCCTAGACTTAACAACAAATTGTTGCAACTGGCTACTACCACCTCAGTTCTAAAGTGTTAAAGTTGATAGTTTTGATGTGGCTCCTCCCACATCAAGGAACTACAAATCCTTTTTTCTCCCAACTTGGATTTAAGCCAGTATGTGAGTTAGCAGGGAAACTTTTTAAAAGATATTAATGAATGTGCTTTCCAACATGCAAACAAAGTTCTAAGAAGCTCAGAGACAGATGCTAGATCTGGCAGACACCAATTCAGATTCAAAAAGGACAAATATTATCAAACTTACCATTAAAGAATAAGACAGAGGAGAATTTTTTAAAAAAAGACCAAGCTGTACATAAAATAAGACAGGATGCTTCTATCCAAATCAACCTGCATAAGAGACAGTTACAAGTTCTCCTGAGTCAAAAAAGCATAATAATCTTGTAATCTTAGTTTGTATAGTCTTTTTAGAAAAAAAATAGAAAATTCAATATTTCAGTTAAACCTACTGCAGCCCCTTTACGCTGTAGAAATGTAATCGTCCGTGCTTTTCTTTACAAACACGGATTTCCCTTTCACTACAGATAGCCCTCAACTTACATCCACAACTGGGCCCAAAAATTCTGTTGTTAAAGTGAGACACTGGTTAAGTGAGTTTTGCCCCATTTTACGACCCTTCTTGACACAGTTGTTAAGTGAATCACTGCAATTGACAAGTGAGTAACATGGTTGTTAAATGAATCTGGCTTCCACACTGACTTGTCAGAAAGTCACAAAAGTTGATCACATGATTCTGGGACACTGCCACCATCACAAATATAAGTCAGTTGCCAAATTTTAATCATATGACCATGGGGGAGAATGCTGCAATGGTCGTAAGTGTGAAAAACGGTCATAAGTCACTTAATGCCGTTGTAACTTCAAATGGGAATGGAGGGGAGGACAACCAATTCTCCTTGGAGTCTCCTGAATAGCTATTCTCATGTATCAAGGCAGGACCCCATACACTGCATGATAATGTAGCATTAAGTGGCTCATAGAGGAACCTCTCTTTAAGTCCAGTATCCTCAATGAAAAGAAGATGTCTTTCCATTATCAAAAGGATGAATCTAAATCCAAATTGAAGACTCCTTGGATGTGGTTGTGATCCCATGTACATATAGTCCTTGACTTATGTCCATAACTGAGACCAGAATTTCTGTGGTCAAGCAAGACGATCGTTAAATGAGTCATGCCTGATTTTACAACCATTGTTGCCATGGTTGTTAAGTGAATCATGCAGTCATTAAGCAAATTCAGCTTTCCCCCTGACTTTGCTTATCAGAAGGTCAGGTCACAAATGGCCATCACATGGCCCCGGAATGCCACAACCATTATAAATACACACCACATGCCAAGCGCCTGAATTCTGATCACCAGTCCATGGGGATGCTGTGTTGGTTGTAAAAGTGAGGTTGTTGTAAGTCTTTTTTTTCCAGTGTCACTGTAATTTTGAATGGTCACTAAACAAGCTGTCATAAATCCAGTCCTGCCTGTAAATGGTTTTTATTTCGATTTCAAATTTGTTCCTATTTTTTCTGACGTAAGAAATACTTTCTTATCGCCTGGATAAAGCTGACAAGAATTTTAACGAAATTCTCTGAAAACTGAAGAAGAAAACTTGTAGTTTAGGAATGTTCATCTCCATTCTTCCAATCAGTTCGACACATCTGTAACCTTATGGTGGGCTCCTAGAACCATTTAAAAATTCAGCTAGCATGGTGCCTAGTAGATTCCAAAAGTACTGATAGAAATCGAATAGTATTTGCTTTTGGGAATTCCCAAGATAGCTCTCTTATCAGGCTTTAACAGCTATGCTGAAACCTCCTTTCCCAGAATTGCTGCAAATGTAATGGCTACTATGACAACCGCTGATTGAGTATTTCGGCACATATTTAAATTTTTTCTTTTTTTCTCATAGGGGAAACAACTACTACAATCTTTCTTTCTCACTGCCCTCATTCAACCCCCTCCCCCGCAAAAGAACTCTGTATTGAAGTATTAATTGTAATCTTTTAATCATGAAGAAATATTTGGCAAAACACTTCTGCTAAAGGCTGAATCTCCCATATCCATATCACTGATCACACTATGAACTCAAAAAACTTTCCCTGGATCCAGTAACACTGGAGTGGATAGTTTTTAATCTAATCTTCCATTTCCATGTTTAATAATGGAATACATTGTTGAAACTGTATCGATCATAATCATTATACATGGCCTCTGAGGGGAAAAAGTGAAACTTTGATTTGGGGCTTTGCTAATTAGATAGGTTTGTTTTATGGAAATGGTTATTAAATATTACTATATAAAAGTAAATAGTTGAGGCTGGAATGTTATTTATCTTATTCTACCATGCTAAAAAGAGTTGGAAGGCAGTGCTTTTTTTTTTCTTTCTCCCTTTTTATCCTATGCTTTCTCTTGTTCCTTATTTCCTCCCCTGTTTTGCCATCATTTTAATTTTCCTTTGTATTTTATATCCTGATAAACTAATAAAAATTTGATGAACTAGTAATTATAGATGGCCTCTGGCAGGATTAGGATGGAGACAGTGCATCTAATCTAGACTTCCTTGATATCTCAGAGGCTTTCAATAATACCAGGATTTAGGAGTTGGAGCTACAGTGTTGCATTAGTTCTTCTCAGGGCCATTTCTATTTGAGAGGCATTGTGTAGGCATTGTGGCTCTATTTCCGCTCTATTTCCGCTCTATTCTTAATATCTATATAAAACTGCTGGGTGAGGTCATCTGTTGGTTCAGGGTCAGGTATCATCTAAAATCTAAATCATCAAGGTTGACTCAGCCTTCCATCCTTCTGAGGTCAGTAAAATGAGGACCTAGACTGTTGGGAGCAATATGTGTACTCTGTAAACCGCTTAGAGAGGGCTGTAAAGCACTGTGAAGTGGTACGTAAGCCTACGTGATATTGCTATACTTCTCACTCTAGGCCATTAGGCCAACCAAGTGGTGAAATCCAGGTTCTTTCTCAATGCCTGGAGGCTGTTAGGCTCCAGTTAAGGAAAACAAGCTTTGGTTGAACTCAAAACCTCTGTGTTTTCTGACAATTGTGCCCATTTTTGGATTAAGGAAGGGGAGTGAAGGCTTGATGGTTCAGAAAGCCTTAAAAACCTAGTTCTACACCCCCACCCCACCCCCTGGGCAAGGGGTCAGAATAAGAGATGAGTCCATGTAAAATGAAAGACCTTGGCTGAAATATGTCTGGACTGGCTTTGCTTAATTCTGGCCTTGTTATTTATTGTTCTATTACCTTACTGCTTCTTAACATTCTAGATGTTTATTTTATTGCATTGAATTTTATTCTGTTTTTAATCCCTTGTTTTCATTTCTCTATAAATGGTAAGCTACTTGGAGTTATTCGGTGAATTGGACAGCCATATAAATCTAATAAATATGTAAAATAATGCCTTTTTATTACAGTTTTTATATCTTGTCTTTTAAGAGAACAAACCTTACAAATATCCACATTTGTATTAACCATACAAGAAATATTCTTTAAATAAAAAAAAAGAAAGACACTCCTTGGATCCTTTCTGCACTGTAGTGAACTTCAATTCCAATTTTCGGAGGAAAGCATTATTGTTGTTGTAATACTTTCCAAAAAGGTTATGTTCATACTTTATGTATGCTAAACTGGGATAAGCAATATTCTTGCAGAGGAGTGAAGCACTGTAATTTAAAAACGGAACCACTTGCCTCTGAGAGCCACCGAGGACATGGGTAACAATGTGATGCTATTATCAGAGTAATACCATTTTTAAGGTTTTAAAGATTTAAGGAATGACATTAGTATGTAAAAACTTACATTCTTGCCTAGAAGATTGCTATGACAGCATGACCAGGAGTGCTATGGTGGCCCCAGGATAGATGAAAGGGAGGGCATGGTTTGCCCATTCTAGACTAAACTCTCATGTGGCTTTGGCTGAGAATACCGTGTAAACATAGCTATTATTGTTTGTATAGATTTTAACTTACTGTGATATATGAATCCAATCAATCTGCTAGCTCATCATAAGCCAGGGCTAAGTATGATGTCTGAATCCTGTAACTATGAAAGATGAGTTCAAAACCAGTAGTTCTCTGGCCAGAGTTGGCATTTACGCTTGGCAATTGCTCTCTTCAAGCCCATCACATGCCATGCAGAATCCATGAATTTTGTGGGAAGGGCGAGAAGGAAAAGCTACCGGTTTCAACCACTGAATGTATAAGAGGCACTTATGCTTTTCCACTGGGTATATAAACTGTTTTGTTCAGCTTTATTCTTGTCTGAACTTATCCAGCTGAATCTGTGTCTGAGATTCCTGTTAGGCCCTAGTTCAGTCATGTGAAATTAGAAAATCAGTGACTGAAAATGACTTAAAGTCAGGCAATACTTGTATTATGGTTGGGGGAGCCTGACATTTTCAGAAAAATATAAGAGAAGGATGGGGTCCAAGCCTGATAGTTTCACCCTTTTGTTCACTGCCCTCCACATGTACAAATGACATTACTTGCTACAAAAATAAAATATCTCAATATTTTAGATCAGGGATTCCCAACCTGGGGTGCGAGATGATATTCCAGGGGGTGCGAGAAAAGTCCAGGTAATTTTTATTTATTTTTATTTTTATTTTTATTTATTTATTTATTTATTATGCAATGGATTAACTTTGTTTTCATTTTAGAGTTAAGTATCGTTATTTAGTGGCCGTCACATACATAGCTGAAAAGATTCAATCCTACCATATATTTAACACGTTCAGTAGTTCCTAAAGTCTAAATTTCAGGGGGTGTGAGGTTCGAGTGAAATTTCTTTAGGGGTGCGGGGCGAAAAAAAGGTTGGGAACCATTGTTTTAGATCAAGCCAAATTCCAAAGAGAATACCAGGAAGCTTGATGTTCAGACAAATCAGCCATCAACTAACAGATAAAGCCCATTTATAAACGATTCCCTAAGAAGCAAATAATTATCCTAGACCCTCACCCCACCCAATAGTCAGATAAGCAGGAAACAACTCCAGATAAGCAATCTGAGAGGAAACCATATCCCTAATCAAGAAATCAACAAGTCACATCTGCTAAGACTGGCAAGATAAGCAATTATATAGACAGCCAGTAAACCCTTCTTTCTCACCTAGTTTCATGAGATCACTTCTAGCCCCACTTTCATATAATATCAAGCCAAGATTGTTTTAACCACCTATTGTTCCATATCAACTTAGGGTTATCACTCAAATTCAGAAATAGTAAGCCATGAATTAGCATGCATACTTCAAATTGAGGTTTACTGCCACAAATTAAACCATTGTTTCTTTATTAAGATAGATTCTCACCTTGTAAGCCATAATAGGGCTTTCTATTATGAACATTTTCCATGGCACATGTACCTTTGCTAAAACAAAGCATACAGGTTTCATAGGTTGGCCTCTGAATGGTCACTATATAAAATATAGCATTAACCACAATTTTAATCCAGCTGGCTTGCATGCAGCCGAGCACATATTTTGTAGCCATCTGGCTAGAACAGGATATGTGTTGTACTCCAGGGAATCAGTGGGGATGTGGAAACTTAAAAACCACTTATCGAGGTTACCGTTCATCAAAACAAATTTGAACAAACAGTTGCTAACTTTGGTTTATTGCTGTCCTATTTGCTGGGGAATTTATAAAAATATTCTGCCAAGGATTAGCATGTGAATAACTGCTATCAAATCCAAGAGGATATCATTCCTACCTCTATCTCTGTAGACTAATTGGTCATTAAAGAGTAAGAGATCAGTAAATATTTGCAAAATATCCTCTTGACACTAACAATTCATTCGTGATCACAAAACGTAGAAAGGGAGAGGGGTAGCATTCTGATGTGATGTTTCATAAACAAAGCTTTAATGCATTAATCATACGTAGCAACCCTCTCAATTTTGTTAGAAAAGCTGATCTCCCGGTAAACATTTCTCTAGCCAAGTAAACCTTCATGTGTGAAATACTTTCTGCTGTTATGATAAATACATGCAGAAGCACACAGCAGCCACAGTAAATCATGTTAATCTCTTATTTCTATAGTGGACTAAGTTTGAAGATGAATGTTAAGTACAAGATGTATCCTCATTTTATCACAGGTCTTAAACATCAATCATCAGAAATCCTTGGAATGTGACTCTCAGCAACATCCCCACTTCAGAAATTGAATTCCTAGGTCTAGGCAACCACAAGATGAATTTTAACACGTTATCTCAAAATATGGGCTGAAATCTATGACACAGCCTAGGGGGCAGCAGGGAATAACAGATAATAAATATATTCCCCCCTCTCTCCCATCCCCTCTCTCTGAGAGAGAATGAGAATAAAGCTATGCTTCAATGGGAAGCAGTTCCCAGAAATATTACTACTAAACAAAAGTGTCTAATGAAATATACACATCCAAATTTTGTATCTCACACATTGCATTTTATCTTGTTTAAAGACATCAGGAGAAAGAAGTAGATCTTTAGAAATCTACACTATTTGCAAACAATTCCCTTCCCTACTTTTGCCTTTTCCTCTTAAAATAACCAAAATCTTTTAATTACATAAAATTGAAAATAGGCAGTTTGGGGAACAGGGCAAAATGTTCAGTTAAGTATCATTTCTTTGCAATTTTCATAAGCACAAATATTATGGTCGCATGCTGCTAAAATAGACAAACTACAGTACTTTTAGCATAACTTTTATGGGCACAGCAGTCCTCAGTGAAAAACCTTTGATCAAACATACTACACCCCCACCCCCCCGCCATCAATTTTAGATACACGAATAAGATAAGAGAGAAAGAGGAAAGAAAAGATAATGCTGCAATGTTAACAGCTTACTATACATCATAGAAACCTATGACAACAAAACAGTAGTTATTACAAAAAAGGAAAACTCAAGCAATCTTTAATCTCATGCTAGTTAAGACTACCAATTTTAAACAAAAGAGAAGAGTAAATATTCAGCCTATTATACACAATATCATCATTTCTTCCGCAATGCAAATCCAAATCAACTTAAATAATATGGAGCTGGTTAATGTAATTATAGTACTATCTTAAATTGCATAATGAAAGGCTAGTCAGAAAGCCACAGGTTATCTTAGCAGTTACTATGTGTCATGAGTTACTCTGGTTTAGATGCATCTTACATTGGAGCATTAATAATGTTTACTAAACATAGCCACTTCCTCTTATTTGATAAGATTAGTTTTGATGAACAACAAGCTTGTGAAGAAAACAATTCCTCACAAATAGTGGGGCTTCTATTATTTCAGTAACCTACCACAAAAACCCACAAACATATAATGAGTGCTGAATTTGGACAGACCTACTACTCCTGTTCCCACTGGTATAATATTTATTTATTCACTTTGCAAATTGGCTAACATCCAAAAGACTCAGGGCAGTTTCCAAAATATACCGGGGGGGGGGAGCGGGGGGGAGAAGGGGGCACATCCAGAAGAGTGAAACAACCAAATAGCTATCCTGGCCCAGACCTGGGAGCAAAGTGACGTTTCAGGATCAACTGAAAGCCTCTGAGCCCTGTCAATCTCCAGGAGATGTTTGTTGTTTCAGAGGGCAGGGCAGGAAATGCAACACAGAAGTCGAACTGTAAAATTCCCAATAGATGACATTGTTTGTCTGAGGTAACCTGGAGTGGGCTCAATTACACTGAATGGGCACAGATCAAATAACCAGGCCTTATGCAATGGAGGGCTCTGTAGGTGATTACCAGCACCTTCAATAGCACCTGGAAGTTATTTAGGGACCACCTACCATCCACAGTTTCTCCTGTCCCCAACTTTCTGACCAACTTAGCATGCTCCAGTGCTGACGTGGCCCAGGAAAGTAGCTTGGTCTGGAGCCTTGCCCTCTGCAACATTTCCTTTGAGATTTGTATAGCTCCCATCTTGAATGTATTTAAATGAACCCTCAAGACTTGCTGTTCCCTCAGGCCTTGTGTTAACAGTGTGTGACAGACCCTTTGTGCCGGTTTCAACTGAGATAGTTTCTTTAGACAAGCTTTTGGTGTTTTGCATTCTTTTTAAGTTTCTACTGTTTCTTTGTTTTTTTGTAAGCTCCCCAGAGTTGTGATTATGATGGCCTATAAATGTTAAAAATAAATAAAATTGTCTCTTTCTGTGACTTTCTATCTCTGATTAAGAATAGCATTAATCTATTATCTTATAAGGGTATTAAAATAACCTATGAGAAACGCTTCAGACATTCAATTAAAAAGAGATAAGTCTTTATAGGTTAAAATAGATTGATGGCATTAGACTTTGGCCACATTTGGGATTTCAGTCATAAATTCATTTCCTAATATTTTCCAAATATACAGGGTGAAGAGCTGATTAGCTGCACAATACAGTCACCCTCCAACATTTATACTTATCACAGAAACATTTGTGAAAAGGAAGTGGTAACTGGAATTTCCACCTACCCAATGTCCGCCTGAAATTTCAAGATGAACACAGTGCTGTCATTAGTCACTTCCTACGTAGGGGCTGTTGTTGCCTAACAGCAGGTTATAGCACAACCATGGCATCCTAGAGAAACTAAATCCTGAACAAAATGAGTGACCCCTTGTACAGGAGAAGACCTCCAATAAATAGTCAAATTTCCATAACCTAGGTGGCATCATGACATTCTAGCTCTATTTATTCATTTTTATTTATGTATTTATATCCCACCTTTGTTTTTATAAATAATTTAAGGTGGCAAACATAACTAATATTCTTCCTCTTCCTATTTTCCCAACCACAACCCTGTGAGGTGGTTGAGCTATGAGTGAGGGATTGGCTCCAAGACACCCAGCTGGCTTTCAGGCCTAAAATGGGACTAGAACTCACAGTCTCTGGGTTTCTAGCCTTGTGCCTTAACCATTAAACCAAACCAACTCTCTGAAGTACTATTACTATGAACCTCTATGTAGTTTTGCCTACAAAATAATTCAATTGTAATTGAGTGCCACTATATTTGGCCTAATTATATACAGCCAGAAATAAATAAAAGCAGAGGTAAGCAGCTTGTACTATTTGGCTGAATTTCAAAAGCTAACCTTATGTGTTATCACTCTACTCTTGTTGATTTTTTTTATTTCCAAAGTTTTTTGTTGTTGTTGTCTTTGTTTTGTTCTTTTTTCTTTTTGGATTTTTTAATTTAACTTTGGAAAGAAATAAAAATTTTATCAACTCTACTCTCAACTTTGGTTTCAGTCCCTCCTTGGGAAAATTTAATCCCAGTCTTGCCATCATAACCACCCAAAGATTCCACACAAATGTTCCAAAATATTTCAAAGTTTTGACCAGCAATTATGCATTTGAGAACACTCATGACTTCCACACACTGGAGATTTTCTACAAGCAACAACAGCAAAATCAGATCTAATTATATACATGAAAAAACTAATTTGGACCATATGATATCCAACTGAAAGTGGATTGGATTATGTCCTCAGAAACTCACTCACTTCCTACAAGAGAATGCAATCATAGCACTCCAGAAATTGATGAACTTCAATTCTCAGCATCCTTAGGATTCTTCAGGAAGATACAGAGTACTAAGGAATCATATTTTTACTAGAAAGACAATTGACATGACAGCACAAAATGATACATAGGTTGAAAAACACAAATAAAATAATTTTTTCTCTTCTCATATAATATTAGATCCTGGAGTCACCAACAAAGCTGAATGATGGAAGGATCAGAATAGATAAAAGTACTTCATATAGCATGCAATTAAAATAATGGAATTTGGAACAATATATTGTAATGATGGCTGAAAACTTCAATGCTCCTAAACGGGCACTTATTCCAACAGGATAACACTATCCATGGCTACACAATTACTCGTCATGCAATTACATATTACCTCCAGTAATATAAGCAGTATAAATATGAAGCACTACCTTTGAACCTCCAAGATTGTAGCTTCTGCTCACAAATAACAGGTTATTCTTTTTAATTGTTCACAACAAGGATAGATAACCTTTCATTTCATCAGTGAGCTCCTGACATGGAGCCATGCCAGCAGTATATAATGAAATGGCTAACCAAGATACAAATACATTATTCTCTTCCAAAAGGTCCTATGCTGATTAGCAGTGGCATTCATACACATTGTCTGCCAGCCTTCCAAGTAAAAATGTTACACACTATGTGGCCAATTCTTTTATTCTACCAGGATTACAGCAGCAAGAACTTGGAAGGGTCATCACACAATACCGAATAATGAATCTAGACATAGAAGCAAAACAAATCCATAGCTGAAATCAGCAGGGAAAATGAAGAGCAGAAAGTGCAGACAGGCAGACTATGCATGGGAAGCCTACATTGCATCTCTTCATAATTTTACACAATTACAGAGTTATACATGCTTGATTTGTATCTTTTTTTTTTAAACTGAAGAATATGAAACCAGGGGCCCTCTTATTTTTACTGGATTCTAATCAGCTGTGCAAAATCCATCTGCCAGTTAGAAAATTGATTTTAGAAATGATTCAAATTGTCATACCGAATAGCTGGATATGATAGTTGGGAAAAAAATGAGACTAAGATTTGGATAATATTCCCAACTGGATCACAATGTCCTCTTACTCTTGTATACACATGCTCCTCTGTTTAGGGCATGGTAAAATTTCATACAATAAATATATAGCTAGTAAAAACTGACAAAATTTCAGCAAAACATTTCAGAACATTAAGCCATTGTTTCTGACCAACAAAACAGAGTGTAAACAAAACAGAGCTCTGTAATCTAGATTAAAAAGAACAGATACATTCTTCTCCGTCATCAAAACTGGAGTTAAAAGGAAAGGAATACCTTCACTACCTCAAAGACTTAAAACATGATTTAAAATGTTTTAAGTCTTATGCCCTGCCTTCTAGAAACAATAACTTTCTGGTGGCTCCATTTTCAGGAGCCAAGGGGGAAAAGGTTTAAAAGAACAGCAGTGCACATCAACTGCTGTTGGCAGAAGAGTGTAGCCAAGAAATCCACAAATTAAAGCCAGGGTAACAGCCTTAGTGGAGACAGGGACAATATCTTATACTCCATCAGAAGGATCAGAATCAGTGGGGAAATGTTACTGGATGTGAAGAAATGTTGGAAGGGCCAACATTTAAGAAAAATTCCAGGGACGTATGAACTTGCCTCCTGATAGCCAGCACTGTAGCTAAGAGATGAAAGAAAGGATTACATCAGTTGGTCCCTATCTACTTGCATAAGGAACAAAAGACCCAGTCTTCTAACTGCTCCCACAAATACTTTTTTCAAAGCAGAACTATAATCTTAAACTACAGCAGGCGATAGAGCTACCGTTCCTTTCAGAAGACCACTCCTATTCACCTGTTTACTCCTAGACCGGGAGAGGAGCTGAAGGAACAAGAAAGCATCTTGGAGACATCTTGGGTCTCCGACCTCCGATGCCCAAAGATGACACATAACTTCCATGGGCAGAGATATCAAGACATTAACTACACCTGCATTCCTTTACACAATGGGTTCATAGCAGGAAGAGGATGAGCCATCCCCGATTTCACACAATTCACAGCTCTTCTGATATGGAGTTAATCTCTTCCTATCAGGTCCATCTTTCACTGACCACAAAGGTCCCTCAAGCTATGCCCAAGCACTGTGCATTTCTCCAAAATGTTACCTGAAAAGCTTTTTGAATACAAAGCATTTCCAGATAGCTATGTCTCAGTTGCTTCTGCAGAGCTAAACTTCATCCATATTACTTGTAGCAGGAAAAATAGAATATAGGGAAGATTTTCTAGGTAGCCTTTGAATTTGTAAGAGAACACTATTCAGTAAACAAAAGCAAGCACAAAGCTGGTGGGAAGTGTTTGGATGAGAGCTTGGAGTTCTTTTTTATACTGTTCTGAGGGCTTTCGTGTGGCTGTATATCACCAACAGATTGTATGAATCGTCTACTGTTCCGAGTTGAACAGATGGATAGTTAAATTGCACAGAATGCTCCGAGGTATATCAATACCACCATCGCCAAGAGGAGAGTTATTACAAAATTTAAGTAACAATGTCCAATAATGAAAGGCAAAAGGATCAGTGGGGTGGGGACCCTTTTAGTTGTTAATAGATGGGACGAACAGCCCAAGCAAAGTGAAACTGGACAAAACTGGTTAGAGACAACAGAACTCAATTGCTTCTTGGTATGTGTCTCGAGGTATTATATTAATATATGGCTGCAATCCTAAACAAACCCCTAAGAAGTAGGCCAACATGAGTTCAGTTAAAATCCTTTGAAGTTAATCCACATAGATGGGATAAGAAAAGTTCAAAATATGCAAACCTCAGGGCAGCGGTACAATCCCAAGGTGTATTAATTGCCACTTCCCAAACAAGTTGAAACAGGCCAACATTTCTCAAAGGTCACTCCAGCATCAAAAACATCATGTTAGGGAAGGATGGAGAAAATTCTTGATTAGAAATAGGAAATCAATTCTACCAGCTGGAATTACAGAGAGTTGCAGTTCAGCAACTTCTGGATAGCCATCACTCATGGGTTTTGGTTGACCAACATCTGGGAGGCCCTGCATCAATTTAACTTTAACTTTTAGAACCTTTTTGGTCAGCATTTTTTTTAAATGGGATAACTTTTTTAAAATGTAGATAAGGTTTCAATGGCAGCAGGGAAAAAGGAGATCAGATGATATGATGATAGCAATAGGAATAGCACTTAGACTTATATACCGCTTCACAGTGCTTCACAACCCTCTCTAAGCAGTTTACAGAGTCAGTATATTGCCCCCAACAATTTGGGTCCTCATTTTATCAACCTCAGAACAATGGGAAGGCTGAGTGAACACTGAGCCTGTGAGAATCGAACTGCTAAACTGCCGGCAGCTGACAGTCAGCAGAAGTAGCCTGCAGTACTGCATTCTAATCACCGTGCCACTACAATTCGTCAAAAGTACAGTTTCTTCTGGTTCTGCAACTTACTCCCCAAAATCAGCAAGTCCTTTCATAACTGGGAGGTAAACAATAGGCTGATAATGTCCAAAGATAATTCATACAATTTTCACATTGGTGTTTAATAAGATGATCAAACAGTTATCGCTTTGGCAAACACATACTTAAGTCACATTTCTGTCCTTGGAAAATTTAAGAAAATAAGAGAGCAGCATGCTTGTTCGCCCCATTTTGCAGGACAAAACAGGTTGTCCTCAACTTAACAACTGCTCTTCTACTGGCATTGAACCAAAGGAGCTAGCCCCCCCGCATGAAATTACAGCTGTTGCAACATCCCCACAGTCAAGTTAGCAAAGTTCAGTCACCGGGCAGTATGCCCATGGAGTGCTGCAACACCAACCCACCTACTTCTCTCCCCAATCTCAGCTGCCCACCTGGTCCACCAGTGCACACAAGGCTGTCACAGACTCCAGGGCAGGATTCCCTCATCCCACAATGCCTGAGAGACCTGAGTCTCTTCCCCACCCCGCACCCCGGGGCCAATTACACTAGCGAGGATGGTCGTGCTTAAGAACAACTGCCTTTGCTAGCTTTCTGGAGAGGGAAAGAGCCTCTTCAGCCTTTACATCAGGGGTGTCAAACTGGATTTCTTTGAGAGCTGGATCAACATTGTAGTCCACCTCTGCAGGCCGGGGGTGGGGGAGAGGGACGGATGCTCCTGAAGCAGCCTGCGGGCCAAAGCAGAGCATGAGGGGCCATGCATGGCCTGTTTTCAGCCTGGATGGCCTCCTGCACCACTTTGCTGCACCCTGTTTTGGCTGCCAGGGGCATTGTAAGCCAGTCGTTTGCTATTTCCAGGCCGTGGGCTAATTTAAGGGGCACACGGGCCTTGAGGTTGACACTCCTGCTTTACATCAATCATCTTCCACAGCAGAAGAGAGCTACCTCTGTCTTACAGCAGGTACAGAAAAAGTCAAAGATAAGTGGACTTGGGCATGGTGGGATGGGGAGAGGGCCTAGGCCTTCTGGCCATGGCAGGTTTCTGTGCTCCAGTGGGCACCAGACTTCCCCTCCCTCCACTTCGCTGCAAATCACTTAAGACTTTAGACTGGGAGGGACAGGATTTCAGTCATTTCAGGCAGGATTCCAGTCATTGAGCGAAGTG
This sequence comes from Pseudonaja textilis, assembly GCF_049901715.1. Lineage (NCBI taxonomy): Eukaryota > Metazoa > Chordata > Lepidosauria > Squamata > Elapidae > Pseudonaja > Pseudonaja textilis. Next base: position 129,680,983 of record NC_141992.1, on the reverse strand, counting down.
GGCCATGGGCACGTTATTTAACAACAGCTTCACTCTATGATCAAGATTCTGGCACTGACTGTGGTTGTAAGTCAAGGACTACTTGTACTGATTATTAGCTTACCAAGAAGTTATATAGAAATTCAAGCTATGCACCCCTTTCAGATCTTATCTCCAAAAAGTGCTTCAGAGCCCATCAAAAGTATCTACTGCAGCAACTGCCACAAGATCTTAGGAAAAGGCATGGCTTCTTTAAAGTATTGCAAATAGATGCTGCATTCATATCACGAAACTCATCAAAGCGTATTTTGGAGACTGTACCTGAAGCAGAGGACATCCCAAACCGAAGGCATAAACTTATTAAAATGATTCTCTAAATCTGCCCATCATCACCTGCCTGCATTTGCACATCAAAGCCCTATGGTTTATTCCAAAATATTCCTCACTTTTTTCCAATGAGACTTTTAATCAAAGGTAAGCATTTCCAGGACAACTTGTGTCAATTATTCTTCCAAGCACCTGTTACATACTTTCCTTAGGAATGAATCTTCTCTTTCCTCTTAGGATCATTGCTGGTGAGAGAACAAACAAAGACATCTCAAACAAAATAACTTGCTTTCTCATCAGTCTGTTGTGGGAACAAGCATTCCACAGATAACTCCAATAAAGGAAGCAGGTCAGGTTGAGACAGAATTGATCTTGTAAGGCTTCAGCGCACATTTTCCTCCTATTGCATGGTCTAGATTATTCTAGTTTCTTCTCCCCACATGCCCTCAGGAATCTCACTTAATCAAGTGAATTACTTCTTGCCACAGCTTTAAAATCAATGCTTGCAGCTACAAAAAGGCAAGCAAAGTATAAAAATAAATGTATGCTCAAGTTCTTGAGGGGCAGATATTTTAAGCAAGATTTAAATGGGCCAGTTTGAAACATCACAACTATACAAGGGGAAGCTAGACTTAAAGGAGACAGGATATCTAAAGCTTTAAACTGTACATAAAAAAATATTGGTAGCACAACTTGTAAAATTAGTGTTTTTATACTGCTTCAAATATTCACCTCAGATAAAATCACCTGCATCCAAAGTTCCATAAATTCTACTATGAATCTTAATAAATTAAGTGTTTGTATTCAAATATTCCATTTATAATTTTTTGCATATTTGTCTTTCCACTCCTATCAACTAACTCTTCATTTATTACCCTCTATTTTTTTAAAGCATTAAACGAAACAGTCCCTCACAAACAATCCAAACATGCAACAGCAACTAATTGGCAGAGAAAAAGACTGCAACCACAAGCAGCAGCTTAACTTTATATTGTAACAAATAAAGTTATGTAAGAATTATTTGGAACATTCCAAATACCTCAGAGGCTCTCTGTATATTGGGGCTAAATATTAATAGTATATACAACGTTTATAAACAGATGTTTTCCATAGAGCTGTCTCGAGTGTCCAGGTTGGGAGGAGCTCCAGTCTCGCTCTTCCAGGCTGAGCTTGAAATTGAGGAACGCCTCACCGTCACGTGGTCCTCGGGCGCCCCCAGTTTTTTGCTCAGCCTCGTGGCTAACAGGCTGTTTTTCCCTTGCTCTGGTCGTTCAGCATTCTAGGCCTCTTCTCTCGCTTTCCACGTGGATCACCGGCAGGCAGCGCAGGAACTCAGGTTTGAACTCCCAGGGAGTGTTTTTAATATCCGAGCCGCTTTTTTAAGGGGAGAAAACGAGCGCTTTGAGCGCTCCCCCGCTTCGCTTGCCGCCTAATCGCTCCGCGAGGCCGCTTCGCTTCTGCCTGCCTCTCCTCGCCTTACCCGCCGTTCCCCCGCGAACGCCTTCTAGCCCAGGGTACGCTTCCTGGTTCTCCCAAAGGCTCTAATCTTCCCTGGGAGTTTACCGCCGCTGGGGCTGCCTCCGTTACTTCGGCCTCCATCTCGGGCCCCTGTGGCGTCCGCCATCTTGGGGGCCCTGGAACGGCCGCCATCTTGGGTGTGCCCTGGAACGGCGCCATCTTGGGTGTGCCCTGGAACGGCCGCCATCTTGGGTGTGTCCTGGACCGCCGCCATCTTGGGTGTGCCCTGGAACGGCCGCCATCTTGGGTGTGCCCTGGAACGGCCGCCATCTTGGGTGTGCCCTGGAACGGCCGCCATCTTGGGAGGGCCGCATGGCCGTCCGCCATTACTAGAGGCCTTTTACAGGCCGCAGCCTTAACTTACTATTAGGCAGCCTGGGATTCCCTCGCCTCAGCCTGTCTTTCATTCTACCAAAGGCCTCCTGCAGAAATAGGGTCTGTTGGCCCTGCAGCCTTTTTCCCCAGCAGGCGAAGTAGCAGCTCTGCCCCCCACCCCTTCCCGGTCCGTCCGGCAGGGGTAGCTGCCTGGCATGCTCACCTTTCTGGCTGATTGGTCTCTGGCTAGGCCCTGGTTCGTACTCAAACCTCTATTTTAAACAGAAAAATTTTTTTGACTAAAAGGGGGCGGGAACGTGCGTTGGGATTCCCGGCCTCCCGTAGGCCGCATCCAGACCTGGTTTCAGCTACATTATTCCCTCTGCCTGCGGCCCCAGGGTCATTGGTTTTCTTTTTTTCAGAGGCCTACCAGTAGGCCGCATTGTTTCCTGACTCCTGGGCAGATCCTGGGACTGCTCAAATACCTTGCAATCCTGCCTAAGTCTCCCCCAACTAAGGAGTTAGTTGCTTGCCATGTCCCTTCCCGGTTCGCCCGGCAGGGACAGCTTGGCGTTTATTCTGGCTGATTGGCCCCGGCTAGGCCCTACTTCCCAACACGTTACAGAACAATTCTGTGGCCTTGACAAAAAGGGGGTGCAACACGAGCACTGGGAGTTCCAGCCTCTGCTTAGGCTGTACCCAGACCCGTTAACCGCCGCATTAACCAAAATTTTTTTTCCTTTTTCTCTCCTCTCCAGATGGCAGACGACAATACCTCTCGTGGCACTTCTCTGAAGGCCAAGGCCAAATCCCACCACCTGCGCAAACAGGCACAGGAACCATCCAAAGCTTCCCAAAGGGATGCCCTCAGGCGACACAGGGCCCTCGAAAGGGAAATTGACAGACGCTCTCAGGAGTCAAGCTCTGTGCCCCGGGACCCTTCCGTTCCATCAACCTCCACCCATCCTCCTCTCCCCTCCCCTCCTGCTTCTGCTTCTCCCCACAGCCTGGACAGGCCCCTGAGGTCACCTTGCCCACCACTGCTGTAGAACTGCGCCCGGAGGAGTCTCTCCCATGGCGGAAATACCGAAAACCTAATGCAGGCTATGGAGCTGGCCATCCGGCAAAGGGTAGCGCAACAGATGCAGCAGCTGGCCGGCCTGGCTCCTCGGCCCGCGCCCCCGAGGCCCTAGGATCAGCGGCCTCGCATGGTCAGGCAACTCCCCAAGAGGACTTAACCTTACCTTTGGAGTTGGAGGGAATGGAGGCCCAAGAACCCGGGACCCTTCCCTCTTTGGGGACGAGCAGGACCTTGACATGAGGTCCCTCATAGGCAGTGAACTCTTTTCGGGAACAGGTCCCCTAGAAGGGGACATGTCGGAGGACGAGGGCCTCCCTCCAGGTCAGCCCGCGTTTCTAGGGCTCTTTAAACCGCACCTATTTAGGTCCCTCCTGTTCAAAGCCAGGACCACCTCGGGCCTGAACCCCTCCCCACCCAACCCAGCGGCGGCAGGGGTTCCTCCCGACTCTCTCTTCTTCTCAGCCCGTGGCGGAAACTGAGGTGATCCTGTCCCGCCCATATTCTCAGACATGGTTTCTAGGCAGCTGGCCTCCTCGGGGCCCTCCCCCAACGCCCAGGAGAAGCGGTTTTTTAACCTGGAACCGCAGTTCTCCACCTTGCTCGATCCTCCCCGTGGATCGAGCCCGTGGTAGGCCTGGTTTCCCGCTCTACTCCCAGCGACTCACTCGATGCTCTCCAGCCCGAGGACAAGCGAGCTGAACTGGCCCTGTGCCGCGCTCACCTCTCTGACGCTTGGGCAGTCAGGGCTTCCACTGCCGCGTCGTTTTTCACCAGGTCTTCCATCAAGTGGCTCCAGCAGCTCAAGCAACATGTCCCCACAGCCAATCTCAGGGCGCACCAGGACATTGCCAAGATCCTGGCCACGGCCGAAGCTGCAGACGCCACCTTCCAGGCGGCAAAGTTCTCCACCAGGGCCATTTCGTCCCAGGTTACCGCCCGCCGTCTACTCTGGCTCCGCCACTGGCAAGCGGACGTTAAAAACAAGACTAAGCTAGCAACAGCCCCCATCTCTGGGGGAAGTTATTTGGACCGGTTCTCGACCCATTCCTGGCCGAGACCCGGAACAAGCGCAAGTACCTCCTTCCCTCTCTAGGAGGTCCGACTTCAGAGGCTCCCCCTCTCCTCGCCAGGGTTCTTCTCATTCCTCCTCCTTTGCCAGATACTACCGATCCTCTCCCTATAGATCTCCCTACCGAGCGGAGCCGATGGGTCCGGAGGTAATCCTTCCAGGAAGCCCTCCCGGGATCCGGGAGAGGTTCGCTCCGCTGCTCTCGATAATGCAGTCGCCCTCAGGCGCTTGTCTTTAAAAAAAAAAAAAAGAGGAAGGAGTGCGAGAAGGCCTATCTCTACTCCGACCTTTAACCCCTGCTTGCAACAGGCTCCTACCCCAGGAGCACTCTTGTCCTCCTCACCCTGCCCTGGGCAACTGGTCGGCAACACATCTACCCCATTCAATGCTAGCCGGGTCCCTTCTTGCGCTCCCGGCCTCACACAGATCTCTGCGCTCCCCTCCTTCTCTCTGTCCCAGAGTTCTCCCAGGGAATTCCCGCACGGGTCGATCTTCCCAGTTTCTTGAATCCCGGTCCCAGTGCACACCTGTTGGCCTCTTTGGCGGGACTGCCTCCCAGATAGCTCCGCCTCCTCTTTAGGCCCCTTGTTGAGACATTCCAATATCCAGGGTTTTCTCCTGTTGGGCATGCCTTCCAGCGGTCATCAGGGTTCCAGGAGAGATTCTATACCAGACGGGCCCCACCCGCAGGACTAGCCAAGCTTTGGTATGTCCCAACCTGGACACTCGAGACAGCTCTATGGAAAAGGGGCGTTGGTTCTTACCTGATACGCTTCTTTTCGTAGAGCTGTTGAGAGTGTCCAGCCCCACCCGTAGGCCGTCTGGTGGGAAACCTGGCTGTTCGACCGAGCAATCTAATATATTTTTTTCCTGAGTGTGATGAGAACAGGACTTTCCTTCTCGTCTGTGCAAAAACCTGGGGAGCGCCCGAGGACCACGTGACGGTGAGTGGGCGTTCCTCAATTTCAAGCTCAGCCTGGAAGAGCCGAGACTGGAGCTCCTCCCAACCTGGACACTCTCAACAGCTCTACGAAAAGAAGCGTATCAGGTAAGAACCAACGCCCCTTTTCCACCAAAGTCACCCAACAGGACATGTTTCAGAAACAGAACTTAATAATGGCTATTTTGAGGAAATTAGTTCCAAGACATCACCAACCAATGTCTGATAATCAAGCAATATTTTTCAACCTCATCATGTCCAACTACCATAATTAAACTTCTGAAGGAGACCCAGTTGGAAAAGGCTGTCTCATAATCAAAATATTACAACTTCTGCGCTTTTTTCCCCCAAAGAATGACCCAATACAAGTAATCCTCAACTTAACAGCCATTTGTTTCATTAACTGTTTTAAGTTACAAGACACACAAAAAGTGACCCATGATCAGTCCTAATGCTTACCACTATTGCAGCACCCACATGGTCACATGATCAAAATTCAGGAGCTTGGTACCCAATATATATTACAACAGTTGTAGCAGAGGTCCCCAACCCCGGACTGGCACCAGTTCATGGTATGCTAGCAACCGGGCCGCGCAAACAAGCAAAGCCCTATCCGCAGAATGCAGGCAGTATGCAAAACCACGCCCCCTCCGGTCCACAGTTCTTTTTCCATAGAATTGGTCCCTGGTGCCCAAAGGTTGGGGGCTGCTGAGATATAGCACCCAGGTCATGTGGCCACCATTTTTGACCTTCCCAGCTAACCCTTTGCCTTCGAAGGTAAAGCCAATTCTTTTAAAAACGTCGCCCTACTACAACAAAGCCTCCCCTGCCTGAGAGGGCAGCCCAACTCCACATGGGGAGGCAAATCTCCCGGGGCCGCAGTGCAGGATTGGCCCGCCTCGGGAGAAGCGCCCAGCCACCATCCCTGCCTGGCGCCGGGCAGAGTGCGAAGAGCTTCGCCTGGGGCGCCCAGCACAGCTGACAGGCAGGCCCTCCTTCCCGGCAGCAGAGCTCTCGCCAAGGCAGCGAGCGCCTCCCTGCCAGGCCCTCTGCTCATCCCACCAGGACCACGCTGGAGCTGTGCGGGCTGGGCAGACTGGGAAAGCGAGCCGCGGGTGTGTGCCCGCCTGCCAAGCGAAAGAGCCGGGCCGACCCAAGCTTGGCTTCCTTCCCAAGTCCCTCCAGCCCGAACCCGAAGGGGCCACCAGGAGAGGCTGCCCGAGGCAGTGATAGCGCCCACCCACCCGTGGACAGGGAGGCAAGGCGACGGCCTGCGCCACATCCTCCTCCGAGCTGAGCCCTGCCGAGTCAGCACCTCTGCCTGATGCCCGTTCTGCTGCAGCGTTTGGAGCTGCCGGCGCATTTGGAGATGCGTGGGGACGGGGACAGGCTGGGCGAGGGGTGGAAAGGACGGGGGGCTTTGGGCTCTCTCCGACGGCCAGGGAAGTAGTGCTGCCATCACCTCGCCTCCCTGTCTGCGAACGGGTGGGCGCTATCACTGCCTCGGCAGCCTCTCCCAGTGGCACCTTCGGGTTCGCGCTGGAGGGACTTGGGAAGGAAGCCAAGCTTTACCTTCGAAGGCAAAGGGAAGGCGGCAACAGGAGCGCCTGAAGCTAAGTGTCTCCGCAGGGCTCCGGTTGCAGGGAGGAGCCATGGCTGGCCGCGCCAAATGCCGCAGCGTTGCTCTAAATGCCGCGGCAGCAAGGGAGAAGGGAAAGCAACAGTGGTGGAAGTTCTCCCGATACGAAGTGTCCCACCAACGCAGGCAGCATCATATCCGGGTATGCAACAAAAGTACTTCCTAATGGCAACCCCCCCCCCGCCATTCCCCATTTCACATGTTTAATATAGGCCTTAATTTGGGGGGGGGGGGGCTTAATTTGATTTTATGCCAATAAAACATGCTGGGCCTTCCTATTGGTGGAGGCCGTATTGTTGGAGAAACACGGTAGTTAGTCCTCGACTTACAAGTTTAGTGACTGTTCAAAGTTACAACGGCAGTGAAAAAAGTGACTTATGACTGTTTTTCACTTACAACTGTTGCAACATCCCCATGGTCATATGATCAAAACTCAGGAACTTGGCACCTGACTCATGTTTATGACCATTGCTGTGTCCCAAGGTCATGGGGTCACCTTTTGCAACCTTCTGACAAGCAAACTCAATGGAGAAACCAGATTCACTTAACAACCATGTTACTAACTTAAGAACTGCAATGATTCATTTAACATGACAAGAAAAATCATAACACTTAACATCACTTAACAAATGTCTCACTTAGCAACATAAATTTTAGGCTCAATTGAGTTTGTAAGTTAAGAACTACCTGTATTTGGTTTGAAGTAATGCAGACAGAATGTGTGCCTAGGATATAAAACACACCTTAAGGTACCTTTTTGCTTTCAAATCCAAAAAAGGGCTGCACAGCTTAACAGATATCAAGTCAGTATGTCAACGAACATAGATATCATAAACAAGATCCATATATATTTAGCTTTCTACCTAAAAACCTAAAAAAAACATCTTTTTTTAAAGTTGATGATCAAGACATGATAGGGTAAAAAAGAAAGAGTCAGCTGACAGGCTGCATTCAGCATTATGGACCTTAAGAAATTAAAACAAATTGAATATCAGAAAAATGATGTTTTTCCTTTTCCATCTTTTAATATGCAATGATTTTCACCGATGAGGAAACACGAATCCATTCCCAGATCCAATGAATTTAAACAAGCAGTAGAGAATTTGACCTTAGATTGTAAATAAAGCTTGTTCAGATAAATAAACCACAAGTAACACAGCAAGTGTCTGCTCTTTCTGACAATCTTCAGACTTTTTAAGATCTCTATACCTGTATTTTTACTTAGACCCAGAACACTTTTACAAACCAGCATAGAGCATTTTGTAAATGAGAATTAGTTCCATCTAGAAAAACAGAAATATTTAATCTTTCGTGTGTGTGTGTAGTGTGTGTGTGTAGAGTGTGTGTGTGTGTTTGTGAAAGGAGCATTCCCCAAATTTTCACTCAGGTGCCTCAATAAACAGGTACAGTTAGTAGCTGATGCTTTCTCTCCTAAAAGTGAAGTAGTAACTTTTCTGGCCTGCTTCTCTTATTGCAAATTTGGAGGGGGCAGGGTATGAGAAAAAAAGAATATCTGTTCAGATAGTAGAGAACCTTTCCACATGGCCTGACCCACAAGTTTCTTCAGACAACCTTCACTCCTTGGCCACGAGCCTCTGAAAAAATGACAGAGTAAGACAACCAGAGTAAAGGCCAATCAGGAGGTCTGTTTTCTCACAAATCTTCTGCACCCACTCTTTCTTCAGAACCTTTCCCTGCTCATGTTTCTAACCTAATTATAAACAGACTGGAAAATGTAGACAAAAGGGATCAGAACTCAGGACAATTCTGATCCATTCTTGGAAATCTTCCAAAGCTCCACGAAGTAACGGGGACAAAGATAGAGCCACATGGATCCATCAGGCGATCATACCTTTCCCCCTAGAGTCCCCACCCGCCGAAGCCAGATTTTTCCCCACCTCACCGACGAGTGGTACGAATAAAATACTCATAGGTTAACTATTCCACCATACTAAAGACCCGCCAGAGTAGGAGAACAGATCTTCCCACCCCATTCTCTCCTCAAACAGAAGGAGCGAGCGATCCCCTCGCTTAGTGAAACCCAGGAAGCGGCACGGTAACAGATGATTCACACGCTCCTCTGAACACAAAAACACGCCTCCCATTCATTTCTCACCCACCTGCATAGAAACGGATGAGGCAACCGGTCTCCGAGTCCATGCCCTCCTCCTGCACCCGCCACAGGTCCCGGAAGCCCAGCTGCGAGAGGTAGTCGTTTTGAATCTGCAGGGGCTTCTCGTGCGATTCCAGCCGGCGGGCAGTCTCTCCGTGGAGCTGGACATACAAGGCCGGAGGCTGCTGCGGAGAGGCGGCTTCCCCAGCAGGAGAGGAACTTCCCCGCAGAGCTTTCCCCTTGCCCGAGGAGTCCCCCGAGGCTCTACGGCCTAGCCGGGATTCCGGGCCGTGCACCGAAAACGGATCGCCTGGCCGGCGTGGCTGGTTCCTTCCAGGGCCCGATCCGGCTCCTTCTTCCTTGGCCGCGGGTGGCGGCGCAAGATCCGCTTCCGATTCTTCCGAAGAAGAAGAAGACGACGAAGAAGAAGAGCCCCCGCCTCCGCTGTAAGGATCCAAGCGGTCGGAGGCGCTTTCGGCGCTGGGGCTGAAGCTCTCGGTATCCGACCCTCCCAAGAGGGACGGGCAAGAGAGTGGCGGGCCGGACAGGTAGAGTTCGGGGCGGGGCGGCGGAAAGGCCCGTCCGGGGCTGCAGTCGGAGGGGGAAAGGCTGGGCTGCCCACTCGCCCGGCCGCTCTCCCCTCCACTGAGAGCCAAGCGCCTGGGCCGAACAGCCGCCGCCTCGCCGGCTCCCAAGCCGTTGGGGGCCCCTCGCCGGCTTCGGGGCCTTCTCCCGACTGGGATCGGGGTTAAACTTCCCGCCGGAGAAGTTGGAGCCTCCGCGGGCTCGGGCAGCGCCTCTTCTTTCCCGCCGAGAGAAGCCGATGCTGGTTGTAGGAGCAAATCATCCGCCGCCGCCGCCTCTTCTTTAGGGGGCAGCGAAGCCTCGGCCGCCACGGCGGCCGCCTTCCCCCAAACCCGGACAGCGCTACTCCCGCCTCCCCGGTGCCCGAGCTGCAGCAAGCGAAGCGCCACTTCAGCGGCGGTGGTCTCCAGGTTGCAAAGCACCGGGAGCAGAGAGCAGCCGCCGCCGCCGCCGCTCCCCCGCTGTTGCTGCTGCTGGGGATAGTAATAGTAGACATGGACACATCCTCGCTGTAGGTCCCGCCGCACCCAGTCTCGCTCTGGGGCTTGGAGAGGCTGGAGCTGCCGGGGAGGCTTGGGCAGCAAAAGCAGCGTCTTCCGATCTAAGCTGCGGGTCCCCAGCGCGGCGGCGGCGGCGATCGGAGCGGCGGGGGAAGAAGCCGCCGACAGATTCCGCTTCAGTCTGCCTCTCCGCAACAGGAGGGAGTTGGCGCCGTTGCCGGGAATAGCCGCTGCTGCCGCCGCCGCCGCTTGAGTCCCGTTGGCCGCTAGCGCCAACGAAGCGCCGCAGCCGGTGGCCGCGGCCCCTCTTTTCCTTCGCCGGTGGTGGCCGCCGACAAGCCCTGTCCTCGCGGCTTCTGCGACGGCGGCTGTTCCTTTGCCCCCTTCCAACGGGCTGGGTCTTCCTATGCCGGGGCCGCTCTCGATGCCGGGGGCGGCTTGGCCCGAGGGGCTCGGCCGCTTCCCCTTGCCGATCCTCGGGGCCGGCGTTTCTCGGCTTCCAAGCTGGGGTTGCTGCGCAGGTTCCATCGTAGAACGGCCGGGCGAGCCGCGTTCCGAAGGGGGGAGGGGGCGCGGGATTATGTAGCAACAGTGAACATTCCGTCGGTGTCTCAGCGTTCCATTCGGCTCAGCCTTGCCGCCGCGCAGCTGCTGCCGTTGTCGCGAGCGCCATTAGGGACTGGAGAAGAGACGGGCTCGGCGGCGGCGGCGGCGGCAGCAGACGGCAGTCACCGCCTCCTTCCTCCTTCCTCCCTCCCACCCGGCGTGGCCTCTCCTCTCCTCCCCGAGGCTCCTTATGAATATTAATTAAAGCAGGCCTCATACGAAGGGTGTCATTTTCTCCTTGCCTCGCTCGCTCCCCGAACGCCGTTCGAGCGCCTTCTTAATATTCATGAGGAGTGACGACATCCCTCGTGAGTTAGGAAAGGGCGGGGCTCCGGGGGTAAACAAAACGTGATAATTTGAGCCCAAGATGAACGGTGGGAAGAACTCGACTGATGAAAAGGTTGCTGGGAAACGTAGTTCCGAAGCTCAATTCTGCTTCCCGAGATCTCCCAATGCTGACTACATGTCCCTTCGGCCGTCTCGCTCACTTCGTTGGGCGGGAGAGAAAAGGCAGCTTCCTCGGGTTTCCTTCCTCCTTTAGCTGCTCTCTTTTCTTGGGGCTTGTGGTGTCCCACATGTAGAATGTGGTGGCGTCAGTTGTCCTTTATTTTTCCTCATCCCTATTTGACCTCGACCTTTACATATAGTTCCCTAATTGTTGAGGTTTGCAGATACAAACGTTTGCACGTAGACAATAGTGGCGAATATCTGTAGCTCGGGTGTAGGAGAGGGGAAAATACTCATTTGCACGTTTATTATTTGCAACAAGAGCATATTTGCTTTCAATGTCCAGGTACTTAAGGTACTGTACTTTACCAGCATTGAATTCACGGCTTATTCAGAGGACGTTTTATTGCAGTTTTGATTCTACTTGAGACATAATATGAAAATTTCCCAAACTCAGACTAGAATGCTATTGGGGGTGGGTACTAAAAGCGTTCCTGGATCCAAAGCAAATAGGCAGGCAGGCGTTTGCCCGCTGTATCTCTCTGATTCTCTATAATTAACTGCTCTGGCTTTATTTACTTCAGTCAGGAAGTTCATCCAAGTCAGAACAGTGACTCAAAAATATAGGAAGTTGCCCTTCTGAGTCAGACCATTGATCCATCTCACCTAAGAATGTCAAGGCAATTCAACAGCAGTTCATTAGATTTTTCCACAATTCCTTCTCCCCACTGGGAAACGAGCTTATAGCTGAAAACTTCAACATACAGTACAAAATATGTATTTTACTTTACCTACAGTATATTTAGGTGGAGGCCACTTCTGCCCAAGGTTGACCTTTGCACCATACATAATGAATCTATGGGTCTGGTCCCATATTAAGAGCTTGACATTTGTGTCCATTTATCAAATCCTTTCTGAATAGATCTGAATAGGCAAATGTAAATAGTATTAATGGTATGATCACAATATGTGAGCTGTTCCAGGTAAAGCTGCCTTTTGCAATTGATGCAAAACTGATTTTGTCAATGCTAATGGTTTTCAAGTGGTGCACCAGTTGTTTTGTAATAGCACCCAAGGTGCTATTACTGTAATGTCCGCTATCTACTTTTTTCTCTCTTATCAACAGTTGATAAGTCTGGGATATTATATGGCAGGTGTTTGAATTCTAAAGTTCCAGAGCACTTTAGCTTCTTTATTTTCTATTACTTTTATCTATTTTGGGCTGTCATTATTTCTTGCTTGCAGGCAAATGATATTTCTTGCAGATCTTCCGATGCACCATTGTTACTACTTTGTAATGCTAATGTCTGCGGTCAGTCTGTGTGATCTTCTTGCAGCAATGACCCAAGTAGTTTCTATACCACAGTTTCTTCAGATTCTTTTCATATGCGGCATTTGCTGTCTCTGTCTGCTCAATTCTGTTTTTGCATTTGTTCTTAGGGCTCACTATTGTGCAAACAGAATTAGCCCCTCTGTCTCTTTCTTCATCTTTCTGGCTCTTAACCATTGCCAGGACTTGTTATCTGTTTTGCCTTCTAATTTTTCTTTGTGTACTAGCTTTGCCTTGCAATGTGTCTTTTCTATTCTTCATGTGATCTTCTTGTAGGCAAGTTTGATCTGTACAGTATTCTATAAGCTTACATGATGTGCTAGTTTCAGTGCATCTTCTTGTCCTTCAGATATTCTTCCAATACCTTTTCTTCTTCAACTGTCTTTGTATATGCATACACCGGGCAACATTAAGCCACCCAGAGTCATAGTATATGAGATGGGTAGCATAAAACCTTAATAAATAAGTAAATAAGTACCGTAAACATTCTACACCTACCTATGCTCCTTGGTAAGAAGAGTCTGTGTGTGTCACTGAGTGGATGAAGGGTATGATTCATTTTTATTATTATTTTTAAATTCTTTTAATCCTGCTCTAGTCCAGTGCACTATGCCAGCTGTATATCTAATTACTGGAATTGCCTAGGTGTTAATTGTCTTGGTGATATTTTCTTCACTGACTTTAAGATCTTCATTCTCATGATGCAATCACTATTAATCTTCTTGACTTCAGTGTGCTTGATATTGTCATTTGAAGGTGTCCAGATATTTTGTGATGCTCTTCTTCATCCAGACTCTTGATAATTCCATGGTGCATCTTTATTTCTTCTGTTTTCACTACTTTTTCCCTGTTGGTGGGGGTGACACATTTGTCCAGTCCAACCCAAACGCTATTTTAATATCTTGGCTGAATATAAGGATAGCATTGAGCAGCAATTCTATTTCAGAGCATGTTTTTCCACGCAGCTTCAGATCGTGTAAAGGAGGTGAGATAGCTAGATGTTTTTGAATAACCATGGCATGACTTATTTAAGTATTGTTGACAGAGGAATCAATGCAATGACAAACAATAGTGGTAATAATGAGCCTCCTTGAAAGATTCCTCTCCTGATATTAACCAGTCATCACTGACCAGCAACTTCTTCCATTGTGCCATTCATCTTTGCACAAAGCTTCTGATGATTCTGATAACATTGTTGTTGTTGTTGTTGGACACACAATCAGCCAAATGTTTAGACTGGGTTACAGTATTTTGATTTAAAACTGATCCTCAATTACTCTAGGCCAGGGCACTCAAACTCATGGCCCACGGGACGGATGTGTCACACATTGGCCACATCACAATACATCACGTAACACCACTGTGACAACACGAGTTTGACACCCTTGCCCTAGGTGCTCAACAATCAAACAAATTACATGAAACCAATAAAAGATAAAGATAAAAGATGGCAAGCCTAATGGCATGAATGGTCTCACTCACCCTCACCAAGGCCTGGATGAACAGCCAGGTCTTCCCAGCTCCCCTAAACAACAGCAGAGTGGGAATCATCCAGATCTCATAAAGAAGTTTTTTTCAGAGCAGGTGTTGCTACGGAGAAAGCATATTTCTGGAATCTGGATAGATGGCATGGTTTTCAACTGAAGAAACCCAGAGCACACCAACCCTGCAGGATAGAATCTGCCATGATTAAAATAACAAAAGAGATATATGAACCAAATAATAATTGCAGCCATAGGATAGGAAAACAACAGCCAATGCTGGGATATTGACCATGATTCCATTGAACAATATATGTGATGCCAGATCATGGGGGAAAATAATCATAAAAAAGTACCAGCAAATAATCAGCTTATGCATAACATTCATGTTGAGTGCAGAACTGGTTCCATACTATAGCCCTGTCTTAGTCCTTTTTTAAAAAATAAATAAATTTTATTGAATTTACAGTTTAAAAACATATCGACAATACATATACAAAATAGAAAAAAGAAAGAAAGGAGAAGAAAGAAAACACCCAGCCTAACAGACCGGATGGGGACCAGTTGGGAGGGAAAAGAAAGAATATGAAAGAAGCAAGGGAAAGGGTGGGAGAAGGGGGATAGAATAAAAAGTACATTTAAAAGGAGACAATATCTTTTTGTGACAGTCTGTAAGGTTCATTTCTCTCCGGTAGATCAGATCTACTCCTCTTATCCATTATGTTTAAGTTACTCTATATCATTTGCACAGTTTGTCTCTGAGTAAGCCAATTGTACCAAGAATCCCAGTTGTAAAATGTTGAGGACTCTTTGTTTTTTAACGCTATCGTTAGTTTATCCATTTCAGCACACTCACATATTTTCTGAATAACCATTTGCTCTGTAGGTGTATGAGGTGATTTCCAACATTGAGCAAATGCTAGTCTAGCTGCCGTTAAGATATGAATTATTACATATTTTGTCTTTTTGGATAGATATCTGTCAGATATCTAGCCCTGTCTTATTCCTTGTTGCCTGTTTTGATCCAGGTACCACTGATTAATTTGCCAAACTTGACTCTTGAAGCAGAGGGGAATTGTTCCTCTCTTTCTCCAGAGGAAGCTGCTCTTAGTGATTGATTAATAACTGCAGCTTTTGCCTGTGGCTGTGCGTCTTCCCTCCTACAGGCTCTCATTCTGTAAAGGCTGCAATGAAACCTTGTGCCAAATGCTTGTTCAGAAATGCTACATTCTGTCCTAAAGTGAACGATGTTGGCAGGAAGCTACAAACATTATCATTGGATGGAGACAGAAAATAACTTTTCCTCCAACAAGCATTCTAAATATGTTTTCAGTCAGCAAACCTTGACGGCCTGACTTAATGCAAAGGCTGGTTGCAAGTGTCAATGCACTCAGTTGTATAAGCAGGAGCAATGCCATGCAAATCACAGGCAACTCAGGTTTTCTGCCAAAGGGAGAAACAAGAAGCAAAAGATCTTACTATCACCCCCTCCAGTTTTCTCTTTTAACTGTTAGAATGGAAAGCTTTAATCAGCAGTTACTAATCTAAAGCTGCAGTTCATTAATCAGTGCAAGTCGGTTTTAATCAATGAAGCTGGGAATTAAGCACAAGTATTTGTAACGTGGTTCACATTTCTTAGCATAAAACAGGGTTTCAAATTTTCAACTGAAACAGTCTCTTCACACACGGAATAACAACTTGTTTATTAAATAAAGCTTATCGCAGAAAGATACTTAGAGATTTGCTGTTCGTTAATAAGTCCTAACAATTCCAACTCAGATAATGTATTTCCTTATGTGTTTTTTAGTTCCATGTATGGTAACATTTCCATCAGAACAGTGGAGTCTACAGCTGTATTCATACACTGTGCTAAACCACAACAGCCCTAGCCTAGCATCTAAATCCAGAAGTTTCCAAGCTACAAGAGAGGCAGCTTTGTTTCCAATAGCCAAAGTTAGTTGTTATACCCTACTAATTATGTCACTTGAAACTAAAGAACAAAAAACACCCATTTGCCATGGCGGGGTGGGTGGGTGTTGTCACTGTCTGGTTATGTTTTCTTCACTCACATCCAGTTTATGGGAGCAAAGTACAACAGGGACATTTCATTTTTAACCAAGACTGTGTCTCAGATACACAGTATATTTGCACACTCAGATGAGAAGTGAAACATTTTCAAAGAAAAAAACCCAGAAAGTCCAATTGCCTTTTGGAAAAGCACATTTGGGACAACTATGACCTGGATGATTGAGAATCTCCATAGATACTGGATACCTAGAATAAACTAGCTGAGATTTTAAAAATTAAAAGGAGGATATAAATGTTTAACCAAGAGAATCACTTGGAAAAAAATGTTTATATCATCTACAAAAGAAACTTGGCAAATCCTTGAAGAAATTTGTGTGATAGGATAAAGAATAATTGAGGAAAAATTAAATCCTATAACAATATTTGATTGAATTAAATATTAAGATTGTTATAAGTAAAAGGAAGGAATATAAAGTTGATTTATTTGATTGGTAAAATTAAGATTTATGTTTTGCAAAGTTCTAGCAACCTTATAGCCTTTTTGCTGGCTTTGAAATTGGAAAGTTGATGTTTTTTAGATTTGCTTATACCTAAATGATGGAATATGGGCTGAAGAGATGTCTGTTTAATGTTTTAGGGGTGAAGAGTTATTACATTTGTTTATACTTGTGATGAACCTTAGAAGTCACTTCTTTATATATTTCTTTTCATTTCCTTTATTCTTTCTTTTTTTCTTTGATTTTTGTTTTTAATCCTGAATTCATTACTTTTATAAATAACTGAAGGTGGTAAAAATACTTAACACTTCTTCCACCTCCTGTTTCTCCACAACAATAACAATCCTATGTGGTGAATTGAACTGATAGAGTGTGACTGGCTCAAAATCAACCAAACAAGCTTTCATGCCTAAGGCAGAACTAGAACTCATAGTATTCTGGTTTCTAGCCTTTTGCATTAATCATCAGGCCAAACTTGTATTTCTATTCTCCTTATCTAAGTTTAATTTGTATTGGTTTTTTACAACTAATTAAAATTCTTAATAAAAATTGTGGTATATTTTAAAAGAAATGGTTGCTGCAACTGCAAACTCTGTACATTTGAGAAGGTACCAAGAATAGAGGGGAGATCCTGGAATCACAGCTAAAAGTGGAAATTCACTTCTAAATGTATGGATGTTCTAAAAAGGAAAGCACTAAATATATATCACTTCTTCTTAACTATCTTTATTCCTGGTTCAATTATTCTCCGAGTAGTCATTCTCCTTTAAAGCAGAAGATAGCTCATATCTCCCAAGTTTGGTTGGTTTTCTCATTGCACAACATTAAAGAAAGATTCAGTTCTATTTTGGGGCTATTTTGGGGCTATGATGTTGGAAAAGGCTGCTGCTGATTCCTTGGACAGCAAAGGTAACAGGTAACTTTTTTCCTTATTTATTTATTTGATTTGTCAATCACTTACAAGATACAGGTATATGAATAAACATAGTTTTGAATACATGAGATAGATACTTATAAGAAAACTTATTGGAGTGTATAAAACCCCACCAATAGCTGGAAGAGAATGCAGGAATGCATATGGCATACGAATCAGCATTTCCTTAAAGAAACTGTGTCTTTATCTGGAATCACACATAGTTATGCAACACCAGGAAAAGACACGGTTTAATTAAGGAGATTGCAATAGGGGGCTTCAGATCAGACATTAGAAGTGGCCTTAGTTGAAATAAAGTATTGCCTCTTTACCATACGTATATCTGGTCCAGTCAGATACACCAACTAGAGTTGACTTCAGCTAAACTGTATCAGCTTTATATTTCTCATTGTGGCAATTCGACAATTGTGGCAGTATCCTTCTTCAGAAGATTAATAATTGCAGAAGTGTCCGTATCTTAAGATTGTTATGGGTTTTTTTTTCAACTCTTTTCTTTCCACCATTTATGCGGAGATTCATTAGCGCACCATCAACCATAATTCTATTTTTCCCAGTGTTTACTGACAATTTGGTTGTCTATTAATCACCGTGATATAAATATTTTCACCCTTCTACACTGAAATTCTTCACATATTTAATCAGAATCTGTATTCATCTCCATTCTACATAGAGAATTCTTATATACTGTTTGAATCGTTGGGTAAAATTCTAACTATTCTCTCTATAAAATATTTTTGAATTTTGAATTTAAACAGTTTAATGCGCTTCTATAAAATATATGTTCAGAGTGGCTTATAGTTCCACTTTTTAAAAATGGTGCAATCAGGCATAGTTTGTTTCTTCCTCCAGGCAACACTGAAGATAGTCTTGGATGCAATTAACAATCATAGCACATTATAAGATTAATTTGAATGCCAGCATACCATTCCAGCATTCCATCTAAGAATAGTTAATAGATGTTGCTAAATCAGAACTTGCTAATGGCTGGATTTAGCTTGGCTTACTATCTGACTCTACACATTGTGGATGTAAACAAACTATAATTTATCATTTAATAAACTGTTCATAAACTCAATTAACTGTGGTCTATCAATAAAGCTTGACTTTAAAAGACTGTATTCATTATCGTGTTTTATCAAAATATGGCTTGTGCCAGGCTTCCTTTAGGCTAGCTAGAAGATGTCTGAAGCTTCCCAAAACCTTTAAAATTGCACCTATTCATTCTGCCCTTCCCCGTTTTATTCTTCCCACAGTCTGTGCTAGGTAGTGACTGATTATTGATGCTTTCTGAATTCCTGTGAATTAAAACTCTGGTTTCGGACATATTTTCCACATCTGTTTGTGGTATTTTTAGTTGAAACACAGATTTTATGTTTTCTAAAACAGGATTAACAACCTAGCAAATTATAGTTTATTCAATAAACTAAATAAGTCTAGGCTTTGGGTGATGTGTGACCCTAGTCAATGTGTTTACTCAGCCATTGTCAGGGAATAGAAATGCATGGCTAGAAAAGCATACACCATTTTCTCTGCCATATATCACCTTGACTGATGAAGAATTCTTGAGACTATAAAACCTGCTCACTTATTCTAGGCCCCATGAGATAATTGTCAGACAAAGGAATTTATTTCTAAAAACAAGACGAACAATACACAGTCCATAGCAATCTAAGGTGATCACTTTGTATATTTAAGAAATCCCACTTTTTCTGCCACAACTCAACTGTTAATTTTTCAGGACGATCTACATGACTACTTTTCTGAAAAGTGGTATGATTTCTTAAATACTCATCCCAATGATGAACCTGAAGGAAGTCTTATTAGAATAGTGCCTGTGTTTATTTGCGCTCTGTATGGTACATATTTATTGCTACCTTTTATACTGCTTGACCTTTTGGCCTTGCTATGTGAGATTATTGCCTCCCATGTTCTTCCCACGCACAGGATTAATCTATCTAATAACTTAGGTATTCACAGGGTTCCACTGACAAAATTGGCCAGAATACACCAAGTTCGATGCTACCATGAGAGGTCAGAAAGCAAGTTATTTCAAGAAAATGCATGTCTACATGCACCAGTAAACGTTTGTTATAAACAGAGGCATCTTAAACAGAGTGAAATATCCTCTCCTTTGTCTTCTTAGATCATTGACAGAATTCCCTTATTATGCAGGCCTAAGCCAGTCTACTGAGCTGAAACACCTGGATCAGGATACCTAGGTGACAGTCCACCTTTTCTACAAAGCCTGCTTACCATCAGTTCTCAGCCTCATTGACGCTGGAGGCATCTCCCAGGATGGAGTTTGCATCACACCTTTGCTTCCTGAGCTGGTATACCTACCTAGCCTGCACCATCTGTTCCTGGAAAAGATACTAATAAATAAAACAAATTTCCTAATTATGTGAAGGGGAACAGTAGGAGATACCAGTCCATATCTTCTCTTCTACTGAGAAACAGAGGAAATAGACATCTGCAAATTGAGTCTAAATAGCATTATGAAATCGTATCAGGGAAACCTCGCCCTCTGTTGTCATCTTCCTTCATGCCCCAGATCTAATGGTATCCCAGATCCAATTTTTTTCCCTGTCCTACAGTCATCTTCAGAAATGTTGTGGGAGCCGACTATTCCAAATTTCAGTACAGACACTATTTTGAGAGGTTAGAGGAAGACCTGAACCTGTGAAAATGGATATGTTTGCATTTTATGTTCCAGAGCTTAAAAATTGCTTTGTGCTCTTTTATTAGTTATATTCGATTCTCATTGTTATTTTTATTTTTTTTAGCAATATAGTGGTCTTATTCTTACATTAACTCAGCTTGAAAACTACACGTGGTAAGCAAATTTAGCTTTCAAATACATTAGCTTGGATTCTAGCCCATGCTGCAATTTTGCAAATGCATTTCAAATGTCACTAAATATACAATTCTGTCTAAGTGTACCAAATGCCTTGATCATCAGCCTGCAGCTAAATATAGAACATTTGTGCTTTGCATACACAGGCATGAATCCTCTGGCACAAAACTGTGTGTAGTGCGCAACTTAGTTTGCCTCGAGAAACTTTCTGTGAATAAGGAAGAAAATCACCTCTGAGATGACCTCATTCACCTCCACACCTGTCAGAAGTGACCTTGAACTGGATAATTCTGGGCCACCTGCATATTTTTTTCAATGACTTTAGTGTAAAGAGCAATGCTTGCAGTCAATTGATGCTACGATACTTAAAACAGTTCCATTTAAAACATTTGCTGGAATAAAACCTTTTAAGCTACAAACTACCAGAGAAGTCTCCCTTATCTGAGAATAAATTAAGACTGATGTAATCCATCAGGCTTATTGCTAAGCATTGGATTGCTAAGCATTGCCTATGGTACCACCGTGGATTTTGTGCAAGAAAATTACCCCGAACTAGAAAATATATATATGTGGCACCACTGCCAGGAACACTCTGGTCTTAGTAGCTGTTAGCTTATTCTACAAGCAAGAGCAGGCCTACTTGGAAGAATAATCTCACACACCCCATTCATACAACACATTTTCTTGAATTACAACAGGGATAGCCTATTATGTAATCATTCTCCTCCAGAATAATTGATACAATCAACTAAAAGCCGAGATGGTTTTTGCTTAAAGTAACACCATCTAGTTAGCTGTATCATGCAAGTTGTTCGTGTACTCCCATATCTCCCACCTTCTAGGACCGAAGAAAGGGTCCCTAATGTACTGAAATGGGATCCTAGACAATGACAACAAGGAGGAAACAATAGTTTATGAGGAAAGAAATGACACCCCCCAAAAAAAAGAACAGAAACTAGGGAGGGTGATTTTCATCAAGGGAAAACGAAGAACCGTAAACACTTCTGTAATCTCTATTGCAAATAAACTTAAGTCCATTCTGATTAGTAGAATGTTCCAAGCCCATCTATTTAGAATAACTATTGTGTCAAGATTTGGAATCACCTTGCACTTTTGAGGATTCCTACCTTTAAAGAGAACTTCCATTAGAATCCTGAAGCCCCTCCCTGTTAGGGTTTTATTTTGATTTTAGGATGGATGGTCTGAGCAATTGCTCAAGAATTTTTGCCTTTGCTGCTATTGCTACACATAATGATAACCATTTCATTATTCACTTTAAGAAAAGGTAATAAAATGTGGAGAACCAATCTGGTCGTTAAGACCTCAAACCAGGAGACTGTGAATTAAATACAAAGCCAACTGGATGGCCTTGGGCTTGATACTTTCAGTCCTAAGAAAGAAGCCATGGCAAGCCACTTCTGAAAAACTTCACCAAGAAAACTGCAGAGACTTGTCCTGGCAGTCTCTAAGAATCAGACATGATTAAAATATCCTAAATATTAAAATATTAAAATATCGAAATATTGATCTGAACTTTGGTGTTGGAGAAGATTCTTGGAAGTCCCATTGGCAGTGAAGGGGCGAAAAAAAGATTGTAAACCAATTAAATTAGAGGTTTCATTCAAGGCACACATGACCTCGCTCAAATTACCCTCCTTCAGACACATTGTACAAAGACCTAGCTCTATGGGGAAGGTTCAAATACTGGGAAGGATGGAAGGTTAGAGAAGAAGATTTCCCGCAGCAAGGTGGAAGACTCAGTTATAGTAGCAATGGGTTCACCACTGGAAGACCTTGAGGGGCTAGAGCAGGGGTCCCCAAACTTGGCAACTTTAAGACTTGTGGCCTTCAATTCCCAAAATTCTCCAGCCAGCTATGTTTTGAAGTTTCCAAGCTTGGAGACCTCTGGGCCAGACCGTCATGGGGAAAAATCTATGTGATTGCTAAGAGTTAATGTGAATTTGATGACACATAATCGTAATCAATGAACTATTATGCCCAAGAGAAATCTGAATTGTGAGAATGAAAAATGAAAGAAGAAAAAGTATTTATAGATGGGATTTGCCCCATAAAAATATACATGATTAAATTAAATTTGTAGATTACTTTTCTCCAAGTGCAATTTTATTTATAAAGGAAACTTTAAATAAAACCTCATGTTTATCTTCTTTTACACTGATGTCACACGGGTTAGGGATTATGGAAGTACTCTAGATCGGGAACTTTTGAATAAATTTAGGGTGTGGGGCCTCTACTTAGGACATTAATTCTGCAGCCAGAGTGTCCTCTCCTCCCCTCTTCTATTTCTGATATTCAGGCGCTTATTGCCATCCCTTCTATATTTTCAAAATTGTTTCATCCATTTCTAAAAGAATTACCAATAATCTCTAAGGTTTGCAAAAATGCAAGGAAGATTTGAAGTGGGGGGGAATAAAGAGGGGGCAAACACCTCCAAACATGCTATTTTGTTCAATGGGCAGGAACTGAGTGGTGCAAAGAAAATTTGAAAAAAAAAAGAGTAAAGGAGCAGAACTCAATGTCTGGAAACTTGGAAAGAAATAGGAAACATTGCAACAAAAAGTGAGGACATTTAGAATTTATCAGCACAACAAGAATGACAAAATGCTTCACAGTAGTCTAATTATGTAATATTCCTAGAATTTTATTGATTGATTTATTTTTCATGTTTCTAGACTGCCCATCCCCCTTAAGGATTTGTGTTTGTCCAGCTGTGAGACCACTTAGCTGATTTTGACCAATCTAAACAAGTAGGGCCACATCCAGCTAGTACTTAGGTAGAGCACCAAGGAAACTCCAGGGTTGTTGAAGAAGGCAACAAGAAAGCATCTTCATATTATAGCAAAGAAAATCCTGACGAAGACATCAGAAATCAAGCTCAGTAGATAACCCAATTAAATGATGCCAACAGTGTAATATGTACGTACTAATGCAATTACAAACAATTGTGTAAAAATGAATATCTTTTATACTTAAAATACTTAAAACCTGATTTATTCAATCTTCCTTGGGAGTACAATAAGCAAGAATATGGTATATAGGTAGATAGAATCTGAGGGAAGTTGAATGGACAACAAAATATTACAAAGTACAATTTTAAAAAACATAATAGGCATAATATTTGTGATGTTATAATCTCATTAAAGAAAAAGACTCATGTACAGAGTCTTAGGAACAAAACCTAAAACTCCATAACAGAAGATGTTTTCATAATTATTCAACAACACCTGTCCCACAACTGTAGGAAAAATGATCAGTGCATATATTTATGTTACACTCTCTCTGTCTCTCTCTTTTTCTCTCTCTCTCCACCCCTCTCTGTGTGTGTGTGTTACACTTAACACAACCGCAAAATAACTTTGGAATACAAATACACTTTGTATTCTTTCTGCACTAGTTTCAAAAGAGGCAAAGTTGCTGGTCTTATTGGAGTTGATTGTGTGGTTTGACCCTTAATGTAATAATAATTATATATAATATATAATATATAATATATAATATATAATATATAATATATAAGATATAAGATATAAGATATAAGATATAGATATAGATATAGATATGTATGTATGTATGTATGTATGTATGTATGTATGTATGTATGTATATATCTTCTGTGGCAACCACATCTTAATTTCTCTTGGCTATGTTAGATAGTCTTATACATTTTTACTTTCTGGAATTGTGAATACAAGCACTCTGAATTGCAGAATTTTGTTGCACAGCACTGTTATAGATATTAAACCTGTTCATGCATAAAATGTATGCACACTTTATTTAAATAAAAAACATTTACTTTTTAGTTAGTTAGAATTCCAATTTTCCAGAGTATATGGGACTATTTCCACATTCTTCCAGGCATAGAAATCTCAATCGTTATATACAACTAATCAAGCTGCACAAAGGCATAGCTTAGGATTCTAATCCATTGTTAAGAACAATGCTAAATTATTAAACTACTTAATCAAAAAGAAAACCCTCCCGTGAGACCACTTTGCTAGCTTCATTTTCATTTATTCTCTAGGAGTTAAAGCTGCTTGACCCCACCCGCTGATGTCTTAATAAATGAGTTGGCAGAGAGGGCTCTAATTGTTATACTGTTCATCTTTTGCAAGCAGGAATGGGGGAAAAATGCAGAGGTTTATCAATGTTCCCCCTCAAAAAACAAAACAAAAAACGCTCTATCTTGTATTTATGATCTAGTGAAGAGAAAATAAGTTAAGCAAGCATAATATATTTTTCCTGATTTATTTTAGTTTTTTAGTATGTATCTTTTATTGCATTACATTATATTAATATCTGGGAAATGCATTATTACAAAAAGTTATGTTTTGCTTTGTTAGGCACTGTTCAACAGCAGTGATTGTCTGTGGTTAATTAAAACTGTACACAGGGGTCTCCAACCTAGGCCACTTTAAGACTTGTGGACTTCAACTTCCAGAATTCTTCAAACAGCCATGCTGGCTGGGAAATTCTGGTAGTTGGAAGTCTACAAGTCTTAAAATGGCCAAGGTTGGAGATTCCTGCAATGTACAAAATTCCAGCAATTTAAAAACTGTATTTCATTTGTCTGTGTAGGCAACTGCTTCCAGTTTAGTCTATACTAGACCTTTAATTGCAAGGTTTAAAAAAGAGAGGAATATGTCAATATTTCAAGATATCTCAAATTCTAAAAAAAGATCCTAAAAGGGAAAGTGGTGAACTCATTTTTCCCAAATTTATTTCAGATTGCCTCAGCCCACATTACGAAATTTTTGGTGAGCGAATGACTGAGAATTTCCCCCACCAAGTCAATTCTAGGAAAATATTGATAGATTATATCTGATCCATGAGCCACCCAAATTCTTACTTAAGTCTCCGTGAGTCTATAGAACATTTTTCTGAGAAGGTCAGCCTAGCATAGGACTGCAAAGACAGCCAAACAGAGAAGCTTTGTGATTGTAACCTTAAAACACTCAAAGGAAAAGCAATCTTGGGAATGAAAATTATTTTTCATAAAATTTCTAATCCTCTTTTAAATAGTTTTCCATGCTTCCTGGCTGATTTATTTATTTGGGCTTCCATGCTATTCTAGAGCAAATTCTTTATTTTACATTTATTTTTATTTCACAATGGAATCATTCTGTAGGATGTCAATCAGGTTTCTAGGACAGGAAAACAGGATGGTGGTGGCATTACTAGATACCTGCTCCTCTGCCAACTCCTAGCGAAATATTAATAATCCCGTGGAAATATTCCTGACTACTCTTACTTCATGATTTCTCAGCATTATTTATTATTAATAAATGAAAAGGAAGTGAAAAGGAAGCATAGCTGTCATACTACTGAAGATATCTGCTCGAATAAAAAGATATAGGAGAGCCATGTTAAACCATGGTGGCAAAAATGACTGCAGTTCATTAAAGTTTATGCTTTTAATAAAATGGGTTAGTCAACAAAAGGGCTACTAGACTTCTTATTATCTACTCTAAGGTGTCATAGTCATTTCTAAAGGACTTCCCTACTTGGCCATCTAAAAGGAAAAAACAAACTGTTGCAAAGAGTTCTACTGTCTATTTTACAAAGCACTCTACTGAGGCTGCCCTTGAAAAGTATCCAGAACCTTCACTTGGTTCAAAATGTGCAGCCTGCATGGTTTTTCCCAAGCCTAGATTTGCATACTTGTGTCACCTCTCTTGCGAGAGCTGCATTGGCTGCTGATTTGCTTCTGGGTCCAATTCAAGATGCTGATTGCCACCTTCAAAGCCCTACATGACTTGGGACTGGGTTATTTGAGGCGCCATCTTTGCCCAGCCATATCTACCTGATTCACCAGAGTTGAGAGGCAGGGAATGTTATACGGACCTAAGGAGGTCCATCTAGCTGGACTAAGAAGGATCTTGTCTGTCGGGGACTCCCTCCCCATGGAATATCATCCCTGCAAAGATAACATTAGATCTCACTTTGACACTCTTTCACAAGGCCCTTAAGGTGTGGTTCTGCCAACAGACCTGGGCTCCCCAGGGTGATATGGAGCCCATCAAGTGGTTAGTCTGTTGCTGCCAGGTGAATGGAAGGTCATTGGGGTGTTTTTTTTTGCCCTGAGGTTATCTTTGTAAGTTGTCCAGACTTAGGTGGCTAAGTAAATAAATAAATAAATAAACAAAAAATAAAAAGTAAACCTTGAAGGGATTCCCAAACTCTTTTCTTTATGAACTACCCCTACTTCTTTGTTTAAACATTTATGATTTCTACTGGAGTGGAGGGGAGAAGGGAGTATCTATAAATCTGATGACAAACTATTTCTCAGGTGGAAACACCTGGTTAATCACAGAAACCAAGCAGAATTGGACCTGCTCAGCAGTTAAATGAAGGAAATATCTGGGAATTCCAGGAAAGTTAGAGAAATTAGAAATTGAACGAATATCTCAGAAGACAATGACAAATCACTTCCATAATGCTGCCAAATACCTGCTTAAATGCAGCCTCCAGGAGTCAAGCTTGACTTGAGGGCATGTTTATTTTTTGTAATCCAGTTAGCGAAAAAATTAAAATCTTGGAATCGCCAAATTTATTACAGCATAAGCCTTGGTCAACTCAAACCCATTTCATTTTCTCTCCAGAGAGAAAAGCAAACATCGGGAGTGCGGACAGAACATCCCTCTGTTGAGTTGCACAAATGTTTATTGCCTGTGATAAAAACGGTGTGATTCAGGCTTACGAGTTAATTCCTGAGATAATGCAAGCTACTTGTTCTGGTATCACAAGAGTCTGTAAAGAGGAGCCAAAGGGCAGAACAAAGCAAAAAAAAAAAACAGAAGGAAAATATAAAGGAGGGCAACCATGAAGGAGATAAAAGTAAAAGCAAACCTCTTGAGATACAGACAAAGGCAAAGATAAGGAACAGTGCTCAAAGCAAGGGAGAAAGAAACAAAGAGAAAACACACACACAATGTAAGGCCTCCCCACTTCTTTCCAACCTCTTAATAATTCTCCCACTCTGGGCTAGGTGAGCAGGAGGGATGAGGCTTAGAATAGGAGGGTTGGAAACTTTACTAGCCACTGCCCAACTGTCTCTCACAGTCTAAGGGAATTTTGATTTGACCTACTTTTGAACTTGCTTTCTCTTGTCAGTATCCCTGCCACCTACTAATCCTGGTCCTGTTCTGTTCGGTTTTCAGGGACTTTTGATGTTAAGACATAAGACAGGGCCACTCACTCCCGCCCTTTACATTGGGGAAGAAAAAAAATTAAAATTTAAAAAGAGGGAAGACCTGAGGTGCAGAGGGTAGGCATGGGCTAAGAGAGGCATACATCATTGGTAAATCACCAAAGCTGATGGGAGTCACGTAGTGCATAAATTTAATACATCATCATTGGGTTGGGTTGGGTTGGGTTGGGTTGGGTTGAGTTGAGTTGGAATAGAATAGGATAGGATAGGATAGGATAGGATAGGATAGGATAGGATAGGATGGGATAGGATATTGTTGTCACTTTAAATGTATGCTAAGCATACATTAAAATGAAATCGTCACCTCTATCCTATTCTTCCGTATTTTGGGGCAAAATGTGGCCCAAATGGCTTTATAAACACAAACTAGATTGCCATGTGCCAAGCTCTCCCCCACCCCGCCTCACCCCGCCCTCCGTATCTGGTGTACTTCTCTTAGGTGACTATAGATACAAGCACAACTTTTGGAATGAAATGTGTCAAAGGCGATGTAATATTCTACATACACAAGACAGACAAAGGAGGGGAAGCAAGGTCTTTTCCTCTTTGAGGGCTGGAACATTGAAGTATTACTTCATTCCCTTCCTTTGCTGAAGGAACTGGAAGGAAAGGTCTCCCAGAAAAAAGAGGAAAGTTGGTGCAGACAAGCAAAATGTCTCCCTCTCACACCCACATACACTCAAGCACCAGCTTCGTGAATCTTATTCAGATGACAAAGTTGCCATCACTCTTGTGTTTTTCTAAATCTAAATGGCATGGCATGGCATGTTCTTCTCCAAGAGACCCTAGGGGGACAAGCAGTGACAATGGGGATTGTAGAGAGAGATATGGTGCTAGTGCTGTACTATCCACAGCATTAAAAAAAAACAAGTTCTTTTTTTAGAATGTAAAATAAGATAGATTTCTAAGACTGTGGTACAATTATAAAACAATCTGGATGGTTGGGATGATGCATTAAACTAAACCATATTTTATTAAATGCTGAATATGTCAGAATAAATTATATGTTAACTTAATAGTATACTATGGTGAACCTAGCACCTCTTTTGGCCAAATATTATTTTCTTTACTGAATGAAAGTCCAGTAAATTATTTTAGCATGTGTGTGTATGTGAGAGAGACAGAGAGAGAGAGAGAGAGAGAGAGACTAAGACAGAGGGAATAAGACAGAGGGAGTAAGAGAGAAAATAAAAGAGATGGCATGTATTCACAGGTATTTTTGCCTTGGTTCTTTGAGAAGAAGGAAGGATTCTTAAGGAAGAATTAAATATCTTCTTCAAGGGAGATACTAAAATAGTTACAGGAGTTAATTCAGAATGTTAAGAATGTGATATTCTTCTGCAAAAGATGATTGGTAAAGACTTGTACAAACTACATAGTCTATAACAGCAATATTCCCTTCAGACACTCCTTAGAAAGATAATTTGCTGAGCAGACTCTTTAAGCAAAATCAGGCAATAGAATAAAAATTGGCACCATTAAACAGCAAAGTCCTTGACGTTGCAGAAAATATGTGCTTTAAAAGTGTTTCATTTGAGTTCAGAGAACTGTTAAGCTTTAGATTATTTTAAAATAAAGGCTGGCATTTCAGTCACTTCCCTTCTGTGTGGATTATAGAAACTGAAACACTTCTGAACAGCAGCAGATTGAGGAAGGCACATTTTCTACATCTTAATTAAAATTTGACAGGATCACTGGGGTCTAGTTTAACACCTTTTAGTGTGGGTTTGAGCCAAACATCATCCAACGGGCATACTTCTTTCACAGGACCAGTCTTAGAATATGGTGGCATGACTCATTTCATATCTGAATGCAACCAAACTGGTGGGCGAATCCCATTTAATGTTGGTGGCATAGAATCTACAAATCACAAGCTAGTCTAAAGTATGAAATGTGGACAAAATGGCACAGATGACTTTGTCCTCCAGTATCCTTTGTCTCCCCAGTCTACTTCCATTCCGTCCATGGCAGGATCAGTGCTATCTAGAAACAAGGTGAATTAAGGCAGAGGATCATTAAGAGGAAACTTCTGGTTCCCACTGTTTTCTAATACATTTTGAATGTGGTTAAAAGACAATTTGCATCAGAATTAATACAAGTTTTCTTTTTCATATTGGGTGACTACAAATAACATTTTTTGTTACCCAATCAAGTGCCAAGCTCTTGTCAAGAATTCATTGTGCATTCAGAACTGAAAAGAAATATATTTGCTTGGAAGAAAACCAGATTGATGTCATTCTCAAGCATATTTATTAAAGCCTGAACAAATCAATTTGGGGCATGCAGGGGTGAAATCAATATTTATGCAGCCTATCTTAAGAAAACAGAGAAATGCTTCCAGCCAGCAGAGAATCTTAGCATTATTATTTCCCTGTGACTAATTTCCTTATTTTGGACTTGGTTCATTTCTATAACTGAAGCCATTTACTCCTTGTGGGTTATACAGGACAATGTTGCTGACACACAGCCAGAGAAAATAAATGTAGTGTTGAAGGACCAACTGCTAAACCACTGCTTCTGTAGCAATACTACATTTATCAAAGGCCAGGTATTTCTTCCGGCAAAGGGATGAAAACTTCTGAATCAAGTTAATAAAGTCAATTGTGATTCTGAAATTGTTTCAGGTTATCCTGCAGATCCCAAGTTGCCCATTTTCCACACAACATATATAAGATTCCCTGGACCGAGAGCATTTCATTATGATGGTTTCTCATTCCTTCTGTATCCTATCAAGACCTCAGTTTGGACTTGGCACTACTGCAGACTCAAATCCCAGTCCAGGGTGGAGCATCTGTTGGCCCTCCAAACGTGGTTGGAGCCAAGGGTGGGATTCAAATTTTTTAACAACTGGTTCTGTGGGCGTGGCTTAGTTGGTGGGCATAGCTTGGTGGTCATGTTATTGGCTGGGCGTGACCAACTCAATATCACTCACATCGAGGCACACTTCTCCTCGCCTGGCCTTGTGATTGTGGGGATGCTGCAATAGTTATAAGTGTGAAAAACGGTCATAAGTCACTTTTTTCAGTGCCATTGTAACTTCAAATGGTCACTCCACACAAGCAAAATACCACCAAAGGAGGGGAAAAAAAACTCCAGAGACGTTCCTGAGACAGGAAGTCTAGTCCTGCCAAGAATGTAATAAGGGTTAACGGAGAGGCAGTTTCTGTAAGCAACACCAGAATGTTTCCTTCCTGCCTTCCTCACAGGATTAGGCCCATAATTTCTTCTAAAAACCAGTTCTCCGAACTGCTTAGATATAATATGTCTTCAAGAAACACATATTTCAAAAAATGATGAAAGACATCTAATTTGTCCAAAATTAGGGAAACTTTTTATGGCACCAGCCGATAAACACAAGAAAAAAGGAATTGCAATTTACGTAAAACAAGATGTAAAGGCAGAATTAACCTGGTCGGATCCCGAAGGAAGAACTCTGGTTATACAAGTTTGGATAAACCACATCACATTTTTACTTGTAGCAATCTATGCCCCAAATGAAGACCAAGGGAAATTTTTTAAACACCTCCACCAAAAAATAGTAGGCTTTGAAAAAAGGAACATTTGCTTGATTGGCGATTTTAACTCCATTGCAGACTACCAAAAAGACCATAGTAATATGGGAAAAAACAAGAAGGGGAAAAGGGAACTTTCTGCTGCATGTAAGGAAATGATGAAAGAGTTAAATTTAAAAGATTTATGGAGGGAACGGAATCTTGAAGAGAAACAATTTACATACTATTCTAATCCACATAAGACTTGGACTAGAATAGATATGGCTTGGATGGATTTGGATTTGGCTAATGAAATAAAAGAAATTAAAATCCTACCAAATGAATGGGCTGACCACAACCCAATTCAGCTAATTTGGAGAGATAGGAGAGGAATAAAAAAAAGATGGACACTAAACACCCAAATAGTAAATGAAGAAGAGTATATTAATAAGCTGAAAGAGGAGCTAAACTATTTCCTATAAGATAATAATAATGAAACAACTTCAAAACAGAATATTTGGGATACTATGAAAGCAATTATAAGAGGTACAACAATTTCCTATAATGCTATGAGAAACAAGAGAACTTATGCCCGACAAAATGTATTACAACAACAAATCAAAGACTTAGAAATACAATTAAAAAAAACCCCTAAGATCCAAGGAATACAAAACCAGTTAATATTAGCCAAACATAAGCTGAATTTAATTGAACAAGATAAAATAGAAGTTAGCTTGAGAAGGTCCAAACAAAATTATTTTGAATACGCCAATAAACCAGGAAGATGGCTATCTTATAAACTTAAAAAAGAAAAAGAAAAGAGACTGATACACCAACTAATAGACGAGAAAGGCATACCACAACATGAGATTGAGAAGAAAAAAGATATTATATTAAACTATTTTCAAAGATTATATAAAAAAGAAGAAATCAATGAAGACAAAATAAGAACTTATCTGGAGAATACGAATGATAAAACAATAGGGGAAGGAGAGAAAGAATTATTAAATAAGGATATTACATGGTCTGAGTTGAAATCTGCAATGGAGAATCAAAGTAATAATAAATCCCCTGGTCCAGATGGGATTCCAGTAGAATTGTACAAATCCACAATAGAGTTAGTAGGGCCACTGATGCTGGAAGTGTTTAACGAAGTACTTTTGGCAGCCAAAATGCCAGACTCATGGAGGGGGATGTTGATTTCGTTAATTCCTAAAAACCAGTTCTCCGAACTGCTTAGAATGTTAACAACTGGTTCTAGCGAATAGGTATGAACTGGTAGAATCCCACTCCTGGTTGGAGCTAAATCCCATCAGTTCAACTACTAGCCTGTAGCCAGAGGAATCCAAGAACAATTGGAGAACTACCAACAACCTCACATGGTGATGGTTTGGGATATGCAAAAAAGTTGGAGCTTGAACAGAACAGAGGTCAGGAAAGAAAACAAGGGGCCAAGGAATTGCCTAATTTAAATTGAGAATGCAATTATCAATGGAGGAGTAAAAGTCTAGGTAGTCCTCAACTTACAACAGTTTATTCAGTGACCTTTCAAATTTACAACTACATTAAAAAATGACTTATGACCATTTTTCACACTTATGACAGTTGCAGCCTCCCCATGGTCACATGATTTACTTTCAGATGCTCAACAACTGGTTTATATTTATGATGGTTGCAGTGTCCCAGGGTCTTGTGATCATTTTTTATGACCATCTGATAAGCAAAGTCAATGGGGAAACCGGTGACAACCGTGATACTAATTGAACCGCTTGCAGTGATTCACTTCAAAATGGGGCAAGAAAAGCCGTAAAATGGGGCACTTAACAAATATTTCACATAGCAACATAAATTCTGGGCTCAATTGTGGTCATAAGTCAAGGACTACCTGTAGTTAGGAATTTAGGACTTGAGGTGTAAGCTCATGATAGTGGGTGGATGGCATTTTTCATCCTTTAGAGCAGGGGTGTCACACTCAAGGTCCGTGGGCCAGATCAGACCTGCAAGGTGCTTAAATCTGACCATGGGGCCAGCCTGGAAATAGCAAAAGACCTGCCAGCGGTGCTTCTGGCATCCAAAACAGGGTTTGGCCAGGTGCATGCAGCCCCCCTGTGCCCCATTTTTGGCCAGGACGGCCTTCTGCAGCATTCTGGCAGTTAAAATGGGGCACAGAATGTGGGGCCCCAAGTGCCCCGTTTTGGCCAGCAAAATGCTGTAGGAGGCATCCATCCCATCCTCCCTCCACCACCATGACCCTGGCCGGCCCGCGGAGAACTGCAATGCTGATCTGGCCCTCGAAGAAATCCAGCTTGGCACCCCTGCTTTACAGCTTTGAGATATGCAGGCAACAAATGCTTTCCAAATGGCGGAAGACAGCAGGGGAATGTTTCCATTATAATTCTCACATTCATATTTCTCCCCTGGTCTTTCCAGAAAAAGTGTGATTGTCTCCAGGCAGAAATCTAAGGTTTTGTTCTCTCAGTGTGTAAGAGACTTTGCTGGGAGAACAAATATGCACCCTGGGATTGTCAAATCATAACCAAGGAACAAAACTCAGTGCTCAGCTGAGAAATGAAGCTACATCCCAGAATTACAAGTAAGCTCTAACAACTATATGCCTCACTGTACAACGAGTTTTTTTTAAAAGTAGTCATGCTAGCATTCAAGTTAGAAGATAGTAACCCAGTCACTAGTAAAGGGATATTCCAGTTAGTTTAGTTTATAGTTATTAATCCAGAAAAAATGGTGTCCCTTTATTAGCCCGTCATCCTCAAACCTTGGTTCCTGTTCAGGGGTGGGATTCAATTTTTTAACAACCGGTTCTGTGGGCGTGGTTTAGGTGGTGGGCATGGCTTGGTGGTCATGTGACTGGGTGAACATGGCTTGGTGGTCATGTTATTGGCTGGGTGTGGCCAACTCAATATCACTCACATCGAGGCACGCATCTCCTCGCCTGGCCTCTCACGACTGTGAGGATGCAGCAACAGTCGTAAGTGTGAAAAATGGTCATAAGTCACTTTTTTCAGTGCCATTGTAACTTTGAATGGTCACTCCACACAAGCAAAGTACCAGCAAAGGAGGGGAAAAAGACTCCAGAGAAGTTCCTGAGCTAGGAAGTCCAGTCCTGCCAAGAATGTAATAAGGGTTAATGGAGAGGCAGTTTCTGCAAGCAACACCAGAATGTTTCCTTCCTGCTTTCCTTACAGGATTAGGCCCATAATTTCTTCTAACAACCGGTTCTCCAAACTGCTTAGAATGTTAACAACTGGTTCTAGCGAATAGGTGAGAACTGGTAGAATCCCAACCCTGTTCCTGTTGGTTTCTTCCCATGATATGCTGTTCATGGTTAACTCAGTATGAAATATTAAACCATAACAGTAACCGCACACCCTGAGTTTCCAGAACTCACAGACAGTTGGCTAAAATGTGGTTAGTTAGTTAAGATTCAAACAAATGCCATCTTTGCATTGTATCTGTGTGGGCAAGAATCCTTGCATCATTGATGTTTGGAGTCACTCTGGGAGCCTTTTTAGACAAAAAAGTATGGTAACGTTATTTGAAGAAAAACACAAAAATACTTCTGTTTAGCATGCTCAAAACCAGATGAAAAGAAGCAGAGGTGCAGTATGTGCTATCAGTTACCTCTTTGCTCTCTTCTATCATTGCTGAGTCTAGTTTTGACCAGATACCCTTGTATCTGAGGTACAAGATGAATCTTTTCACTATCTGCTAAAACAAATTTTATTTGGGGACTTCTTAATGGTGGTCACACAAGTTTAGCCTCATGGTTTCCATCTCTTAAAAAAAGGCAAAGAGGCGTGTAATAAAAGGGCTCTTTTCCTGGAAATACAACTTCCTCAGTTCCAGATACTTCCTCCTTTGAATTTATCAGGTCTACAAACAGAAAGTCTTTTGAGGTGTTAAGCTTAATAGCAATTGCACTTAGACTTATATACCACTTCACAGTGCTTTTACAGTCCTCTCTACATGGTTTACAGAATCAACATATTGCGCTCAGCAATCTGGCTCCTCATTTTGCCCACCTCAGAAGGATGGAAGTCTGAGTCAACCTTGAGCTTGGTGAGATTTGATCTGCCAAACTGCAGTCAGTCGGCAGTCAGCAGAAGTAGCCTGCAGTACTGCATTCTAACCACTGCGCCACTGCAGCTCTAACAGCCTAATTAGTTGTTAGCATTTAGCCAAGCTCGGCCAATATCAAAATATCAAAAAGTTAGCAATATTTCTCCTAATCAATCTCCTAATTTAGATTCTCCTAATCTAAAATATTTGATCCAAAAGGTGAGGAGAACATATTTCTTGCTGTTTTACCTTCATTTAAATCACCAAATCTCTTGAACTTAGATGTCTTTTGTCCAAATGTGGGCTAACATGAAATAGAGATAAAATATTCTGTCATGCAAGATGAGAAACAGGGATTAAATCATTGTTTGTAAGTAAATCGCTGATCTGATTGCTATTCTTAGCTGCTGTCTGTCCGTTATTATGTTAAAAACTATCAGATTCTAGAAGTGAGGAAGTGTTTCCAACATAGCTGCTTTATAACATTTTCTTTCAACCGTGATTATAGAAAACTGCCTGACAGTGCAAAAGAAGAAGAAAAAGAAGACAGGTTACTTCAAATTCAAACTATTATTTGAGAGGGTTGTACAGAATACCACGGGCTATACCAAGCAATCAGTTTTGGAAGAAATAAACACTGACGGTTCCTTTGAGGAATGATTGGCAGGCAGAAACTCGCATATTTTGACCATGATGACCTGCCAATGGATGATCCAGTGGAAGAAATGTCTGCCTGGCAGGGTTGAGGAAATGAAGAAGGAAAAGAAGATGGGAAAAGGCAGGGGGATAGCATCAGGGACCTCACTGAAATGCCTCTTGAACTGCTGCAGATTGTCTCTAGGACAGGTAAAAGCAGAAAAGACCAAGGGGAATCTCTGTCACCACCAGGAATTAGCACCTAACTAATTACAATGAGTTTAGTCCAGTAAGTAAGCATTTGGTATAAAGCTCAACTTTAAATTGTTCCCTTCCTGCCTAAAAAGAAAAGTCTGCACACTCCTTCCTTATAAAGCATCTGAAAATACAGTGCGACGTACAACCACAATTGAGCCGAACATTTCTGTTGTTAAGTGAGTCATTTGTTAAGTGAATTTTGCCCCATTTTATGACCTTGATAGCCTCAGTTGTTAAGCGAATCACTGCAGTTGATAAGCTAGTAACCTGGTTGTTATGTGAATTTGGCTTCCCCATTGACTTTGCTTGTCAGAATGTCGCAAAAGGTGATCACATGACCTTGGGACATAGCAACGGTCATAAATATGAACCAGTTGCCAAACATCTGAATTTCGATTACCTGATCGTGGGGATGCTGGAAAGGTCATAAGGGTGAGAAATGGTCATAATTTTTTCAATGCTGTTGTAACTTTGAACGATCACAAAACTATTTATTGTATTTATTTATTTTATTTTTATTTTATTTATTTTGTCAAGCATGCATTTGATAATATATATAAGTATAAACAGGAGTGGGATTCAAAATTTTTAACAACCTATTCTGTGGGCGTGGCTTAGGTGGTAGGCATGGCTTGGTGGTCATGTGACTGGGTGGACATGGTTTGGTGGTCATGTTATTGGATGGATGTGGCCAACTCAATATCACTCACATCGAGGCACACATCTCTTTGCCTGGCCTCTCATGACTGTGGGGATGCAGCAACAGTCGTAAGTGTGAAAAATGGTCATAAGTCACTTTTTTCAGTGCCATTGTAACTTTGAATGGTCACTCCACACAAGCAACGTATCAGCAAAGGAGGGGGAAAAAACTCCAGAGAAGTTCCTGAGACAGGAAGTCTAGTCCTGCCAGAATGTAATAAGGGTTAATGGAGAGGCAGTTTCTGTAAGCAATACCAGAATGTTTCCTTCCTGCCTTCCTTACAGGATTAAGCCAGTACTAACTGGTTCTCCGAACTGCTTAATATGTTAACAACCAGTTCTAGCGAATAGGTGCGAACTGGTAGAATCCCGCCCCTGAGTATAAACATGATTATTAATACATGAAATAGATACGAATAAAAGGGAACATTAAGACAGGGCCCCTTTGGTGTGCTTTTGCACGCTTATGCTTATGTGCTTATGACTACCTGTAATTTGTCGCCAGTAAAGTGTCTCGTGAGGAGAGAAAAAAATCTAAACTCTATTATTTTGCACAAACTGTATTCAATTGTATGGTACTTGACAGAAAGATGGGCAGCACATAAATGTAATAAATAAAATGATTTTTCTTAGCAGGCAGGAGGTCCCAGTTTCAATCTGCAGCATTTCCAGCTAGGTCAGACTCTGGTCTGAAGTCCTGGAGAGCATTAGCCAAATAGTGTAGATTGCACTCAGCTGCCTGGGCCACACCTCAGACTATTGAAAGCAATTTTCTTACGTATCGTATCACTGATCAAAAATTCACCCATTTTTTAAAAAGTGCATCTGAGAGAGACAGTTTGTATACAATAAAACCTGAAGTTGTGAAGATACTAGTTTGAGGTAGAATTCTCTGCTTCCATCTGGTTTTCAAGGTGAAAAGTGGTAGGTTTGTTTGATGGGTTCCCCCCCTTCCGATAATGGTACTTTCACCTATACAACCACACCCCTCCAACTTGCAATCCAAAGTCCTTTGGTATAGCCCACAGTCAGTTTTACTATCTTTAAATGCACTATGCCCTTAATATCTTTCCTGTGGGAAAAAGGTAGTATTCTTGCATATAAATGGGAGATGCACAGCACTGAAATACAGTATAAAGTTCTGCATAAATCAGTTCCTAATTTTATTTTGTTTTATTAATCTGAGAGCATTTGAGACGCAATTATTGGTCCAGGTGCTATGTCAGAAACTATGAAATAGAAGACTACTTTAATATCATGCCAATACTGTCAAATTGCTTAAAAGACGTCTGTGGTCACTTTTTAAAATAAAGTTGGAAAAGAGAGTAATATGCTCAGAGAAAAGCTACAGCCCTCTGAATGAATTATTGTTCTTGGGTGACCCATGTGCCATTTCGTAATGGGTATAATTTCTCCCAGATATTAACAATTTGTGGAGTCAAAATTACATGAGTAATAATAAAAGAATTTGGTTCAAATCCAAATACTATTCCCCTCAGAGTTGCTCCATTCCTTCCAAAATAATTCACCCAACCAGAGAAATAGAAGGAAAACAAATGGAATTCAATATGATTCAAATATTAACGGACTATTAGCTGCTCTTCCTCAAAAGAGGCCGGCAGCTGTGTAAAAAGAAAAAAAAATGTTTTGGACCCCCTGATAGTGTAACCTTTTTTAGCAATGCCAAAAGCAGGTCTAAGATGGGCAAGTTTGTGAAGGAATTATGGAAACAGCTGTTAAGACCTCAGGCAAAATAACTCAAATTTTCTAGGGAATTCCAATAATCTTTCTCAAGATTCTTTTTAGCTAGAATTATGGCTCCTTTACAAGAGGGGAGCAAAGATACGGAGAAGGCACACCAGCTGTGGGAGAAGGAAGAACAAAATTCCCTCCCTTATCCTAGAATTTAAAGCTGCTGTTTGCTCTCAGAGCTGACCCAAACATGAAGCAGTCTTGCAGACACCGGGAGCAAATTTTAGGGTGGGGGTGTGATTAGCAGTATATTTTCTTTCCAAATCTCCCAGCTGTTCCTTTCTGTTTTAAACAGAGCTATGCATCTCATGAGGCCAATTCTATAAGACAGAATAGCACCTGTAAATGCGTTTAGAAGTTGCTATCCTAGCGACACTGTTAAAGATTTAACTACAGGTGGTCCTTGACTTATACCAGTTCGTTTAGTGAACATTCAAATATACAATGGCACTGAAAAATGTGACTCACAACCGTTTTTCCACACTTACAACCACTGTAGCATCCCCATGGTCGCATGATCAAAATTCGGACGCTTGGTGACTGACTCACACATTTATGATGATTGCTGCATCTGGAAGATATGTGATCACCTTTTGGAGACCTGCCGAGCCAAGTCACAATCATGTAACAACTGTGTTACTAACTTAATGATTCCCCTAACAAAACTGTGGCAAGAAAAATCGTAAAAGGGGGCAAAATACACTTAACAAACGTTTCACTGAGCAATGGAAAAATTTGGCTCAATTCTGGTTGTAAATCGAGGAATACCTATATTAAGCACAGAGATTCCTGCATATCATGAGAAGCAGGAACTATCATAACTTTAGTTTCAGGCAACAGAATGCCTTGAATCAGATTGAGCACCAGCCATTCAACCAGTCCTGGATTAGATCTAAACTTGGTATACAAGTTTACATTTATTTCCTCAGAACTGTGTTCAAATAAATTCAACCCAATATAATTACAGATAAATCAAGTATATGTGTGTATGTATGTATGTATGTATGTATGTATGTATGTATGTATGTATGTATGCATGGCACTCAGTTTTGTTCGGGTATTTTCCCACGTCATTGTAGTTGTGCTTTTAAAGTTGTAGCAACGTTTCAGCAGAATCTCATCTGCCATCATCAGGCTTCTGTATAGTGTTCATCTGTGAGTCAGACTTTTACAGTGGTTTCAGATTTAAATTTGGGGCAGCCTATTGCTGTGCCAGAATGGTTTTTTCTTCACCCTGATTGGTTGGGAGTCTTGGTCTGTGTTTATTGGTCTTAGAGTTTGCTGTGTTCTGCTTGATTGGTGTTTCTAATATCTTCTGTCTGTTTTTTGGCTCTTTATGTATCTTGATTGGCTGGCAACATTGTGTTACTTTATTGGAGGCCTTTAGTGCAGCTTGGCTCTGGGTAAATGGACGGCTATCATTAATTAGGAAGCTAGGTTTCATCTGGGTGCCTGGTTGGGGTGTGTTTGAGCTGGAGGTATCAGTGGGGATCTGTCTGTGCCCAGGTTTGCCTGGCTTGTGGTGTGGAGATTTTTTTGTTTGTGAGTTCAGGCTTCCAAATGATTGACAGTCTGGTGGAATCATCTCTTCTATTCATGCTTTCAGGTCTTTTTTCAATCTCTATGTCTTCTCTGATAATTCTGTAGCTGGGGTTTTCTATAGTGGCTAGGGTTTTGGTGCCATTGAACTCGATGCTATGACCTGTGGCTTCCATGTGTTGGACTAGTGAGGAAATGTGTTCCAGCTTTTTGACTGCATTTTTGTGTTCATCCAGGCGGGTACTTATTCTTCTATTGGTCTGTCCAATGTATGTGGCCGGGCATGATGCACAGGGGACTTCGTATATGCCTTGGTTTTCCAGGTCAATTTTATCTTTGGGGTTTGGCTGCTATTTTTCTGTCTGTTTTGAAGGCAGTCTTGATGTGATGCCTGTGTAGTATCTTACTGTAGTATCTCTTATGTAGGGCAGGACAGCTGTTCCATAGGTCTGTTCATATTCTGGGTCTCTATTATATCTCAGTGTGTTTTTGTGGATCAATTGGCTCAATTCTGTATGTATGTATGTGTGTGTGTGTCTGTGTGTGTGTGTCTGTGTCTGTGTGTGTGTCTGTGTTTGTATATGTGTATATTTGCAGTCTTAATGATTTCCCGATAAATTCACAACACTTAAATACTATCAAATTACTAATTCTGTTCTTTGGGCCTTCAGATGTAAATCCTACTGAATTTGAATGGCAAATCAAGCAAGCCTGTATGCAACAATGGTTTGGATGCAGCTTGGTTGGATGAATTTAACAACACCATTATTAATGACATACTAGTCTTCATAATTCTGAATTTTCTAAATTAATTCCAAATTAATTCAAATATTTTGTAGGTTTTTTTAGAACATTGTAACAACATGTTAGTCCAAAAAGTGCTTTTTTTTCAACAGGCAACTGGACTGACTTTGTTTTTGTCCAAAGTTCTAAACTAAAGAAGCTTCTTGGATGAGAAACAAAACATCTTCAAACAAAAACAGAGAAAATCCAGTTGCCTGTTGAAAAAGAGAATTTCCATAGACAACAACAATGTGTTAGGAAAAGGCCATGGACTGAGAATCAAACTTCCCTTTCCATCATACTGAAAATCTGGATTATCCAGAAGAGACACAAAAAAACTTCAGATAGCTGTAATAGAATGTAATTGTCCATAAGCATACATTCATAAAACCCAAAAGGTTAGACTACTAATTATTGTTTTGGAAGTAACATTTAAATATAAAGTGTATAGGGCAAACTATACAGAAGCTAGTTTAGTGTCTATTTTGCAAATATATACAAGTCCTATTGCTATTATACAGAAAATGCATACAAAATCCATTACAGAATATTGCCAGATTTATAATTCACATAGGCATTCCTCAGTAGTTTAAAACATTAAGTATAACTACAGACTTTCATTCAAGCCATTAAAAATGAAATGAAACTGTGAATTCTGAAAGAGCCACTCATTATATTGAGCATACTGTCAATGTAACAATATGGCATTGTTACAATGTAAGTTCTTATCAGGTGACATTACCATCAAGGAAGAAGAACTAAACATACATTGCTACTTTACTGTCTGGCAAAAAGACAACAAACATCATAAGCATGAAGGAAAATATTTATAAAATACTAAAAATCTACAAGGCGTTTGTTTTGTTACTATTAGCTCTTCATAGAATTTTTCCTAAAGCAATGTTTACTATGTATGCTGTTTTAAGAGAGAGAGAGAGAGAGAGACAGAGAAAAGGCAGGAAATTGTAGCAAGCTAGAAATGGACTGCACAGTGAAGGAATTATTTGTATCTGCTGAGAATGACAAACTTCCCAGCTGCTACAAGTCCATTCGCACCTACACATTTCACCAAGTTTTCCACTATGAATTTTTGACATGAAAATTCTCCAAATATTCTCTAGATTGTTTAGATGAAAGTATCAGATCAAACATCCAAACAGAGGCAATAACGGTATTTGGTATTCAAGTAAAATTTAATTTCATTATCTGGCAGGTAATGCTTTGGCAAAATTTGAAAAAGCCAATACCAGAACTTCATTACTTACTCAGCTGAAAATGTGGCTCTTGAAGCAGCTGAAAATGTTGACAGATAGCAACGTTTAGTAGCAATGAAAAACATATTATTCCTTGTTTTATGCTGGGCAAAATTTAGCAAGATTCATATTGGAGTACAAGAATGGCGATATGAAGGATTTGGTAGCACAGGAAATGCTTGAAGTTTGTCTTAATTTTTCAACAATTTGTCCTTGGCCTCTAATCAATGCTCTTTGATTTTGGCAAGAGCATGGAAGGCTTAACTATTTATATTTTACAGAAAGAGAGATGCTTACACCCAGTTCTCAAAAAACAACAACAAGAAGTTCTGTTTAACATAATATTACATGCCTCAACAGGCTAGTGCAAGTGGTTTTGATAGCCTGAAGAGCTTTGTGTTGCATAGAAAGACAATTTTCTTAATTAACAAAGAAGCAATGTGCCTGCCTGCCTGCCTGCCTGCCTGCCTGGTCAGAAGTGTCATCTGCACAACTACCACATTTTCCCCAAGGGTTTCATGCTTTGGAGAAAACTCTGGTCTGCCAGAGGAAGATAAGCAGAGTAAAGTGAAGCACTCTGGCCTCTTGTTCTTAGAAGTGAGGGAGTCATACTGCTTCCAAAACGTCTTCATTGTGGATTTGTGTAAACTCTTACTGAAGCTTTATCAAGCACTTCTTAAAGAGCTGTAGAATCTAGAGCTCGTTATCTCTACCACAATAATGACAGTCCTCAACTTACAACTACAATTGAGCCCAAAGTTTCTGTTTTTAAACGAGACATTTGTTAAGTGAGTTTCCCACCGTTTTACAAACTTTCTTGCCTCGGTTGTTAAATGAATCACTGCAGTTGAGAAGTTGGTAACCCAGCTGTTAAGTGAATCTGGCTTCCCCATGGACTTTTGCTTGTGTAACGGTCACAAAAGGTGATCACATAACCCTGGGACACAGTAACGGTTGTAAATATGAAGCAGCTGCCAAGCACCTGAATTTTGATCACATGATCACGGGGACGCCTCAAAGGTCTTGTGAAACATGGCCAGAAGTCACTTTTTTTCAGTGCCATTGTAATTTTGAATGGTCACTAAATGAGCTGTTGTAAGTCTAGGCCTACCTGTAGCTGCAATTACAATTCTGTTTACTTTGCAAGGGCTTTCATTAAATATCCCATGTTTGAAATGTGTGGGTTTTTCTTTATTACCTTTGACAATAACATGGTTTATTATTAGTCTGACAGATGTATCATACTATCAGTATGCAGCCTGTCAAGTATATGCCCTTCCTATTTGTTTTGCTTTCATCTAATATATGAAGTACGTTTACTGCTCTTCAAATAGAAACTATGGAAGAGTGCTATTTGTGCATCATAATTTAAAGTTATATTTATATGGCTAAGCACTCACCCACATATACACACAGATATCGTAAGAGCAGACAAACCATGAGCTCCTAGTAATCTTTCTAAGGAATAGCCCAAGCTTTCTGTTACTCTGAATCTAAAACCTTAGTAAGAGCAGAGGCAAAATTTAAATGTTCCTGGAAATAGGCAATAAAATACTCCTTTGAGGCCACCACCAATTGGCAGGATTAGAAGTTGTGTAAATTCCGCAGAACTCTGTTGACCTACAGTTTCAAGGGAAAATAAGAGAGGATAAGAAAAGAATGAGGGCAATGAGAAAGAACAAAGAAACTAATAAAACCTCCTTTTGAAAAGTAAGGCTCTCAACTGCATTTAGAACAGGTCAGAAACAAAATCGAGAAAAAACACAGAATTCTCTTTTGTGTATTATATGCCCAATAGAAGGGAGGTCGATTCCCTGTTTAATAAATTCTACAAAGCTGTAGATGTTGTAGATCCTGCTTTGTCTTTATCAATTTATTTGCTCATTGTTTTTTTTTCCTAAAGACTGGTTAGCCTCAAAGTTAGCCAAGATGGTGGTGATGATGTGTAAGATTTGATAGAATGCTTAATCTGAGAGCTTCAGTAAAGATAATATTCAGCTCCTGATGACTTCATATGTACATCTGTTCGGTCGTCTTAACAATCATATAGTTTGCCATTATTTGTTCTAAGATTTTTCCCCCCAATTAGACGATAGCTCTGGGATTTCCTGGTGGTCTCCTATCCAAGTATTACTCATTCTAACTTTTTGATATTGGCCAACCCTGGCTAAATGCTAGCAGTTAATTAGGCTGTTAGATTAAGGTCCAAGTCTTCATTCAGTACAAGGTGAGTCATTTATTGAATTAATGATTTACTACTTCAGTACCGCAAAACTTCATTGTATTCTCCTAAGAATAGAGACA
The DNA here is from genome assembly GCF_049901715.1 of Pseudonaja textilis. Classification (NCBI taxonomy): domain Eukaryota; kingdom Metazoa; phylum Chordata; class Lepidosauria; order Squamata; family Elapidae; genus Pseudonaja; species Pseudonaja textilis. Next base: position 129,636,720 of record NC_141992.1, on the reverse strand, counting down.
AAGGGACTCCTATAATAACAATCAAGCATCACAGCCAGATCTCTAGATAAACAGAATTTTTTTCCCTACAGACTCTTCCACTAAGTCTTAGATATTCTAAACTGTAATTTTCATCATCTGCCATCAGAATAGCTACTAAGCTTAGGTCCCAGCAATGCTCACCCACCTGGACTGATACAGATGATACTTGCTTTGTGTCACAACTTGATTAATGGACTAGCTTGCCTAGTTCCCTTCTTCTACAGCACTGAACAAGGGACCCTCTCACCTGGTGCAATTGCCTCTTCCATTACGAAGGCTGAAGTCTAAGAAGAATGAGTGTCACAGGCCCATAAAAGAATCAGAACTTTATCACATACAGCCAAGTTAAAGAAGGAGAAGAAAACTTAAAAGGCATAAAAGGAAAAAAAGGAAGGAAGGAAGGAAGGAAGGAAGGAAGGAAGGAAGGAAGGAAGGAAGGAAGGAAGGAAGGAAGGAAGGAAGACACACAAAACAAAGTGTGTCTTCAACACCAATCACAGTTTGTAAAATAAAACATATAAAAATATTTTTTTAAATTTTAAATAAAACAAATTTTAGTTTTACTGGCTCCTAGCTTGCTATATATTAATTTTCCAATTTTCAATTCAGGCCACTATGGATTGAAGTTATTATGCTGCTTTCAGCCAGCATGGAGAAGAAATGCATCCATTCTGAGAGGGAGAGAGAAAGAGAGAGAGAGAGAAAGAGAGAAAGGGAGGGAGAGAGAGAGAGAGAGAAACATATGTAATATATAGGGTAATATATGTTTATGTATGTGTATATGTATACATGCACACATGTACACACACATGTACACAAATATTGTAAATGTATATTACATTTAGCAGCAGTACGATGGCTCAGTGGTTAAGACACTGGGCTTGTCAGCTGGAAAACTGGCAGCCCAGGTTTCAGACCCAAGTGTCACACAGCGAGATGATGAGCTCCCGTTCTAATACCATTATCACACCTACTTGGAATCTAGAGAATATTTGGAGAATCTTTCCTGTCAAAATTTCATAGTGGAAAACTTGGTGAAATGTGTAGGGTGCAGATGAACTTGTAGCAGCTGGGAAGTTTGTCATTCTCAGTAGATACAAATAATTCCTTCACTGTGCAGTCCATTTCTAGCTTGCTACAATTTCCTGCCCTTTCTCTGTCTCTCTCTCTCTCTCAAAATAGCATACGCAGTAAACATTGCTTTAGAAAAAATTCTATGAAGAGCTAATAGTAACAAAACAAACGCCTTGTAGACTTTTAGTATTTTATAAATATTTTCCTTCATGATTATGATGTTTGTTGTCTTTTTGCCAGACAGTAAAGTAGCAATGTATGTTTAGTTCTTCTTCCTTGATGGTAATGTCTCTTGATAAGAACTTACATTGTAACAATGCCATATTATTACATTGACAGTATGCTCAATATAATGAGTGGCTCTTTCAGAATTCACACAGTTTCATTTTAGCTATTAATCGTTGAATAGAATAGAATATTTTATTGAGTAAGTGTGACTGGACACACAAGGAATTTGTCTTGGTGCAAATGCTCTCAGTGTACATAAAAGAAAAGATACATTCCTCAAGAGTCAAGAATCATAAGGTACGACACAAAATGATTGTCATAGGGTACAATAAGCAATCAAATCATACTAGGAAACAGTCAATATAAATCGTAAGGATACAAGGGACAAAGTTACAGTCATAAAGTCACAAGTAGGGGGGATGGGTGATAAGGAGTAATGAGAAGATTAGTAATAGTAGTGCAGACTTTGTAATAGTTAACAGTGTTGAGGGAATTATTTGTTTAGCAGAGTGATGGCTTTTGGGAAAAAACTGTTCTTGTGTCTAGTTGTTCTGGTGTGCAGTGCTCTGTAGCGTCATTTTGAGGGAAGGAGTTGAAACTGTTTATGTCCGGAATGTGAGAGGTCTATAAATGTGAGGGCTTGAACAAAAGTCTGTAGTCATACTTAATGTTTTAAAATTTACTGAGGAATGCCTATGTGAATTATAAATCTGGCAATATTCTGTAATGGATTTTGTATGCATTTTCTGTATAATAGCAATAGGACTTGTATATATTTGCAAAATAGACACTAAACTAGCTTCTATATGGTTTGCCCTGTACACTTTAAATGTTACTTCCAAAATAATAATTAGTAGTCTAACCTTTTGGGTTTTATGAATGTATGCTTATGGACAATTACATTCTATTACAGCTATCTGAATTTTTTTGTGTCTCTTCTGGATAATCCAGATTTTCAATATGATGGAAAGGGAAGTTTGATTCTCAGTCCATGGCCTTTTCCTAATACATTGTTGTTGTCTATGGAAATTCTCAGTCATCCAGGTCATGGTTATCCCAAAGGTGCTTTTTTTCAACAGGCAACTGGATTTTCTCTGTTTTTTGTTTGAAGATGTTTTGCTTCTCATCCAAGAAGCTTCTTTAGTTCAGAACTTTGGGCAAAACCAAAGAAAGTCCAGTTGCCTGTTGAAAAAAAGCACCTTTGGGACTAACATGTTGTTACAATTCTAAAACCCTTGTATATATGAACCCAGGTGGTGCAGTGATTTGACTGCAATATTGCAGGCTAATTTTGCCAACTGGCAGTGGTTTGAATCTCACTAGCCCAAGATTGACTCAGCCTTCCATCCTTCTGTCTATCTGTTGGTAAAATGTGGACCCAGATATGCTGACTCTGTAAAATGCTTAGAGAGCACTATAAAGCACTGTGAAGCAGTATATAAATCTAAGTGCTATTGCTTTCTCTCTCAATATTAAGACTTTTCAAGCCAGCCTTATCTACATTTCCTGGTAATATATACAAGAAAACCCCATTGGGAGGCAAATCCACTTATGGTTAGTGTTAGGTCTTCATGAATTTGGAGAGCACAATGGACATTGTCAAAGGATTTGGAGCGTATAGCTATGTTTAGGTGGGCACTGACTTTTTGAGCCTGCCTTATCTACATTTCCTGGTAAAATACATTTGTAAAATCCCATTGGGGCAAAATCCCCATAGGGTTAGGGTTAATTCTCCATGTAATTGGAGTGTATGAGTGGGTTTGCACAATTCCGTGGCCCATGGTTGAGTTGCACAATCTCAACCTGAACTGTTTATTTATGGTACAGAGTGTTGTGTAAACCTGGAAAATTTGTTAAGACAATGAAGTATTGTTAACCATTGATGTAAGCACAGTCTACATTTGATATGTAATAGCTTTAATGTCTGTACAGAAGCATATTAAGGGGAAAAAAATCAATACGAAGAATGCCTTACTATTTTTTTCCTCTTGGTTCAAATGTCCCTTGGAAGAAAAGCTTAAAAGCAAGTGTAATGGAGGTTTAGAAATTCAGATCAAAGATGTTCTGCCTTGAAATATAGGAGTTAAAATTAAAAGTATTTCTTAATTACAATTACAATTCTATGGCAGATTGTTGCTCTCTAGTGTATGTATATCTGGAAAGATAGTGTAACAATAGTAATTTTAATATGTGTATTTTATAATAAGCACAGTGTGTAAGATACTCCATGTAGAACCCATTTAAATTAGAAGAAAAGGTGATATTCCTTACATGGAGTTCTTGCTACATCCTGAATAAAGGGATCCTACTCATCTTCCTTTATTATAAATTCCTAGCATGTTTCTCTTTTAATATCACTAAAGTTAATGCACATGTGAGCAAATTTCACAGTCCAGTCTTCCTAATTCTTTTGCCTTCAAGGTAGGAAGCACTTTACCTGTTGGCAAACACACAAAAAACCAAGATGATATTATTGGAATGTGTTGGTAGAAAGCTGTGTAGCATGAGCAGTCAAATCTAACCAGCTCCCTCTGTTCCTATGTCCTGTTTAAATTTTAATACTGTACAAAACATTCTAAAAATGTGCCCTGAGAGAGATTCCAACAGTTCAAACTGAAACACTCCAAGGGCTACAAAAGAGCAAAATTATTCCCAATTAGAAACAGAGACTCTGCCAACTTGCTAATCTTCTAATTGAATTACCGAAAGAGAAAGAAAGAAATACCTCATAAAGAAAAATATTTGCCCTTGGCTTAGCAGGTAACAAACCCTCCATTAAAAGAAATTCTGTTTATTCTGTTGTTATAGCATGTTCCTTGGCCTTAAGATGAAATAATCATTATTATAATACAATATTATATATTACAGTAGCACTTAGACTTATATACCACTTCATAGTACTTTATAGAGCACTCTTTAAGTGGTTTATAGAGTAAGCATATTGCTCCCAGCAACAATCTGGGTCCTCATTTTACTGATCTCAGAAGGATGGAAAGCTGAGTTAATCCTGAGCTGGCGAGAATTGAACTGCTGGCAGCAGTCAGAAATAGCCTGCAGTCCTGTATTCTAACCACTGCGCCACCACGGTTCATAATTACATTATAACATTACATTACATTATTACATTACATTAATCATAGCATAGCATAGCATAGCATTAGCATGGTGCGGTGGCTCAGTAGTTAAGACACTGGGCTTGTTGGCTGGAAAGCCGGAAGACTACGTTTAAGACCCAACTGGATGAGTTCCCATCCTTGCTCTAGCTCCTGCCAAACTAGCAGTTTGAAAGCATGCACATGCGAGTAGATAAATAGGTCCACTTCAGCAATGGAAAGGTAACAGCACTCCACGACATCATGCTGGCCACATGACTTTGGAAATAGCAGCAGCGATCTGCGTAAACTATGGTACAGACCTCCTGAATATCTATCAATACTTCATGTATTGTACAATATGGCACTTCTATTTAAAAATAAATAAAATATTTTTTAAAAAAACCTTCAGAACAGACTTCCTAGAGTGACTTGCTTTATTTTATCCCATTACACACACTCAACTTTAAACTGAGCTTTTTTGGGGGTGAGGGGGGGTTTGTTCACAGGTTCTGCTGAATCAAAAATAAACCCCACAGGCTATGCACACATGATAGAGTAAGCTAAGATATGGCTGGCTGGTTTCTGAGTTCATGTGTTATGCAAACACTGATTATGTGGTCCACAGTCTGCCGCTACACAACAACTCTTTTGAGCATTACACAGTAGGTTCTCCTGGGCTCCTGCAGCTTTGCAGGCAACCCGCTTGTTACAGGAACAACCATGCTGTGTCACTATCTTAATGAGAAAACTGTCGGCAGGGTACCTCAGGATTAGTTTGCAATAAGCAAACAGTTTAAATGTTAAATGCCCCACCCAGCACACATCACTGTATATAATAAACCTGTCAAGCTATTTATATATAAAAATGGTTAGGTATGCATCTAAGAGGATTTTGGTAAACATCCCAAAATCTGGGAGCTTGGATTGGTAATTGGTAATAGACTGGGAATTGCATTGGGGTGCATTTTCTACTTGAGTATATACCGTATTTTTCGGACTATCAGACACATTGTGCATCTTATAGAGTGAATGTGGGTCCATTTTTGGCCTTCCAAACCCTCCGTGCCAGTTGTGGGATTCAATTTTTTTTAATACCAGTTCTGTGGGCATGGCTTGGTGGGCATGGCAGGGAAAGGATACTGCAAAATCCCCTTTCCCTCCCCACCCCACTAACTTGCATTCCAGCTCCGTTCTCCTGTGCAGGGCAACAAAAGAAGACCCCGCCCATCAGCTGAGACTCGGGAGGCAGAGAATAGATGGGGGCAGGGCCAGCCAGAGGTGGTATTTGTCGGCTCTCTGAACTACTCAAAAGTTCCGCTACCGGTTCCCCAGAACTGTCAAAACCTGCTGAATACCACACCTCTGCTCCGCGCGTCCCATTTTTGGCCTCCCTGATGCTGGGGAGGGGCAAAAATGGCACCTGCTGAGGTCTTCAGGGGGGCCCGCAGAGTGCTTCTGGATGCCAGGTAGGGCAAAAACAGGACACGCTGAGGCAAAAAGCTATTTTTCCCCTTGTTTTCCTCTTCTAAACCAAGGTGCGTCTTATGGTCCGGTGCGTCTTATAGTTCGAAAAACACGGTATTTCACAACACAAGTAGTCCTCAACGAATGACCACAATTGTTCCTAACATTTCTGTTGCTAAGTAAAACATTTGTTTAGTGAGTTTTGCCTCATTTTACAACCTTTCTTGACACCATTGTTAAGCCAATCACTGCTGTTGTTAAGTTGGTAACACAGTTATTAAGTGAATCTGGCTCCCTCCTTGACTTTCTTTGTTTAAAGGTCGCAAAAGGGGACCACATGACCCCAGGACACTCCAGCCTTCATAAATATGAGTCAGTTGTCAAGTGTCTGAATTTGGATCATGGGACCATGGGGATGCTGCAAAGGTCGTTGTCTGGAGTCGCTTTTTTCAGTGCTGTTGTAACTTCGAACGGTCACGAAATGAATTGTTGTAAGTCAAGAACTACCTGTATAAACAGTAACATAATACAAAATATTTCAATGTTGTACAACAATTTGTGGCTAGATTAGTTAATATGAACTGTTAGCTATAATTTTTTTAAAAAAGTACTTTTCTTGAGTTTTTTGATGGCTGCGAGGCGGTGGTGGTATTCAAATTTCTTTACTACCAGTTCTGTGGGCATGGCTTGATGGGTGTGGTGTGGCTTGGTAGGAGTGGCTTGGTGGGCATGGCAGGGGAAGGTTACTGCAAAATCCCATTTCCTCCCCACCAGAGGTGGTATTGAGCAGGTTCTGACCAGTTCTGGAGAACCAGTAGCAGAAATTTTGAGTAGTTCGGAGAACCGGAAAATACCACCTCTGACTGGAGATTTTACAACATCCTTCCCCTGCCGCACCCCCCCAAGCCACGCCCACAGAACCGGTAGTAAAAAAAAATTGAATCCCACCACTGCTCCCCACCCCACTAACCTGCTTTCCAGCTCCATTCTCCTGTGCAGGGCAACAAAAGAAGACGCAGCTGATCAGCTGAGACTTGGGAGGCAGAAAATAGATGGGGGCAGGGCCAGTCAGAGGTGGTATTTGCTGGTTCTCCGAACTACTCAAAATTTCCGCTACTGGTTCTCCAGCACCTGTCAGAACTGGCTGAATGCCACCTCTGCTGTGAGGGTATTTTTATCTGCCTTATACAGTAATCAAACTTACAGATGTACTCATTCTAGATTTGAAGGAGGTAAGACCAGTAAGTGCTCTGATAGATCCCTTACTCAGTTGGTAAGTGGCACACCACACAGCACAGTTAGGACTAGCTCTATTTTACCTTACCAGTATAATACCACTGTAGGCATTGAGTAAATAAAAAGCGTAGATATATTCAGCTGTCTCCTAGTTCCTGGAACAAGGAGATAGATCTGGTTTAATTTAGAAATAAGAGGAAAGTCCGTTTCTAAAACAAAGTGCATTATGGGCCAAAGCGATTTTGGCACACTGTAATTGTCAAAAATCTCAGCAGGGTAATAAAAATAAAATAATGATCCTTACCTTTTTTATGCCATTTCAGAAGAGTTTTTCCATTCTAATGATAGAGCTAATCCCTTTAAGTATCATTGCATGTGTGCGTGCACACCCACCCACACAGACATAGACTCATTATTGATATTAATCTAGAGAGAGGCAGATAAGAGATGGCAGGAAACTTTAGGTGAAAGAATGGTCTGTTCCAGAATACACAGAAAGGACATTTAATTTTTTTTTTTTCATTGAAGGAACAAAATTGAAATCTCACTAGGCATGGAAAACTGCGGTTTCAAAATACGACAGTTTTTTTAAAAATATGGTGGGGTTTTTTGGTTTTGTTTTACAGGAGGGAACAATTAATTTTGAGTTTAAAGTATTTCAAGGTATTAATCCTTCATATTAAGTTTCTACTCAGGGATGTGTAGAACTTCATAGGTTGCTGAATTATAATTTTCAAAAAGATCTGCTAGCATCCTTCACTATGTACAGTAGTTCAACAATATTTCAAAAAGCACACTTCCAGGCTTTATAATGAATGTTTCATGTCAAAATCAAGGCTTATGCTAAACCTGATAGATGCAGAAAAAATGTAAATATTATTCAGGCAATCCTTTGAAGACTGCGGAAGATGCTGTCCATGACGGATGAAGACTTTACTGCCATCTGAAGGGCTAAACTAGATTTACACACACATCTAACAACGTTTAATGTACAAACATTTCTGAAGAGGAAATTTACACTGAAGAAGTGACACTGGATTTCACAGCTGCCATACTCTGCTTCCCTACAATAAATACTTTTTTACAGTTCCTTCCGTTGCAGAGTTGAACTACAACACAGGTTGGGTTCACATGACACACTGCCCTACTAACTAGCCAACACAGCCATATGATGAGTTACAATGTTCTATGAAGTTTATGACTAGCCAGTGGTTCTGTATGTCATATGGGCACATTAATTTAAGTTCAAGGATAAGTTTACTACTGAGTAAATGTGTTGTGAGAACAGGTGCAAAGAAACAGGAAATCACCAGTTTCTCTGAAAGTTCCTTTGTGAGAGAAAAGAAGTCATGCACCATAAAGAGGAGGAACATAGCCTAAAAGTGAGGGAGAACTGGTGAAACATTTTGGCAGGCATCTTATCAACATTGGACAATAGACATGTGTTGATTCTACAGAAACCTATATCGGTGATTATACAGATGTGTATAAATTCTGGCAAAAGAATAACACATCCTGCTCAAGATGTTCAAGCTGCCTTAAACAACAGGCACATTTTTTAAACTCCCCCTCCCATCTTAAAAACATTCCTTTGTTTACCTACCCTTTATTCCAGGGGTGTCAAACTGGCAGCCCTCAGGCCGGATGCATCATACACAGGCCACGCCCACCCCAGCTCTACAAAGCGGGAAAATGTCACGAAACATCACATGATGCAGTGAATTTGACACCTGTGCTTCATTCTATCAATGTGATTGCAGAAAACTATTAGGGATTGTATAGAGGCTACTAAAATGGAGTCTTCAGTTTTTCAATTATGTAAAAATTCTACTCAGCTAAGGACACATCTGGATTTATTGTTCATAACTAGACAGCAATGATATCTGAAGAGAAGCATCCGATATTATTTTCTAGTGATTTTCCACTCATCTTTAAAACAACCTCTATGCATATTTTTCTGCACCACTTCCAAAGCATGTATTTTTCCCAATGTTGCCTTGGGTGCTCTCATCCATTTGCAATAGATGCTTCTAAATTGATGGTAAGCTAAATACAGCAATTGGCTGCCACTCCATTGTCAAGAACCACAAGTCATTTTTCACCAAGGTGGTTCTAGTGCTGAAGAACAATTTTTCTTGACAATGAATGCACAATCATGAACTCTTGACATAATTTTTCTCCACTTTGGGGGATGTTCGGTGGAATGCAAAAGTAATTTTAGCTATTCTTTCAGAAAGTTATTTAAAATATAGATTGGAATCCACTCCTCATGAAATGCAAAACTGAGCAGCCCATTTAAACACTTTTTCAGAGAGCTGTAATAAGGAAAGTAAAGGCAAAGCAAAACACAAAAATAGACCTGGATATTCACAGGGAGGGAAAGAGGCAGGTGAGTAGGAACTGGAGCGGAGAAATTATCCAATCAGCTTCTAGAATTGCTTATAATCCAGCAGCTGCATGTTTAACAAATTGTCTGTTTAAGTCTAGACCAGTTTTGCTTAAATTGTTTTAAGCTGACACCTGATCACAGAACAGAAACAATTTAAATGGTAAATGTGGATATCCCCTTGGTCATATGTTACCAAAAGACTCTGGAATAATTAGAAACCAGGAAACCCCAAGTTCTAGTTCCACCTTGGGAACAAAGTCAGTTGTGTGAACTTGGGCCAGTCATACTCTTTCAAGCTCTTGAAGCAAGCAAATCACTTCTGAAAAATCTTCCCAAGAAAACTACAGAAGTCAAAAACTCACTTGATCACAGTTACCACTAGAGGGGATGGGAGACATAAAAGGACTTTTTGTGGAGAAATGGCAGAAGAGTCAAGCCCTCCTGCTGTTTTAAATATCCCAACTCTTCCTTTTAAAGACATTGTTGTGTAATGGTATTCACACCTGTGCCCTTAACCCTTGAAGCAAGCAATTCTTTTTAGGAGAAATCTGAGGAAACAAAACTACCTGTTATTTCTGATCAGAACATCTCTCCCTCATACTCCCCAAATTCTTTTGAATGAAGTAGAAAGCAAACTGTGGCCGTATGCAGAGAACAGGAAGATTTAAATCAGTGTTCACCTGTGGCAGGGTTGCCAGATCGCAGTTTGGCTCTGCGGCCAAACTCAAGTCAAAATACAGCCAAATTATTTTTTGCTCATGGTGACGTGCATGCGTGAGGAAGGAGAGCTCGGGATGGGTGGGGAAGCTCAGGGCGTGGTGTTGGAACGAGCCGTAATAAGAATGGGTGTGGTGTTGATGGAGGAGCCCCCCCTGCTCGGGTCACAGGCGGGAAAGGGGCGTGGCCGGGTGCCAAGGTCCCGAAGGGGTGTGTGACGCGAGTTGAAGCAGGCGTGTCGGAGAACTGAGAGGATGCGCTTGTCCTCCCTTTGCTCATGGTGATGCGCATGCGTGAGAGGAGCGCCAGAGGACGCGCTTGTCCTCCTTTTACTCATGGTGACGCGCATGCGCGAGGGAAGGAGAGCTCAGGATGGGTGGGGAAGCTAAGGGGCGTGGCGTTGGAACGAGCCGTAATAGGAATGGGTGTGGTGTTGATGGAGGAGCCCCCCCTGCTCGGGTCACAGGCGGGAAGGGGGCATGGCCAGGCGCCAAGGTCCCGAAGGGATGTGTGACGCGAGTTGAGAGGAAGCAGGCGTGTCGGAGAACTGAGAGGATGCGCTTGTCCTCCCTTTGCTCATGGTGACGTGCATGCACGAGAGGAGAGCGCCAGAAGACGCACTTGTCCTCCTTTTGCTCATGGTGACGCGCATGCAGGAGGGAAGGAGAGATCTGGCCGATTTCACGGCCAAGCAACTTTTGTATGGCCAAATTTCCGGCCAAATAAATTTGGCCGGAGACATCATTTTTTTCACGGCCAAGCAGATAGAAATACGGCCAGATTTCCCGAATTTGGCCGGAAAAACAGCCAGATGGCAATCCTGACCTGTGGTGCCAAGAGGGAAATGAGATTTTGTGGGGATTAACCTCAGGCAGGGTTTTTCTAATAGGATTTGTGAATTTAGGATGCGATGAGAAGGAAGTTCTATGAGAACCAATGGGGGAAAAATAAGTTCATTCAAATGCAGCCAGTTTTCTGTCTCCAAAGCCATGTGTCTCTCAACTTTGGCAACTTTTAAGATGTTTGAGCCCTGGTTGAAGAATTCTGGGAATTGAAGTCCAGGCATTTGTCAAGGTTAAAATACCTTGCTTTTTGATCAGGCATTTTGGGATATTTTTTAACAGGTTCTGCACTTTGAAAAAAAAAGATGGCTGCAAATGCAGAATTGAAGTCCCACCATCATTATGTGTTGCATATAGATAGTAAGAAGTAACTGAGGAGAAATTCCATTACAAATTAAAGAAATAAGAATAAAAACCAAGGGAAAAAAGCACCTAAAGGTATAAAGATCTAGGCATATTAATGATTCAGAATGAACGTGATACACTTTAAAGATAAACCGAGAAAGCAAGATGAATAATTTCAGTAAAAGTCTAATGCAAAATTACTGACTGGGTTCACTCAGGCTAAAACATAGAGAGGCTTGTTTATTTTGGCTTAGCATGTTTTATGAACTCAGTTTCTAAATCATAATTTATGGCTTTCGATACTACATGAACTTGGTCATGTTCTGACTTGCACAACAAAACAGTCAATTACCTAACGTGTGGATCTAATTGCTATCTATAATAAGTTAATAGTTCAATCTCTATTTATTCCAAATTCTATAGTGACTAATCCTTGTATTAGTTCCAATAAGTTCTGGATTTTAGGTCACCAGTAGTTTCCCCGCCATGCTAAATATATATAATAGTTCTATAATTTAGTGATGCAGTGTATTTAACTTTTTAGCATTCTGGTATTTCTATTTTACTGCTACATTTATTTATGCCTAATTTAATTGTGTTCTTATTTGAAGTCAGTAAATCCTGGTCTACAATTGAATACCATTCCGGCCAGCAACTACACTTTATTTACTGTTTTATTTATGCTGTTTATCTACCTCTTTAAAAAACCCTGTTCCCTTTGCAGTTTACCTTTAAAAAAGCAAGCTAGCAAAAGTACTTTGTCAATTATATGTTTACATAATAAAATCCAAGTAAAATTATTAAAATGCGCTACTAAACAGGATAGCAAGAAGAGATTAATTAAGAAACAGTGAATGCAGCAATTCTTCCATGGCCTGAGAAGGGCTTACAACGATGAATATAACTCTGAGAAAAAAATAAGTTGCCTTGGAACTGTCAAGAGTCATTTCTTTGCCAATTGTAATAAAGGACCTGTGAGAGAAAGTATCTCTTGAGCTGTTTTGATCCAAGGCAATTTGAAAAATGTAACTGCTTCTCTGGGAGAAAATATTATTTATAAGAGAAACTGTAGATCATCCCTTTTAATTCAAGGGTGTTGATCGCAGCGAATTCTTGATCTGCGGAAAAAATAAGCGCATATAGATTGTTATAGCATTCTGTGTAAGAGAACTCTTTTCTTGATGCTGTTATTACACCCCATGGCTCAATGTGGGTCACATTTATTGCAAATACTACATATGAAAGCTGCAGGTCAGATGATATGGTGATAGCAATAGCAGTAGCACTTAGACTTATATACTGCTTCACAGCGCTTTACAACCTTCCCTAAGCGGTTTACAGAGTCCGCATATTGCCCCCAACAATCTGGGTCATTTTACTGACCCCAGAAGGACGGAAGGCTGAGTCAACTTTGACACACAATACTGTGATGTATGGCAAATTTTTGTTTGGCACACTTGTTTTTCCAAGATCCCTTTTCCACAATCTAAAACCAATGTTTTTAACATTTGATTTGTATGACCTACCCATTATAACAAGTCATGTGGTACACATCCTTGCAATGTAGCAGGATTATTTGAGAGAAAGAATGGTGTGAGAACACTGATGGGATGACAACTATCACACAGACCTTAGTAATCTGTACGTGGGGATATGGGACCCAACATTGTTTGTTTTCCTTGTACATTCAGAGCCAAACCTTCTTTTTGGAAATAATTTGAGGCAATGGAAAAATAGGTTATTTCTTCCTGTGTATCCCTAAAACACTCAAGAAAGTTCTATTCAAATTAGAGATGTTTGGAGCAAACTAAATGAACTCCCAACTTGAAATCGTGAAATGGGTAAACCAGCGCAACTTCTTTCATAAATAATGCATTATGTTCAAAATACGATTTTTTTCTCTTTTTATTGCTGTTAATTCAAGGAAAAATGCTGCATAAAATCCAATCTGTTCTAGAAATATAAGTGACCTTTCCAGTACATAACATTTCAAATATCAAAGTATATGGTAAACATACAAATAAAGAGGAAGGCAACATACTTCCTATTTACAGTACAGTATCTTAAATCACAAAATAAGTTCCATAAAGTAAACTGGAAGATAAATGAGAATGCAAGTTCACTGGTGCTTTACACCTTTCTTGAACCCAGAAGCAGTCATTTTACTTAAATATGGTCCAACATACCCAACGCAAATAATTTTTAACCAAAATAATTTCCTATACTAATTTCCTTTAAATTAAAGCTCTCTTCTACCCTTTTATTCTTCTTTACTTTCAAAATATATTGGTGCTATAAATATAAATGCTATCTATGAATAAATGTAACAAATCAAGTTTCTTCAAGTTTGTTTAGCAATTAGAATGAATCAAAATGTTCTGACTGGTAATTCATCTGCTGCATATCTAATTTTTAAAAAAGTAAAATCTACATTTTAATGAATTGTGGTACATGGAGATACACATATACGGTGGTAATTCAGTGTTGATTTAAACAGTCAAAAGGTTTCTTCCAGATAAACTCAGTGCAATTTAGTACAAGTTGGCTTTGAGAAATAAAATACAGCAGCAATGAAGTTAGCAATATGACACTAACATGATCAATTTTCACACTCATTGGAATTTTTCACATTATATTGTGATCACACAGTGGTAAATTGTCATAAGAAAGTGACATCGCTATTTGGTAGACTTTTTCTAGCATACAAATATTCAACAGATTTTTAGAATACACACAGGTTTTTGTCCAAAATGCTATACCATTTACATTCTAAACACAACACTGTAGTAACTTCAGGGGAGTAATGTTAAAAACATTTAACACCCCATTTGTGTGTCTTTTATACTGACAAGGTTGAAAGGTTAATAAAGATACTTGCTGCCAATATCCATTACAAATGCAGACATAAGCGAAGGCATTCATTTTAATTTTTTATTCTGAACCTAACAGGTTTTAGAAAGAACTGCAAACCAATGTGAAATTGTTCGATGTATTTCTATGTCAGAAATTTTAAAGATCGTATTATTTTAAATGTTCCCCATCCAATTTTTGTGTTCAGGCACATTAAAGAACCGTACATATATTGTAAATGGTAATCTCTCTCAAAGAGAGCAAGCAATACCCCATCAATTCACAAATGTAGGATTTACTAGAATTAATGAGCTGATTATCTACTCAGTCCCATGGAGACAGGTACACTCAGCAAGGATAGGAGAGAAGACTAGCAGCATTAAGACAAGAGAAGGGAAAGGAAACATGACTTGGGAACATAACCCAGTTTCTCCTTTTAACCGTATGGCTGTTCACCAGTGTAGTTGGAGATTAAATGATCTTTTAAAAAATGCAGTAAACAACGCCTCTCTCAAGTCTTCAGTGCAAAAGTCAATTAATTCAAATGAATGGTTGGCTGAGATAGCAACATGCTTTATGCAAGTCAGACCAGGAGTAAAACTGCTTTCTTCTTTTCTATTAGAACAGATGTTCACAAGCAATGAAAAAAAATGCAACAAAACATAAACACACACAATGAATCTCTCAAATCCAAAGAATTTCCCAGATTTCTCAAACTTCATTTTGGTATGTAGGCAATGTTTACTTGGTTTCAGTCAGCAGAATCCAACGTATCATTAGAAGGGGGTGGGGGAGGAGGTGCATATCTCAATCTGTAAGTGCCTAGAATAGGAAAAAGAACTTACTAAGTCACTGCTTAAACTTCATAAAGTTATGAGAAAAGCTACAAAAACCCAAGGTGAATACTCTCTTCCAAAAATGCTATACTATTATCCCAAAGAAATTCCACATGTAAATAACCTTTGTAGAAATCAGTTTATTTTTAAAGGAAAATCTTTCAAAGTTTCTCCTAAACAAATAAACACACAATGAATGGCTACAGTCAGACATAATACCAAATCTTGGTTTAGCTTTGAGAATAAACTTAGAATATAGTGTTCTCTGGCTCCCATGCTTCTTCTCCCCATCCTCCCATGTAGCATTAGAGAGGACCTAAAACTTCCTGTTCTGTTTTGCCACCTAACATTTGGGTTATGATTAAGATTAATTATGTATCATGAAAGTCAGGCAGTTTCATCAGCTATTATTTGAAAGTTATGCATTTCCACAACTACGGGTGAAAATTAATATCTGTTCATCTCCATTTATTTCCACCAAGCAAAAATTCCTGAACTACTTGCAGCAAACATTATGGTGGGCATAATGTAGTCAGCGAGGGAAAGCTGTCTTGACTCAGCAGGACATCCAAATGAACTTATAACAACTTCAAAATCCTTGGATGGACTTAACTATGCAATGGGGGCTATTCTAGCAACTATATCTTCCAGATATCAGCTTACAAAATTAGTGCTTAGTAGTCAAGTATCAACAGAAACAAAATAATAATAAATATGAAAATGGATATACTTTACAATTACAAATATAAAGAATTAAAGTATAAAATTAATAACATCCCTTGCTTTTAATGGTTTAATTCACACCTACGTATTTAAGGTAATTTTGTTTTTCTGAAAATATCTCTGATCAGTCACATTTGCAGGGAAGAGAAAACAAAATCTATGCATTAATATAAAAATATGCTCTTTTTAAAAAATAAGCTTATAACGTATAACAAATGTGACTTACTTTTAAAAGCTAGGATGTTTTTGCCTGACTGCTCTGACTATACCTATGAAATTTTGGCGTCATAATTGTTAGCAACTTGAGAAATACATTAAATTTTTGTTTGCTTTGCATTATGGTTATCAGTGAATAGGTTAACAGAAATGGTGCCTAGCTATCCATGAATTCCAATATGTTATTGTTGAAGCAATGTAATTCTGAACCAATTCCAAATAGATACTTGGACCCAAGACATAAAAGTATGTAGTGATTTTATATTCCTCCCAATCAGATTTTCTGTGCCTAGGGACTGCACTGTTTATTTACAATGCTAAGGGACATGTGGCAGAGACACAATTTGCCAGGTTTCCCCTCCTTGACAACTTTTCACTTTTTTCTGGGGTAGAGTTTATCTTAATGTCTTATGCCTATTTGAAGGCTTAAAACATCAAAACAATCCTTAAAATAGCAGAAAGTGACTGGCAGTTGTCAGTCTTTTCTGCTAAATTTTCAGCAAAGTGGTTGGAGGCTGCAGGCTGCCCACCTCTGTTAACAGTCAGTCGTACATGCATACACAGACATACAAACCATAGATAGCAGAATGAGAATGACATGGCCAATAACAAAAACTGTGTAGACTCAGAAGCAACTGTGTTGGGTGCTATGATTACCTTGTTGACTGGCTTCCATAGATGACTGCTTACAATCCTGTGCATAGTGCCCAGTAACACCACAATTATAACAGGACACATTCCCATTCTTCTTGGGACCTGATCCATTAGAACTGGCAACTACATTTGAAGCTTGATACACAGGATAAAACCCCCGATATCCTGCCATTTGCTGCATACCATAGTTGATTTGGCTCCCCATTACTGGATCATGCATTGAATATGGGCCCCGAGAGAAGAAATAAGGAATTTGTGTTCCATTGGTCTGATGTCCTTGGCTGAGGTAGCTCCCATTGCAAAAGGGCAGATGGAAGAAAGGTGAAACTCTGTAGACTTGTCCTTGAATTGGATTAGGATAAAAGTAACTGTTAATCTGAAGATTTCCATTGGAGCCACAGCTACACCTACGACCACAAGAGCCACAAGGCCCAGATCCCAATTGCTGCGGGGACAACAGTGTCCCATTTGCATTAGTATTCCCAACAGCATTAATATAGGATGTGCTGTCACTCTGGGCAGTGCTGTGTGTTAAAGCTGGGCTTGGACTAGGTGCAGGACCTGGAGTGTGGGTCGGTATTGCAGGAGGAATAGTGGGCTGCACTTGACTAACACAAAGACCTGTTGTTGGAGATGGTGGCGTTGATGCCACAGTGTTCAGCACTGTTGTACTCTGATTAGGCAAAACGTTGGTAGCATGAAGACTTACTGGTACAGTAAAAGGAGCTGGTGGAAGTGCTGTGGAGAGCCCAGTTGCAGGAACCACTACTTTTAGATTTGGAGGCTGAGGGATCACTCCTGTGTTTCCATCAACATGAGGCACCATTTGATTTAAGCCCATCACATGCGACACAGATTTTGAGACTGGATCTGCTGTGGGAACGGGAGTTCCTGTAAAACTACCTGGGCTGTGGACTGGAATAAAGGCAGTGTTTGGTGATCCAATATTTAAGCTTCCAGTTTGTTGCTGGGGTCCATTAACTCCACAATTTTCAGATGATGCCTGCGGTGAAGATATTTTCATTCTGTGTATCGCTAACTGCAAGGCAGGACTACCAGACTGGACTGCGGATGGGAAAAATGTGGCTGGCAAAGGGGAAGACATAAGTTCAATGTGTTTCTCAGATTCAACCGAAGATCCCATTCCAACAGGAGCAGAATTAGCAACTACCATTCCCAAAGTTTTCCCATCAGCAGATATAGGTGGTGGCACTACTGTTTCAGGCTTCTGAGCACTATTGAGCACAACACAGTGCAGGGCAGGCATAAATGAAATGTGTGGAAACTGTGAACTCAAAGGATCCTCCACAGTATTTTTGTTGTTTGAGGTCACTGAAATTTGTGTTGGTGCCTTATTGAGGTCCGTAGCACCATATTCAGTAAACCTCAGCACATTTTGATTCCCAGAATCTTCAGAATTGCTGTCTGTGTCTGTGAAAAAGGCATTACACAGGATATTCAGATGTCTAGAAAAACAATGTTCCCAAGATAAAAACATTACTTTTGAAAGTACAATTTTTATAGTAATTAAAATATTAGAAGTCAATAATAATAGAAAATACAGAGTTGTAAAAGCCTGCATCAATATAATAGGTGTCATTTACAACTGATCAATAAACCTGGTATTTCAAATTACTATTATTTTTTAAAGGGAAACTGTATGTTATAAAAAGCAATTGTAGAGAACAACTATATGAAAATTGTGTATTTGAAATAACAGCTAACAGATATATGGAAAAGATACATTTTCAATGCTGAGGAAAGTTTACTAACTGCATTCTATTTATTCTAAATATTCTAAATATTCTAAATTCATCTTACTTGATTTCGCTTTGGGGAATGAGAATAGTTTAACATGAGGTAGTTTAATAACAATCAGATATAAAATGTTTCAGGTTTAAATATTTTTGAATTCAAAATGCTCCCATTCTGAGTTCAAAACAATTATTTGAATCAACTGGTTTACATTCATAATGGGCTATTAAAAATGGTTAGGCTGTGTCACACCAAAAGCCTGTCCTCATTACAGTAAAGTTAATGCTTCTCAGTAGACTATAAGCAGGATTTGATTACATCATCCTCATTTCCACTCACATCCCATAGCTAGTGCTGAAAGCCATTCTGATGCGGTTACTGTAAGGAATAGTTATCTTGATTAGTAGCCTTATCCACCTGTAATTTATTAACTTCCCAGTGGGAAAGCTGGAAATTAGTTATGTATGGTTTTTTTTTAAAAAAATAAGCATATTTTGGAAAAAATAATGATTAAAAATGATTACATACTTTGGAAAAATAAAGATCTTTAACAAAGTTAAAAGCCTACTTCTCACAAAGATTATGATTATAGGATACATTTAAGTTTACCTTCTCCCCCTCTTTTTTTTTCAACAACATTAAGGGAAGAAATAGACTGATTTAAGAAGCAGATGTAAAAGATGGAGCTATACAGAGCAGCAACCGCATGCTCTGTGAGCAAAAAGTTTTGATGACACCCTGAACATGGTTCCACAGATAAGTCAAGATTAAATTTGGGCATTTTGCAAGATTTGTTACAATTTATAGGAACTTCTCTAAATATGCTTTGTTTTATCAAAACTATTATTACTTCTACAATGACAAGGGAGAGGGAAGGATGATTCACATGTAATTCTCATCCTATGTATAGAATACAGTTTCTTGCATTCTCATCTATAACTTACTGTATATAACTGTATGCTGTAAACTTTCATCAATGAAATTATTGAAATCTATTCCTGATGACTGTCACTTGAGGACACAAAACCAAATTAAAGAAGCAGCATACTAAAGTGATTCTGAATGTTCTTATTTTAAATACAAAAATACAACCTCTGTCTTTTTCTTCTTCACTTTCATAACTTTCCCTTCCATCATGCCGTGGACTAGAAGGAGAACTGTAACTCTCTGAAGAGGTTTCTCCACATGTGTCATTTCCAATTGTAATGTCTAAATTTGAATCTAGAAAAGATGTCATAACAGCAAGATTACTGCTAAACACCACTAAGTAATATGCAAATTAACTTGGGGTTTTCTGCATTTTTACTTGCTACCCAAGCACCAATTCTCTGTATATTGCAGCCAATAAACAAAAAATATAATCTAACATCAAAATGTAAAAACCATTGACTGCACAAAATTATTGTCACAATATATATAATCCATGGGTGAAATTCTAAAACCTATTTTTTACTAAAGAAATCTAGATGTACCAATTAGATTTTTTTTAGCTTTCTCACCCCAGACAACCAAACTTCAACATACAAAAAGGCTTTTGTAATTCCCATAATTGAAAAGCAATCTTAAGGAACATAGATGCCTTTTATTCAGGAAAAAAAATTAATGCTAATATTATGCAGTCTTTAATTAGGTCTTGAAAATAAATTCTGAACTCCATGATATATTCTGATCCTGGTAGAGTTCAGATTCCTGCTTTTTAACTTATGATTTGTATGTTTCCACAGAGATTGTACCCACTAAACTCTAGTCCAGGAGTAGACACATTTTGGTCCCGTTTAAAAGTCTGCACATGACTATTTTTCTTTGAAAAAGGATAACGTCATATATGATCCTTTCCAGTTATGATGCAAAACTTTTCTTCAAGTACTTAAATAGTTGCAGCAGGAAAGAATGACAAGTTGCATGACTATGTGAATGATCATGAGAAAAGCATATACTACTGGTAAGCAAACCTTTTCAGGGTGTCGAACTCATTTCATTGATGGCCACACCAGGATTGGCTTTGAACTTGGAGGGCCAGTGGGGGTGTGGCCATGGGGGGCATGACACAGGACAGCAGCTCCGCAGACATGGTTTTATAAACTTATAAAAATAGGGAGGCGTACATTTCTGTGATTTTGTTTTTTTAATACTTACTTGATCTACTTGATCACCTTATGAGAGAGAGACCAGATCAAGAAACTGATTTCATAGGAAGATTAGAACTACAAGATTGTTCACATAGGCTACAGTAGCAGAATGCTGCAAGTCTGAAAGGTACAATATTTTACTTTTCCTCCGTTTTATAACCTTCTGAGTCCAAGTCCCAGTTTTGGGCCTGGAAGGCCTCCTGGAGCACTCTGGAGCCTCCTTTTTGGGCCTAAAACACCTCCTAGACCACTCTGAACGCCCCGTTCTGGGCCTGGAAGGCCTTTTGGAAGACTCCGGAAGCCAAAAGCATGCCCCATCTGTGCCCCATTTTTCTAGCAGAAGCCCTGTGGGCCGGTCCTTTGCTATTTCCAGATCAACCCTGTGGGCCACCGGCCTTGAGTTTGACACCCCTGGACTATATGCAGTCTTGCTTCTATTGGCTAGTCAAAATATTTCAAATGACAATTCTGCAAAATGCTACATTATTTCTTGAAAATCCATCAAATGTGTATTGTGGGAAGCATGGTCTGACAGTTTTCCCCCCCAGATCATTTCTCAATTATAGGCATACCTATGGCAGCCATACTTAAGATATTTTGGCTCAAGGAAAGGTGAGAATAAATCTTGAAGAGATGTTTTAAGACTAATGAGCAAGAAAGAAATCTTATAAAAAAACCCAGTCAACTTTTTTCACAAGAAAAGGAACTGAGAGAATTATATAGCAGTTCAAATAAAGTATATTTTTGGTTCTCAAGATTCTTATAGAGGCTTGATACATTTTATTATTTCAGGTGCTGATGTTTATGAAGTTAGAATAATAATTTGAATCTCTAGTCAGCTTTGGAAGCCATATTAGCATCAGACACTTCCACACTGCCACATTCTTGAGCCTGGGGAAATGGGAGAGGGGGAATTTCTTGGATTGTATGTGGTTAGACATAATAGCATTCTTCTTCTAAGTCAAGGTCATGTTATTTCTGCACCTGGATGAGGAGTGGTTGAGGGGACTCATGTTGGGATGGATGGTGATTGGGGCATGTGATACAATAAGGGATGCTGCGGGTGGATTTGTAATATTTTACTTATTGAAGGGAAACCCAGAACTTTCAAATTCAGGATTTCCCAGATGTGCCATTTACTACTCTAATAAAAGGAACTTTTGAGAAGATGTCTGTCTCAGAGTTACTGGTTAGAGTTGAGGTTTTCTGGAACGCTGACATCTCTATTTATTCTTTTGAAAACAGGTGGTTTGGCTAGAAACTGGAGGATAAGTTGGATAGTAAATTAAGTTTCTTGATGCTAGATGTTATCAAAGCCCTGTTCCAGAACAAAGGCTCACACAGAGCAATATGTATCTCAGTTTGTTTACTTTTTCTTAGTCATATTCATTAAAATACAGATTGTGACCATACAAAATTGGCACTTTATTTACTACCATCTTGACACTAATGGCATTTTCCAAGCAAACTCTGCTCCTATTATGGCTTGGGTACACAACCATTGAAATCACTGATTAAAAAGAAAACAAGATTTCTGTCTTAGAAAAATAGAAGGAAAAGTCTTCTAATAAATAAGCTGGAGTTCAAGAATTCAATAGGAAATGTTCTCTTCTAAGTTCTCCAAGTCACCGCTGTCATAGCAGTCAGAAAGAAAATGGGCATGTGGCTTGCTGTTCAAAGAGATATGATGAGTGACTTTAGCTAGTCATACACTCTCAGCGCAACCATTTCTCATAGTTATTGTTATGGGGAAAATAAGAGGAGGAAGAAGCATTGTAGTGGGTATGTTTGCCCACTTGAATTATTTATTTAAAAAGAAGCAGAATAGAAATACACGAAAAACAAAAAACATTCCTGCTTTAATAAAAGATTGTGGGCCACAGAGTTCCCTGATATGCCAAGTAGACTCATGAACCGTGCAGAATCCATATGGAGAACTGCACAAAGGTGACTCATACTGAAAGAGCATATACATGAATTAAACTAAACTCTGACTAACAGCATCTCTATACGTCTTGCTATATCCCTTACTATTCCACAAATAATAGTATTGTGCTGCATATTTTCTAGGCTTATTACCCACTACATAAATCAAAGAAGAATATTAAAATAATCTCTAATGTATTTGAAGAGTGTTTTGTACCTTTTGCTGTTCCTGGATGCAGGTGATGAGCATCTGCAACTCTTACATAGTTGGCTCTCATGGTTAGTCTGGAATCAGTCCTCTTTATTTTATCTCTGTACAGGGATCAAAAATATTAATTAAAAGGATAAGCATAAAATTATCTTCATGGAACCATGCATTCTAAACATCTACTATCAACTCGTGAATGTCTAAAATGGCATGATATCCAGTCTGTGATTAGAACATGTCTCTCCAATACTTTTTTTTAACAATGGCAAACCTGCCCAGAAGCTCCAAAATATTAGAAATATGTACCCATCTATTCTGGTCCTATCTTTTCTTATTGATGCTACATAATTGGAACTATCAGAACTAAGGCACATAAATAAAACTTAATATGTTATGTAAACCTGATGGCTTGTCATGAATCAGTGGTAATAAGTATCTGAAAAGAGTTCAGTGATGGTTAATTCTACAATAACCAATCTGTCAAAGCCCCAAACAAACGCAATGAAATTCTTCAGGCAATTCTCATCCCAACAGTAAAGCCATCAAATTGCAAAACCTAAGTTATTCAGAATTATGAAAAATAACGTAAGGTCATTCAGTTATTTCTGCAATGGAACATCAATTTGCCCACAGGGAATATTAAAAATTAAAAAAATATACTAACTCTTCAAACTTTTATTAACTAATTAACAATAGCAAATCCTCATGTTTATTCAGACATCTACTCTATCCTATTACTTACAATTATAATAAAAAGTTACATTTATCAATTTTGCACATGCTACTCTTAATATGCATTCATGTCTTATATTGCTAGCAATCAAGATTATCAACCACACTTGTCTGACTTATTAACTTTCAGTTTTTAGTAACAGAGAGTAATATAGTTGATTCCAGGGATACCGGGCATATTTGCGGAAAATGTTTAAACAATATTCAGTTTCTTTTAAAAATAATATTAACACCTACTTTTCTGGTTGCTGTTTTCCTTTCTTTTTGTTTAATACAGGCAAATTCCTTTTCTCTCCCGCATGCTAGATGATATAAACAACAGATTACTTTAGAAGCAGCTGTAAGCCTCCCAAGAATTTAGCACTGTCATTTTGGTTACTTTGTATTATACGAATGAAAGATTTCACCCTCTCATACCAGTACTAGAGGATTTAGACACAATCTGAAACAATGATACATAGTATCTTTATGTGTCACTTTAAGACACATAATATCATTTCTCTTCTTTCAATCTTTGAAAGTCACCCTTCTATTTTTGAGTAACAAAAGTTGGGTGTCATTTTTGAGGCTGAGGTTTGTAACATGTTTGTATATGTCTCATATACCATATAAGATAAGCAGTTCAGCCATAGAATATATGTGTGTAAGAAGAACGGAAGAGTGATTGTGTTTCATTTAATATGTTTAAACTCCTTATAATTTTGATATAAATTTAATCACATCAGAAAGATAAACCACACTGTACTATCTCAGAGTAAATAGTTATAAAAACTTCAACAGTAATCAGTGCTTTCATGGAAACAACAATTCCCATCATATGCTTCTAGGTGAATTATCACCAGGTCATATACTTAATACTGCCCAGGTGTACTATTTATTTATATTAATTGGACATATAGTTTCAGAATAAAATTCAATCTCTTTGGATATTCATTAATTCAACATTTATATATAGTAAACTTATTGATTAAATTGCAGTTCTATGCAAGAGAAAACACAAAAGAAGGTTTTATAGCTTCAAGTAATTGCTAGTGAAATGGAAGATTATAGGAATCATTTAGCTTCTTAGAACACTGGACGATAGCCATAGCAATCTAATTTCATAGAGATATAGGCACCATAAAATCCATAAACCATATATGAGAATTAACTATGTTGGGGGAGAGGTCCCCCACTGTCAGATAAGAAATAGTGCTGCCCAAGTTAAAAAACAACAGAAAAAGATCCACATATGTGTTAACTTGCTAGCAAAAAAAGAGGAAACAAATTGAAATGCCTCTGCTTTCATTCTAACTTAGCCTACTTTCCTTTTCTTTCTTATGAAATAATTTGCAAACATCTCCTACCCAAGTTACAGGTATAAAAAAATAGTGTGGGAAGTTATCTGAATTATCTTCCCAAAGAGGAGATGACAAACTTCTACTGGAAAAAAGCTAATATTTAAAATGAAATCAATCAATTTAATAAGTCTCAGAAATATGCCTCTTTATATGAAGTTTTGCTGTCATTTTCTTGCACAGGTTTTCTAGGATGAGAGAAACAGAATACCTGATCAAGTATTGTGCAATGCTCTGGATGCTGCTGTAGAGCCCAGCCTTTTCTTCTCCAGTCTGCTACACCATTATATTCAGCATGTGTTATGTCAAAACCATCCATTGAAGAACATCTGGAATTAATAGTGCTGTTATAAAATAAACAATAAGAAACTATAATTAAACAGATTGCTGACTTTTCAACCATTCAAACCAGTGGTTCTTACTGGGGATAAATTGGACATATCCTGGGGGAAAGCACCCAGTTTAGGGCTACTGCTGCCAAGACATTTGTCTTTTGGGGGTTTTTTTGGTTTTTTTTTTAAATGGGACCATTATGTGATACTAAGCAAGAGGGTAATTGGGTCAAACAATTTAAGAATTGTAGACCTAAAGTATATTTTCCTCTAGAAAAGTGACCGCTGCTTATCTTTAACTATAGAGCTTTGAGTGATTAACTGTACATACACAAATTTGGACTTGTGCAGATTATTTCATAATGATTCTGAACTGAGCTTTATTATGGTAGACCTACTCTGATCTCATTCATTCACAATAGTTGCTTCGCTAATCAATATGGATAGCCCTGAAATATCATCATAGGAAACACCTTTGAAAAGAAATCACCAATATCAGGGAAAGAGAAATATTTTATGTATGTAGATGCCCATTTGAAGAAACACAGCTATAGCCATTGTCTATCTTATCAGAGATGCAAAGTCTCGAAAGAGCAGTTCAAAATTTTTTTTTTGTAAATGTGAGATTTCAAAACTACTTTCAAGAGATAAATTAGGCCTCAATGTACTCAGTCTTGATTCTAATGTACATTTTAAACTTTACGTCCTTTGAAATTTTGTTAGCTAACTTGTTTATCGGAGTAGAATGGTACAGTATAAATTATACAACTAATATAAAGTCATCAAAGTTTTTCTGTTTGCCTACAACATGGAAAGTTTGCTTCCTTATGCACTAGCATTATAGTCCATGTGCTAGGTGAGAAAAAGTTCCTATGTCTCCTTTGGTTGATATAAAATATGATATAATATGTCATAGCCAATTGTCTGATTTATTGGCTTTATTGCCTCACATAGTTCCAGAGCATTATTATTTTATTTAACAGAATAACATAGTACTTACAATAAAAGATTCACTGAGTATAATTCATTTATTCTCAGTCTAAATTTATATTCTGCAATTACAGAATACGCAGTACTTGGAGTTCTCGGTTGAGAACTCAATAGAGTGAAGATAGGTTTTTTTAAACAGAATAAAACTTTCAAAACTACTAATGTCCATTCAAAAAAATTAGTTGTATCTGTAGCATTCCAGGCCATTTTTGATATTATGAAAGCCAGAAAGGTTCCTGGAACAGAGCATAAGTGGAGTATAAATGTATAAAAATTTACATTTCTACAGAACAAAATTTTAACTTTGATAGAAATGATGGATTTGATTTAATTTCCTCAATTTTAAAGAATACTACTAGAATATTTCATAGCTTTAATAATATATTACATTGAAAACAAGCTAAATACAGCTAGTCCTCAATTGACAACAGTATATTTCGTGACAGCTCAAAGTTATAATGGCCCTGAAAAAAACATATGGCCATTTTTCATACTTATGACCTTTGCAGCATTCCCATGGTCACATGTTCAAAATTAAGATGCTTGGTAACTGACTCAGATTTATGGCAGCCGTAGCATTTTAGGGTCATGGGATCCCCTTTTGCAACCTTCTGTCAAGCAAAGTCAATGGGGAAGCCAGATTCACTTAACAACTATGTTGCTAATTTAACAATTGCAGTGATTCCCTTAACAACTGTGGCAGGAAAGGTCGTAAGATGTGACAAAACTCACTAAACAAATGTCTCACTTAGCAACAGAAATTTTGACTCAATTGTGATTAAGTAGAACAGTGTCAGATCATTTGTATAATAACAGCTCCTATTTTAAGAATTCCCAAACTTATCCAGGTTTAGCAAGTTATGAAATTTAAATTCCCCTAATGAATCAAATATGAAACACTAGTTTTAAATGAAAAGAAAACATTTAACACCTACTTAGCAATGGGACATTTCCCATTATGTTTCTTATGAATCACTGGGTGCTGTATCATATCTAGATAGAAAATAAAGTATTGTGCTATTAGTTAAATACTACATTATACTGGTTTTATTATACAATATCATACAAATTCCTTCAAATAAAACACTGCAGAATTATATTTGAGTGTATTATCATGACTGCAATATCTGAAGAAGTACTATAAAGTCATGCATTTAGTAACTTAGTTATCAACCCAATTGCTAATTAGTATTTTTTACAAGTACCTGTATTTATTCTGGTAAATGTAACTTTCTTGTTCATAACATTGCAATATGGTTAAAATGAAGTACTAGACCTATACAAGTCAGATGGCACAGTATAACCAACACTTAGTTAAAAAACTGAACTATGTAATGTTTTGGTTTTTACTTTTGAAACCTTTTTAGACTTGAGCATCTTCTACTTAAAACATACATACATATTTATCAAACTATTACCCTTTGATGTAAGCAACTCTATGAAAAGAACAGAAAAAAGTAGTAGCAAACAATAGAAATTGGAAGGTGATAAAAGGTTAAAATATATATATATATATGAAACTATCTTATACTAGTATCATTTGTTACACCTCTCCAAAGCAAAGATACCTAACTGAGAAACCTCAAAACATGACTCAGAAAGAACTCTATTCATTTAATCTTGGAACAAACCTTCTTCCTGGCTTGAGGCTTCTGAGCTATCCTCCTTGAAATGTTCTGGCATCTTAGATGTCTTCAGAGAAGACTGGTAGTTATCTGAAGAGTAACAGCCATTAAACAATAAAATATAATTATTTTAAATACTTAAGTAGAACAATAAACTGGATTTTCAAAAACCTGAACATCTGAAGTTTGAGCAAGTGAATTCTAACAACTGCCGTCAGCAGAAATCAATGGCTGCTATTAGCAATATTCAATGCAATGCTCACAGGAAGACAGTATTTATAATAAACAGTATCTATAAGCCACCCATAATCACCTCGAGGCAAGATGGGCGCTAAATGAATAAATGCATAAAAGAAAGAAAGAAAGAAAGAAAGAAAGAAAGAAAGAAAGAAAGAAAGAAAGAAAGAAAGAAAGAAAGAAAGAAAGAAAGAAAGAAAGAAAGAATATAAACAAATAAGGTTGTGTTTTATGGCTGTGCAAATGGGAGGTAGTTCGTTCTATTATTCTCTTTCACTTCTCTTCACTGCAAATCTCCATCATTTCAGGAAACATAATCTCCTTTTATGCTACCATCCAACATTTGTCTTTGTTTCCTATCCATACATACAGTAGTGTATAATCTAAATGCTGCACTCAACAGAAATGTGATGCTAGTAAGATACTTTGGGTCCAGAGGGTTGCAGAAGGTGAAAAAGATCGGTTGCATGAGCCAAGTTACAATACATACAATTAAAAGATGCCATCCATTAACAACTACCTGAAAATAATATACCGAGAACAATAATAATAAAAATGAACCGATCAACAACTTGAGATAACATTCAAACCCTATTTTAACTGGCATAAGAATCAAATATGCTTCAAAATAGGAAACTTATGTACAAATTCATAACAGAATACAAAAATCAGAGTTTCTTACTATGAGAATGTAAATCTTCTGAAGATAGAGTCTGGAAGAAGTTGTTTACTCTATGATTCTGGAGGAAAGCTGGGGAAGTATTTGCAAAAAGTTGCCTAAAATGTATTAGAAAAATCAAATGTACAAAGGAATATATTTCAGACTAATATTTAACATGGAGAAATGCCACCGTGCATCAAACTTCTCCATTGCAAATAAACAGATACATAGAAATACTGGAAAGAAATAAAGGAGATTTTATTCTGGGCAAAGTCATGGATGTTTATAAGTTTGTGAATCTTTTTGAATTTTCAATATTTCTGCATAAATATGATCTAAAACATTATCGGTTCTCTGCATAAGTCCTACAACTAAAAAAAACCAATAAACAAGTCAAAAAATATTTGTTCATTTATTGAGAAAAATGATCCAAACACATTTGTGTGTGGTAAAAATCTGCAAACCCTTACTTTTAGAAAGTGGTATTCCCCCTTCCCCTTGATCAGTAATAACTGCAACTGAATGCTTCCAATAGCAGTTGATCAGTCCTGCATGTCGGCTTGAAATAATTTTTAACCCCTTCCTCCTTGCAAAACAGTTTCAACTCGGGGATGCTGGTGGGTTCCTTGAACGTACTGCCCACTATCCATCTACAACATTTCAATAAGATTAAGGTCAGGGCTTAACTTGGCTATTTCAAAACATTAACTTTCTTTTGCTTTAACCATTCTTTGGTTGTACAAAGTGTGTGTTTTAGGCAGTAATGATTAGCTTTTTCTTGAGTTTCAATTCACAGGCAGGCAGATACTCTGACATCATCCCATATAATTTGCTGGTACAATCAGAATTAATGGTTCAATCAATGATGGCAAGCTGTCCTGATTCAGAGGCAGCAAAGCAGGCCGAACTTAGGATACTGTTACTGCATTTCATAGCTAAGGTTCTCATGCTGGAAGGAGAAGTTTACCTTTTATCAAACACTGCCCTTTTCATTCAAGCCAACAAGTTCTATTTTGGTATCATTCTCCACAAAACATTCTTCCAATAGTCTTCTGACTTCTCATGGTTTTTCATCAACTGTAGATGAGCAGCAATGTTGTTTTTGGAGAATACTGGCTTTATTCGTCCAACACTGCCATGCAAATGATTGTTGTCCAGGATTCTCCTAATGGTATTCCCATGAACACTGACATTTATCCATGCAAGAGAGGTCCTTAATCCCTTAAACCCTGCCCTGGGGTTCTTTGAAGCCTCCCAGAGGATTGCAATCCCTCACTCTTGGTTTAATCTTGGTTACTGCTGCAGACAGTAACAGTGTTGCTGAATTGTCTCCATTTAGACATGCGTGGCAGTGAACAGATGGGGGTCCAAATCTTTGGAAATAGTTCTGTAGTCTTTTCCAATCTAGTAAGCATTAACTATTTCTGAAAGGTCTTCACAGCGGTTTTATTGAAGCCATGACAGACTGATAGACCTGTATCATGAAGATCAGATTTTAATGGCGAATACTCAGAATTCTGTTCTTTAAATAAGGCAGGACTTTCTAGTCACCCGATTAACATTCCATTGTTTGAAACACCTGGCACTAATTTCCCATTCAAATGAACTGATAATCCCAGAGGTTCACATCCTTTTGCCATAAACAAATATGTCCTTTGGATCATTTTCCTCAATAAACTAATGCACAAGTATAATGCTTTTGATTCGTGTGTTTAACAGATTCTCTTTATGTAGTTTTATGTACTTTATGTACTTGTGTGGAAAACATATGTTTTTGATCATATTATTTGCTGAAATACTAAAAATCAAAAGGGTTCACAAACTTTTAAATATCTCTGTATAATAAAATGTTACAGAAACCATGTGAACAAAATCTCATATAGTATGATCCAAAAGAAATAGCAGCTATCTAGATGTTAAATGACTTAAGCCATTTAGATCCATGCTGTTTTCATAATACCCAAGCCCACATATGTATAATTCAAATGTTTCATCCAGCACACTTATATTAGTATCATCTACATTCACAGGGACAGAAATTATCCTATATCTAGGCATATTATTTTAAAGACAAAGCCTCACACAACTGGGAATTTTGCAGATTTTGTGTAGAAACTTTTATAAGATGCCTATAGTTGCGGAATAGGGAGAAGGATTATAGTTTAATGATACAAAATATGGTCAACATTTAAACACTTGTATGTTCAACACAGTTAGAAATATTCAGCTGGATCAGGAATAGATACTTTGATGCCCACTGAATGTTAAGTATTAGTTACAACAACTTCTGGTTATTAAGTCACCTCGGTTGGACCTGACAGGATTGAGAAAAAAGTAGACTGCTTTACCCTGAGGTAAATGAACTAAATACGACTATATAAAATGCTTATTTCTCAGATCTCTAACTGAACAACATACATAATAAAGGAAGTGATGAATTCAAGATAAATTTACAGTAAAAATAACTATATTCGTTGCTCAAAAGTTTTACCTTATCATAGGCTCGAAGTCTGAATGCCTCCTTTCTTCTTGTTTCTGTAACCCCTGATTTAATGCCGCTAAAATAGTCTTGTCAAATGATTCAGAAGAAAGATCCTTTGGAAGCTGATGGAAGGCACATTATTAATTATTGTAGAAAAAGTAATATTTATCATAGGTAAATGGATGGATGATTATGACATTTAACTGACCCTATTAGAACTCCTTTCTTCATTCCAGAAATTCACAGATCAATTATTTGAATTGTTCTTATTTAAATAGATCAGTATACTTAGTAATACAGCATATCGAAGGTGAAAAGGCCATCACAACATGCACAGTATGCGGTAGAATAGTCAACTGAACTTTATTCGCTAAAATAGGATATGGAATCTTTATTTAGTGAAAGATGAAACCCACCCAGATAGAAATCTTTAGAAACGGGAGATACAATTATAAGTTATGATGAGAATAAGGAACAAAAGGGCAAAGATGGAGTTTTGCAAGGCAAAGCATATTGACATTCGATGTCCAGATATCCAAATACCAAGATGAATTGTTAAGAAGCCAGTATTCAAACACTTTAAAATATGTTATGAAGTTTTGTGTGTGTGTGTGTGTGTGTGTGTGTTGGTGGAGAGAGAAAGAGAGAGGGAGGGAGGGAGAGAGAGACCATGTGCTAGGGCACATGTCAAGTTTATTACCTGCCTTTGGGGCAAAAGCATGGCTTTATCCATCATGCAATGCGCTCTCGACTCTCATAAAACAAGCCCATTCCCGTTCACAACTTTTCTTACTGGAAATGTTTATAAGTGTCACAGAGAGTGGAAACAACACCTTCAAGGCACCTTTCTACTAAGAACAACAAGACTCTTGGGGAGAAGAATGTAATTGTGAGGAAAAGAGAGATACATTTTATAGGAGGAATACAATTTTTGGCTGATAAACCTGTATGTTGTACTAGAGAAGCTTCTCTAGAAAGACAGAGAACTTTTGCTTGTGGATAATTCATCCTTAGAAAAATTGAAAAATGAATTTGTGACAGGTATGCAAATCACTTGATAACTTTTTAGACTGATGCAAATAGAGTGAATGTCGTGCACTGTCTAGATAAGTTGCTAGAATGTAAATAGAAGACATACTCCATTTTGGTACTACTGCCACTGAAAAATTGGTCACTCCTGGAAGCCAAATCTAGGCTGCTAGGTAGCAGACTGAATTCCAGGGCTGCCAAACAGCATTCTCAAAAATGCTATTTATTTCACATGCAGGGTCAACTAGATAGGCAACGCTTGTGAAACTGTGTGGGTGAACTACTTGAGCCAGCAGTAGGAATGTAGTTTTGTTAAGCATGGAGCAACATTCTAGGACAAGCTAAACCAAATGCCAAAAACATTTGAACATAACAGATGCCACTATGCCAGTGCTGTAAGTCTTTGAACCATGATGAAGAAACTATCATGTCTGATTGTAAACAAAAACATAAATATAATGGGTAGACAGAAACTAGGTGGAACAGAGTAGAATTCAGTCATTCCTGAATCCAACCTAACAGAAAATACATGGAAAGATACAGGTGGTGATATTGTTCTTTACATTATGGATCTATAAAATATTGAAAAGCTGAATACTTTCACAGAATCATCATAATGGCAACATCTAATCAGAAGATAAATTAAATTTCAGGATGTTTATGGAGATTCTCAGCCATCCAGGTCATGGTTTTCTCAAAAGTGCTTTTTCAAGAGGTAACTGGACTTTCTGTTTTTTCTTTGAAGACATTTCGCTTCTCATCCACTTCTTCAAAGTCCAGTTGCCTCTTGAAAAAGCATCTTTGGGATAAATCTAGGGATATATTTCTGTCCACCTAATCAAAATGTCAAGAACGTTCCTAACATGGTGCAAGGAAATGAGAAGAAATGCAAAGGAAAAGTTGTAATAATAGGAAATTTCAATTATCTTCATACAGAATGTGTATATTCATCTTCAAATCATGACAAAGAAATCATAAAGAAACCATTTCTTCAGATACCCCAAATGACTGTACGTTAGAATGTATAGTCTCAAAACTAAACTAAACTTAATCCCAAAATGTGACCATCATCTGGTGCAAGATGCAAGGGTTGAAGAACCAACAGGAAACAATGAACACAATGCTATGACATTCAAAATACATGGAAGTAGAAAAATTGCAGCAAGTGTAACAGTTTGCTACAAAAGAGGAAATGATTTAAAAGGGGGGACTGGTGAAATAAAAAGACTGAAAGGAAAAGTCAAAGGGCCAGAGAGCCTTTTAGTCTAGTGGTTAAGGCATCTAGCTCAAAACAAGGACATTATGAGATCTAGTCCCACCTTAGCCATGAGAGCCCCTTGGGTCAGTCATTCTCTTAGAGCCCAACTCGCCTCAAAGGGTTGTTGATGTGTGTAAAATATAAAGACGGACTATTAGATATGCTTGTTGCCTTAAATTGTTCATAAAAATAATAAAAGTGGGATATAAATTAAATAAATAATACACAAGGATTTTATCAAAATGCAATAACTGAAGTTCCAGTGAGAGACTGAGGTGACTTTATAGCAGGGTTCAGGAAACTCTTAACAGTTAAGAAGTCTTAATATGAAGAAATGAAAAGCTTGCCCCAATGAAAAACAAAAAAGGAGTAAAACATTCTGTTTTGTCAAAAGATGTGTTAAGATGGCAGGAGGGTACACACACAGAGCGAATCTGAGCAGCATACACCAAATATTAAGGAAATCGCTAGGAATTTTGAAAAATATATTTGATGTGGTCTTTTTAATGCCCCCTGAGCTTGGTTTTTGCTTGCAGACACTGTATTACCCAGTTAGGTAACATTATAAGTGCCTGCAAGTGTGGCACTTGTTCTCTTTTATATAGAAGATTGTCCTGAAGTATTGATAGAGGTGTGATTTTCTTCATGGTAGATGATTGATTACAGCATATAGGGTATTCAATATATATAAATGGAAAACCAATAAAAGAAGTGGCTGTGCCATTACAGTATGAAGACAGTATGAAGCCTGCAGGGAAACTGAATGAATTATTTCTATCCATTTTTAGTATGGAAAATATTGGATAGATACCTAAGCTTATAGTAACTTTTAGAAGCGAGGAGACTGGAAGAACAAAAGTAAACTAAGGTAACATAGTTATCTGAATTCTAAGTCATCTTGAGAGAATACAAATAACAAACCACCAGATCCTGATAGAATCCATCAAAGAATTCTTAAATAACTTGAAAATGCTGACTTCCTAATAACAATAAATTACTTGACTCTCAAACTGCACTCAAGCAGCAAAAGGATTGGAATGTAGCCAGTGTGATGCCAATTTTTCAAAGGAATTCAAAGAGGATCTGGGAAAATTATAGGGCCAGTAATCTATTATAGGGTGATAAGAATATACAGTAACCTAATACCAACATATGAAGCAAGAATTAAGGTAAATCAACATGAATTCTGATCAAGTAAATCCTGTCCCACTAGCCTATTATACTGTAGACTTAAGAGCATTAACTGGCATGTGGATAGAACTATTAATAATTTATCTTTTTTTAAAAACATCTTGGACAAAGTTGTTCTTCAAAGATGCTCAATTAAATTAGCAGTCATGGAACAAGAGAACTCAAATATATTATAGATCGCTAACTTAAAAAAAGAAAAGTAAAGTAAAGCGGAGTTAGTTTTCTTAATGGAGGGAAATAAAAAGTAGGTATCTTTAGGGATCTGTGCTGGGACCAGTGCTTTTTAACTTGTTCATAAAACATTCTGAAGTATAGATAAACATGAGCTGTCAAATTTAGGGATGACAGTAAACTAATCAGGATGTTAAAAACTGAATGGAAGATTAAGCACTTAATCTACGGAGTTAATTCCCACAGTACATGTGGATGACCTCTCAATTGGATGGTTTAAGCAAGTGATGAACAAATTCATGGAACACAGGTTTATCAGAGACTATTAATTTTTGAAAATAATATTATATTTATATTTGGGGTAGATGTCTTCAAACACCAATTGTAAGAGAATAATGGCAGAAAACGGGCATTTTTAGTCCAGAAGAATATGGTCAGCAATGTGAGTAACAAAATGCTAAACTATGATGGTACTTGGCTCTATGTTCTCATGCACATAAAAAATAAGTTAGATGAGCAGAAGTGTTCTTTCTCTTTGTGTTTTCAATTGGTTTCAATAATGCAACTCAGTTTTTTGCAACTATCCCAACATTTTTTTTCTTAAAAAAAAATCAGTAAAATCAGCACAAGCGCAAAACCTCAGGAAATTATAGATTGATGTGCATAACTTGTTCAAAGTGGAATCAAAATATTTGATTTGACTCTTGCACAAGTTGAAAAAAGGATTTTCTGCAACTAGAATAATATTTGTATCACTAGAAACAATTTATTAGTTCCTAAGCAATTATAACACCTGTATATATTCATCTAGAAATTGAATATATGAATAATGATTGATAGATTAGCAGATCAACTCTGCATATCAAAAGCAATCTACCACTGTAATTTGAGGTAAAACATCATGCCATCTAGCTTTTAATACATAAGCCTTTGAATATTTACCTTTAAGAGAAATTCTTGTAGTTCCTGGTGTGTTTTTGTTACACAGGATACAGAATGATCAGACCAGATTACCTGAATGAAAAAGGAAAAAACCTTTAAGAGTTCTGTTTCTATAAAACTAAGATACAGATAGTCCTCAACATTACTACAATTGAGCCCAAAATTGCCCATATTATGGTATATCTTGCCACAGTTAAGTGAATCATTGCAATTGATTATGTAAGTAACATAGTTAAGTAAGGAGGTTACAAAAAGTGATCACATAACCCAGGATACTGCAATAATCATAAATACATGCCAGTTGCCAAGCACCCAAATTTTGATCATGTGACCACAGGGATGATGAAACAGTCGTAAATGTGAAAAATGGTCATAAGTCACATTTTTCAATGCTGTTCTAATTTCAAATGGTCATTAAACAAACAGTTGTAAATTGAGGACTATTTCATACCGTAACTAAGACAGATTTTAGGAATAAAAAAAACCCCACGAAAAATGAAAAGAAACCCTTTACTAGTTTAGTCCAGCAGTCTTAACACAAAGTGACCAGCCTGATATATTGAAGAAGTTCACAACCATGCAGTCTTTCTCTGCTGTTGATCTCAAGCAGCTATGCTAATTTGAGAGGTTATTGTTAATCCCGGGCCATGCTTCCAGGGTAGTTAGCAACATTAAGACCCCCATGAATTTATTTAATCTTTTAGAATGATCTAAACTAGTGATCATCGCTACACATAAGAATTCCATAGCCTATCCATTTCTTTTTTACTTCATTTAATCATGTTCTTGAATACTGCCCGAGCAAGCCAATGCAGTTTTTTTGGTAAGTGGTATTGTCATTGCTCCCCTCCTAGGGCTAAGAGAAAGTGACTGGTTCAAGATCTGGCTTTGAACCTAAGGTGGGAACTCGTGGGTCTCCTGTTTTTTAGCGGGTTTGCTTGAATCATTACACCAAAATAACCCTCCATTTGTTATTTGCTGATCCTAAATCTCCTCACTTTTAATCTTAATTGTTAAACTTAATTTTTAATATTACAAGAGCCAACTTTTGGACTCTTATGAACCTAAAACACAGATAAACGTCTTTGTTTCATCCACATATTTTACCTATTATTCGTATTTAATGTCATTCTGGGACTGATAAATTTATTTTATTTCTCTTCCCAGCTATGTGGAAAGAAAGATGAGGAGCATGCAAGTACAGCATTTTAACAGACTCCTTTTTAATCATGTCCCTAAATTATGATTTACCATTATGACTAATTCATGAATGAGTCCATTTTTTAGATCCCATGTAATTTTATATTGTAGAGATATGACCTTCAGATAGATAACTTACTTTGAAAGTATACTCCAAATGTTTATCAGATCTTTTCCTAGGTACTCCTTTCAGCATTATTTTTTGAATGTGTACAGCTGAAAATAAAGAAAGCAAGGCACAATTAAGATTTAATATATCTTTGTCACTTATTTGGCCATCATGTCACTATTAGTGGAAATTTAGATTTTTTAATAGAATTTCAAGAGATAAACTTCTACACTTTCAGTGTTATAATACATTAATTATACCTTAATTATAATTACAATTCATAGTTATCCTTAATTATGGATGATAAGCAACTGTGCCACTGTACTTCTCCCTCACTACTATCCATTCTGTGATTGCTCTGAGCAGTCCAAGTGTCTGAAACAAATCTGAGCATCTGGAATGAAAGACTTCTCATGTAAGACTGGATATAGCATAGTACTCAATTACTAAATAAATGTTGTCTCTGAAATAGTTAATAGATTCAACAATGCAAACAAACGCAAAGTACATAAATTATGCTTCTACCTCTGGCCTCCAAAAGGCTTAATGCTTTAATGATCAATAGTTGTTTTTGAATGTTCGTACTCATTTCATCAGGTACAAGATTGGAGGAAACTACAAGTACCAGATATTAGTTGTATACTTATCACAGTTCATTTGTAATAATATAAAATGATAAATGATTTTCCTAGAAGTCAAAGTCTTCAAGACATAAATATATTGAAATACCTTCTTGCTGTGGTCTGTGAGTGGCCACCAGTAGTTTATCATGAACTGCTGCTCTTTGTTCAAGTAAACTGTTCTCGCTTGTTGGCATGCTGTTATGGGAAAAGTTCTAAGTTGAAGGGAAAAAAAATCACAATATTACATATAAATGTCATCACTTTTAAAAATATAGAAAATCAAAATGCATTAACTCAAAAGTATACTCAAAAGTATAATCATAAAGTTTCAGGTATTTTTCTCTCCCTGCTAGCATTCCACAAAATTAAGATCCTTTAGAGCAGGGGTGTCCAACCTTGGCAACTTTAAGACTTGTGTACTTCAACTCCCAGAATTCCTCAGCCAGCAAAGCTGGCTGAGGAATTCTGGGAGTTGAAGTACACAAGTCTTAAAGTTGCCACGGTTGGACACCCCTGCTTTAGAGGATCCAGAAGAAACTAAAGAGTACAAGTAAAGGACAAAAAACTTTGTAATTTGACTAAGAAAACAAAGCAAAATATTTAACACTGGACATATTGAAGCATGTTTTTTGAACAATGAACTCAGAAATTAATTTTAAGAGTGGGTGCTTATATAGATAAGACTGTGTAAAGGATGTTATAAAAGAGGAGCAGGTTATATCTGACAAGCCTGAGACTCTCTGAAAATGGATTTAAAAATAACAGATTACAAGAATGATTTGGAAAAAGATATATTGGACAGACAAAAAAGCCGGCTAATGTCTTAATAATTAAAAAGAATATATAAATAACAAACCAAGAGGCAATTTTCCTATGTTGTTTTACAAAGAGCCTTGTTTAAAGGTTTAGAAAATTTTGTGAGAAGGGTCAAAGAAAAAAATGAAAAGAAATAAAATGCTAGATTTGAAGGAACTAAAGATCAAGATTGTTAAAAGTGAAAGGTGATCAAAGTTAAAATTGATATGTTTATCATCTCTGGTAACCTTTAATGCATTTCTGCTGATCAGGACTGAAATGATGAAGCTTTAGGGATTTCTTTATAGATGAGATATGGGAAGAAGAGATTATTTTAAAAGAATGTCATAAGTTACTAAAATTGTTTAAAACTTTTGATGAAAGTGAAAGTCATTTCTTCATATTTTTTACCTTTTTTTCCCTTTTTTGCATTTTTCCCCTCATATTAGCTTTATCTTTTTTAAAGTAAAATTATATAAAAACACTTCCAAAAGACAAAAGAATCAACAATTACAGCCTCTCCCCCCATTTCTGTTTTCATAACTCCAAGCCCAGGGATCTATTATCAGGTCTGGCAGGATTTGTAAAAGATTACAGTTTGATACATTTGGGAGAGGCCTGCAAGGTCATGCAAAAGGGAAATGGCACTGAAAATTAGCAGCCAGGGACCAGGTGGTGAAGGGGCATGTTCTTAACAACCCCAAATAAGCAAGTGAAATTGGGCTGGTCCTATCTCTAAGTTTATTGTGATGGGAAGTACTGAAGGTGGCATTATTAAATTTCTGTCCCCCCAATACAGGTGCTGAGATGTCTCCAGATTTAAGTTAGTACATCATGGGGAAGAACTCACCAAACCAGCTTCTATCTACCAATGGATTATGTATGAAACACTGTAACATAATCCCATTTGTGTGTTTACTTTACAAACAGGTAAAACCACAGGAGTCCTTAGAAAAGGATGAAAAACAGCCTTGAGTTGACTAAACTACTCAACTGGCCTTCCCCAAAGAAGCTTCCTCTGCTTATGAGGTATTACAATTCCTCGGATAGTGTTGCTATTAACCATGCTGGATGAAGAAGATGGAAGCTGCGTTATCAGAGTAAAGGTATCTTTGAGCCCTTATTAGAGCGGATAGAAGCAGCACAAAGATGCTTTCTGAAAGAGCTCATTTGGGAGTACAGATGAAACAACAGAAGGGCTGTCCCAAAGGTGCTTTTTTCAAGACGCAACTGGACTTTCTGATTTTTCTACGAAGACGTTTGGCTTCTCATCCAAGAAGCTTCAGCAGAGCTGAGGAAGCTTCTTGGATGAGAAGTGAAACGACTTCAAATAAAAACCAGAAAGTCCAGTTGCCTCTTGAAAAAAAAAAAAAGCACCTTTGGGGCAACCCTGAAACTTGTGGACTTCAACTGCCAGAATTCCTCAGCCAAGCAAAGGAGTTGGAAGTCCACAAGTCTTCAAAATGGCCAAGGTTGGAGACCCCTCGATCTGGATGACCGAGAATCTCCACAGACAAGAGAAAGGCGGCAGAAGTGGGGCGAAGGTGGAAGGGATGCCCTTACCCGTGCCCCACAGCAAGGGAAGCCCCCCTCCACGTCGTCTTCATCCCGGCAGAGGGCTCTCCGCAACCGCTCCAAGTGCTCTCTGAACGTGACTCTCTGGTGGAAAGAGAAGGCCGGGTGCAGGGAAGCCATGGTGAAAAGGAGCAAGAGCTCCTCTTGAGCCACCAGCCCCAGGCCCTCCGCCGCCTCCGCCCTCGGTCCGGCTAAGGCGGCGGCGGCCTCCTCCTCCTCCTCTTCTTCTTCCCCTCCTTTTCTTCTCGGGCGCAGGGGCCCAAGCGACCGGCAGCTCTGCAAGATGGCATCCACATGGGGCAGCAGGCGATGCAGGCGGCTGGCAGCCTCGCGGTTCTCGGAGCCCAGGAGGGCCAAATAGACGATAAGCTTGGAGCGGACCGCAGGGTCGCGGAAGTCGCTGCCGCTGCCCAACGCGAGGAGAGGAGTCGACGGAGGGGGGGAACCGGCGGCCACAGCCCCGGGAGGAGAAGCCGGGGGCGGCGGCGGCGCCGTCAGTAACTGCGGCGGCGGCGGCGGCTGCTCTCGGCTGCCCCCGGCTGCAGCGGAGTTGCTTCCTGCCGGGGCAGCGTCGGCGGTGCCAGAAGCGGCGCCCCCGGCCCCGTTAGCTTTGGCCTCCGAGTCCCTCAAGCAATGGTAGTCCTTTCGGGCCAGCTCCTCCAGGCAGGAGCCCAAGAAGCGCAACTCCAGCGGGTTGAGCAAGTCGAGCAACCCGACGGCGAACTCCAACCGCTGGGCCGAGCCCAAAGCCAGGCCGAACCACTCGTAGACGGCTTCGCGGGCTCCGGCGGCCGAGCAGCCGCAAAGGCAGCGGAGACCCGCCGAAGAGCCGCCGGCGCCCGGCGCCACCATAGTCCCGGATCCCGCTTCGCCGCGAGGCGGGTGATTGGTTAGGCCTCCGCCCCCGCAGCTGCCGTGGGGCCTCGGTGGGATTCCGGCGGCCGCTCCCGCGTCGTCTTCCTCCGCCCTTTTACGGCTCATCGTTTGCCGTTGCGGCTGCGGCGGCTGCTGCTTCGCCGGCAGCTTCATCTTCAGCATCCTCGAGACGGAGGAGGACTAGAAAGGGCGTGAATTGGGCGGGCTCAGCGCCGCCGCCGCCGCCGTCGTGATGGTGGTGGTGAAGAGCCGCCACCGCCGCCGCCGTTCATCTCCTTCCCCTCCCGCCGCCCTTCAGAGAGGAAACCCTGATTCAAGCTGAGAAAGGGCGGCGGGAGGGGGGGCCGACTTTGCAACGGCGCTGGCTGGAAAAGGAGGCAATGACGACAATGGCGGCCGCTGTTCCTGTCAGCCGCTGAGGCAGCGCGTGAATACCCGGCCGGGGCGCGGGGTGGCGGTGAGCGAAGGGAGAACGGCCCGGACTGCGCAAGTCACCCCCTCGTCGCTTTACAATAGTTCTCCTTTTGAACCACAGCGAAGGAAGATGTGTGAAGGGGTGGGGGGAAGGAACCGGGAGAGTTCAACGGAGTGGGGGAGGAGAAAAATCGGTGAAATAGGCAAAGAGAGGACGAAATCGAAGTGGAACATTCCGCAACAGCCAATCGGGGACGATTTCGCCAGTGGCGTCACTACGCGTAGTTCTGAGATCCTTCGGGAGGTCTCACGGCCTTGGCGGTGAGCGTCCAGCTGGGGTCTAGCAAAGAGCTGTCTAGTCTAGTCCTGGGGTCTTCAACCTTGGCAACTTTAAGCCTGGAGGACTTCAACTCCCAGAATTCCCTAGCCAGCTTTAAAATCGGCTGTGGGTAATGTGTGCAGCCTATATTTGTATCCATCATATGATTAGGAGTTTAAACTGAAATAAGTTTCATATTTCAACGGTGTATTATGGACGCTGCGATGCTTATTCCTGTTTACTGGGAGCTTAACCCAGTTAGGCAGTCCATTTGTTGAATGTATATCATATTTTTCCTCCAAATTCTTAAGGTGGTGTATAAAGCCATTGCTTCTCCCGTTCTTCCACATAACAATGTCCTTAGGAAGTTAGTCTGAGAAATAACACTCCTGAATATGGATTCTATGCTATTATCAATACGCTTGTAATTTTGAACCTATGGATGGGTATGCTTAATACTAAAACCGAGTTTCATTTCCTATCACCTTTAAAAATGGTTCACAACATTGTGGATTTGTAAGAAGTATACATATGCCATAAATTCTTCATTGCAAATGTGTATTTTTATTAAATTCCTATGTCATCCATCTCACTGATAACAGTGACACTGGATAAATCTTAAAAGCATTAGCACATGCTATATAATGCAGTGACTAGCAGAATATGGCTGGATTTATAGCTCATTTACAAAAATGTGGTTTATTTGTACCTCAGCATGTCCTGTAAATTTTCTCAGTGTAGAGCTATGGTTTAATCACTTAAATCTAAGCAGCTGGATTAATTCAATCAGTCATGTTTCAGTTAATCATGGGTTAGCTGATTATACAAACCACTAGTCAGTGTAAGCATGGTAATAATCATGTTTACATGGAACAGCTAGAATTCTGCAAAGATATTCTCCAAAACATTAGGATATCATAAAAATAACCCCAAATATTTGTTAGCATTCATCATGCCACAGTATGTAATTTAAACAATATATTAAAACCATTTCTGATTTGAGTATTTAGGTCAAAGAAGCATTTTCCTGCCTTCTGCCATGCCAAATTGTTTAGCTAGCATTATTGCTAGAAAGTTACTCCATCAAAGAACAAAAAGATTGTTCCTTTTTATTAATTATGCTTCCCACATGTAAAATCTCTTCAGGTCTTGCTGTGGTTTCATAATGTGCTAAACTAACAATGGTTAAATTCAGAATATTCTAAACATAAACAAGCAAATATTGTAATCTGGCCCAGTGTGTTTAAAACTAGTCATTAATGGCATTCACACACATACTTATAGTTAAATTAACCATGATTTAATTATGCGGGCTGTATGCATCTAGCTGAAATCTTACAATACACATAATTTAACCATCAGCCACCCAAGCCCATAAAAAATCACTATAAGAGAGATGGAATAGTTGCAAAATGCCTTTTGGTTCTTAACTCAAGAAATTATTCATCTAAAACAATGTTTCTCAAATTTATGAACTTTATGGACTTCCAATCCAGAATTCCCCAGCCAGCATGATGGCTAGGGAATTCTGGGAATTGAAGTACACAAAGTTTCTGAAGCTGAGGAGCACTGATCTAAAGGACTCAAAATACTGTGACATTCGCTTTCATGGGCATCATCTGATTTTTTTTTCTCCAATCTGTGATGTGCATTTAGCTGAGAACTCACTAGCTGCTACATCACTGCTGTGTAGCTCTTAGACTGTACTGTTGTCATTTATATTATAGATCAGAAAATCAAATTGTTACCAGAAGGCTTGGAGTGAAAGATGTGATCTAGCCCTAAATTTCCTCAAGAATCAGCTAATTACAGCAGAAATGGCAGCCAACTGCCTTGGGATGGCATGTGCCTCCAAGCTCATTTTCTGAAAATTCCCAAATTCCTTTGAGTAGGAATATTGAAAATTGGCAGCACTTTTGAGGAGAAACACACGAAAACTGTCACATAAGCCCCAAATAGACAATACTGCATGCTCTCCACTAATTCTTCCTATAAAGAAGAAAGAAAAATGAAAAACCTCCATTGTCACATCCATTGGCTTGATACTGGTCTACCCATTTTGCATGGTAATTTCATGTACTCTGATCCATAGAAAAATGTCTTTTAGTGCTTTTTTGTAAAAAAAAAAGGTTTTGTTAAAATAATGACAGAAGCAGCAGTAAAATATATGCAAACCTCAATGAGAAATCAAGCTGTGAATTAAAATTCACCCCCCACTGAGCACTGCTGAACTTCTAATTTGGAGGTGGGGGAACTGTGAGTAAACCAATTGGAAGATCATTCCAGAATTAGGCATAAAAGAACTAGGGTGCCAGAAATGAAAAAAAGTGGATTCAGTAAAACTGCAGCAAGTCTTGGTAAACTGCAGGGATATCAGCAAAATTCTGGGAATAGTTAAATGTGACCTAAAGAATCCAGACAGAACTGAATGAGAAAGGTCATTAGGAAATGGGAGGAGAACTTTATAGAGGAGAAATGAAAGTTAACTTGCTCTGCTGGTTATGAAAGCAAAACCTAGAGCTATTTCTAATGTGAGTCTTGCTCTGCAGCTTGACTTTCTGCCAACAGAAGAAAGAGGTAAAAAAGTATTTACAATCAGCTTGAATATATTCATTTGGAAATCAATTCTGATCATGCAGATTGCTAAAATTTAGATCATGGTAGCCTTTTTAATGGTATTGTTGGAAGAATTATCCTTCTGGGTTCAGTTCCAAGTAGGGAAAAAGACACTGGAAACATGGAAGCTGTTTGAAAAGATGGTTTAATGGTGGACAGGACCACATGGCTTGGAGCTCCAAAGTGAAAAGGATGACCACATGCTTCACGCTTCAAGAAAAGAGAGGGAAGGGCCAAGGTGCTAAGAGACCCTTATGTACCCTCTGTTGGGCCCCACCTTAGTGTTTCCTGTTTCTGTGCAAGAAATGTATCCCATTGGCTGTCAGACTCCCAGGGACTGGGATCTTAGCTAACTTTGTAGGCTTTGTCTGGACCACATGGCTTCACCTGAGTTTCATGCTTGGTTGAGCCTTGCTGGATGATGACGTAATGAAAGGGCTTTATGCAATT
Organism: Pseudonaja textilis; assembly: GCF_049901715.1. Lineage (NCBI taxonomy): Eukaryota > Metazoa > Chordata > Lepidosauria > Squamata > Elapidae > Pseudonaja > Pseudonaja textilis. The sequence goes on along the minus strand of NC_141992.1, from coordinate 129,592,048 downwards.
CCTATAGCTCTACCTGGAGATCTGTGTTATGTAAAATATTCTGGCCCAGGACTTAATGGCCTACTCATTAACAAAGGTGGGGGTGAGGTTCTGCTTCTGAGTTTCTACTCTTTTTAGGGGAAATATTCTGCCTTTTTAATATTTCCTAGGATATTTCATTTTTCTAGGAGGGGTGGGTGGGTGCTAACTTCCTACACTATAACTCAGACATAAGCACCACTGTGGAGTACAATAAATTATTGTTGTGATTACACCAAGGGCTTGTAAGCCAGAGTGTTGTAAGCTAATAGCCAAGTAGTTGAAAGTATACAAGATAAAATAATTTAAATGTTCACTCTGCTCAGCTAAATCATTTATGACAGGGTGGTTGGAAAGTGAAACTGGTCTCTGGTTTTGGAGGGATGCTGGCATATAATGGTAACAAAAAGTAGAAGTCTGATCAGACTTACAAACTAATTATACTTTTTACTTTCAAAATACCTGTATGCACTCTGTGTGTATGTGTGTGTCTTTGAATCATTGTTGATTCCTGGCTACTGCCTGGGCAAGTCCCTGTAGTTTTCTTGGCAAGAATTGAGGAATAATTTGCCATTGCCTGCTTCCTAATGATGAAATAGCCTCCTTAGCTTAAGCCATAATATCTTCCCAGATTCAAATCAACTATTTTAGGTAAAGTAATTGGATTGATGTAGGAAGTTAACACTTACCCCTCTCCTAGAAAATTGAAATATCCTAGGACCTAGGAAATATTAAAAAGGCAGAATAGTTCCCCTAAAAAGAGTAGAAACTCAGAAGCAGAAACTCACCTCAGAAGCAGAAGCTCACCCCTACCTTTGTTAATGGGTGGGCCATTAAGGCCTGGGACAGAATATTTTACATTACGAAGATCTCCAGGTAGAGCTATTATAGGAGTTGCCCAAAGCCTTTTCATTACTTCATCATCCAGCAAAGCTCAACCAAGCTTGGCACTCAGGACAGCCTACAGAGTTGCCTCTGCATGACTCCATGGAAGTCTGACAACCAATCAGAACACAAGCTCAAATTCAAATCCCAACAAACGATATACAAGGGACTCTCAGCATCTCAGCCCCCTTCTTCTTTTCCTTCACCCAACATCTTGAAGCATGTGATCATCGCTTTTCACTTTGGAGCTCCAAGCCATGTGGTCCTGTCCACCATTAAACCATCTTTCCAAACAGCCTCCATGTTTCCAGTGTCTTTTTTTCCCCACTTGGAACTGAACCCAGAAGGATATTTCTTCCAACAGTGAAAAGAGGGCAACGAGAAGCCATTATAGAGTGCCCCTGGGGTACTAGGGCTGAGAGTGAGTGGCTATCCCAAGGTCACCCAGGTGGCTTCATGTCTAAGGTGGAACTAGAAACAACATTTGCTTGAAAGTGAGTCTCAAACTTCCTTCTGGGGCTGACATCTGCATTTTTGTTTTGCTCTTTTAGGACTCAGGAAGATGCAGGAAGGATGAGTTCATGTGTGAATAAGTCATATGAGGCAGTTTCCTTGGCTTTGGTTTAGTCCTCCAGGCTAGTTAGGAATCAACACTGACATAAATCCACCCCCGCCTCCCAAAGGATACTAGGTGAACTAAAGCTATTGTGTTTTGTAAGGCTTAGTAAATAGTTTAGCAAATTGTACAAGGTCGGCCAATTATGGTTTATTTAGAAGACCTGGTTAAATTACATCTTAGCATCCAGTTTGAGAAATGAAATAGAGAGGGTTTAAATTTAACTGAAGAGAAGGCAAGGGAAAAGAAGCAAAAAGCTTCTAAGTATAGATATTAAATGCCCATTATACATTACAGTATGGTATTATGATATATACCTCATTTATAAAAAAAAGTCATGTTCTGGATGTCATGCCCCATTTTATAAATATGGGTTTACAGTTTTAACTACCTATGCTCTGATTTGTGTGGTTTGTAAATTCAGCATTAGGTTATTTCATGTCTGGCTTCTATGTAGTGAAATCTATTGTGTTGTTTACCCCAATTCTGTTATTCTATGAATTATGAAAATATAGCAAGGTCCTTAGTAATATAGGCTACAAGGAAGCTCCCCGAGACTGGCTTTGTTGATATTAAACTTCCTTATATACGGTAATCAGATTTTATTCTACTGGGTTCAAACTGACACTAGAGAGAATTGAAATCACAGTAGTTTCTTTCAATAAGGACAAAAACAGTCATGGGCACCTCCTTCTGGTCAATGTAGCCTAAAGTACCACATACAATATACAGTATATACTATAAATAGATAAATTATTCCCCACCCCATCCCCAAGAGTGCAATGGATATGTAGAAGCTGCACATGGGTGGATGACATAAGGCAACATCTGTATCTCTCTACTCTTGAGGCTTTAACAGTAGGGGGACTGTATATATAGTAGCATTTTGATAGAACAAATTCCTTAAGTAGACCATTAGGGGATGCTCCATACTGCAGTCAGACTAGCCTATGACTTGGCTCTTTTACTGATCCTTTCTAATTGCGGAAGAGGGAGGAAGTTGGTGAAATTTAGGAGATATTCAATCAACTTGCTTTGGGGTAACCAGAACAGACGATACTTGGGTTTTTCACTAGAAAAAAAGAAACAGGAACAAACAAATCTGCTATTATGAGCAGCAGAATAACTGTACTGTCTTATTGTGATGGGTGGAAATACAATCCATTGTTTGTATTAGTCTAAATTAGAAAAAGGGCATGTTTTGTTCACTTTCCTAGTATATTCCTTTCTTATATTCTACTTTGCCAATAACTTCATCCAAAATTGCTGGTGAAATAACCATTATTTCAGAACTGTCATTACAAATTATAAAACTTGAAAAATGGTATGAATTTTGTTGCTAGCCTTATGTTGCCTTTCTAAGTTTCCAATATAAAACTCTTTTTTTAGAAGAAAAGTTGCTAAAAATGAAAATTCAAGTTTGCTTCTGTTAGTCGTGCAAGTAAATAATATTGGGTGTTCATGTATTTTAGGAATCAGTACTCTTTTTACGCAAAGTTGAATCATTCCCCATGATGTTATGGGTAGATTATAAATAATGTGTATAGATATTGTTGAAAATAAATATTCATTTAAATAATTTTAGGACATAGGGAAAACATGCAGAGCACAGCTTCTCAAAATGTTTCCAACCTTTTTCACAGCAGCTGCCGATAAATAGTATTTATATTTTCTTCCTGTAATGAAGCAGCATGTTGAATCTATGTGTTTTTGTCATGTTATCTCTCCTGCTGTCTCTATGCATGTATGTGTGCTTGTATGTACATGCATTGGGTGAATACAAGGGGTCAACTTTCAGCTTCTGAAGATTATTATTGGAAATAATTGCCTATTTCATATCACAACACATCACACATTCTTGCAACTCGCATGTTGCAAAGATGGGCAAGGTCACAGGATGGTCTGATTTTTCCTCTCCTCCCAGTGATCCTGCTGTAATTGCTGCTTTCACAGCTGGAAACACCCATCTTGAGTAGGGCAGGAACAGATGGGAACAAATCTGATCACAGCACCCTATTGATAATTTGTTTACATTTATGTATTAGTCATGCCTGAAATAAACATGATCATTCCTTCAGAGTGTAAGTACTCCCCTTTATTAATATACTCTAGGGTGATATTTTTTGTTTCAGTGTGGTGCAATGGGTTAATGGTGACTTGCTTAATGAACATGGCGGAAGTGAGGTAAGTCTGTTGTGGTCACATGTCTTGCTTAATAACTGCATCACTTAGCAATAGTTTTTCTAATCCTGTGATTGGTGAGGACTTCTTGTAATCTTCTTACTCATTGTATACACCTTGTACCTGTAAGATGCCAGTGGAAGATGAAAGAAAAAGCACTCTCTTGTTTAGGATTTCCTAATTCTTTTCATCATTTTGCTACCCCTGGAAGAGAGAGAGTTTTGGAGTGGATAATACTCCATGAATAGGAGAATGCTTAGATCTTCTGTCACTCCAGACTTGAAATGATAATTACAACACGTCTACTTGCTAATTCTTGTCATCTTCATTTAGCTGATTAAATCTCCTTTCAGCTACATTTCTTTGATTGTATAACTAGCGAAGTGGGCTCTACATGGAGTTCGGTTACATTGTTTTTTTTTTGTCAGGCATGTTTCAGTATTTAATACAGATGTGTGATACACGATATATTCCCCAAAACATTCTATCAATCTTTTCCCCTCGTTATTGTTCATATGTTCTCGTGAATTGTGTGTAGGATACATATTTGGTGGTTCTTCGTTTGCTTTCATTTAACTGTGGGAATAGTTGACTCGCAATAACTTACTAGGAATTCGATTGTCAATGTACTGCAGTAAATAAACATACATTTTTGTTTTGAAGCCTACACTTCATTTAACAATTAAAAAAAATGGAATATGACATTTAACTTCTGCCACAAAAGCAATACTATAGCTGGCCCATAACATTCTTGCATTATAAGCATGAGCAATAAAGCATATGTGGCCTTTTCAACCACCTACTTCTTGAGTAGTTATTGCACTAGGCATTTGTGTCTGGCGCACAACAGAGATATAACAGATACTGCTATGGAACAATAGAGTTCAGTGTCCTAGAAAGTCAAGGTATTTCTATATAACTTCCCTAATGTGACCTCAGGACTACATCAATTTTTGAAAGTCAAGTGTGTGATGGGAGAGGAAGGGTGAGGAGAAGGGTGTGAGGCCTGGTGGAGTGGGAAGAGGCCTCACGCCCTTCTCACCCTTCCTCTCCCATCACACACTTGTCTGTGGAGACATGGGGGAGGAAGCAGACCCAAGGTTTGCAGAGTCCCTGAGGGGTGGGAAGTGGAGCATAGGGTGCCTTGGATGGGTGGGGAGGCTGTGGGATGTATGGACTAGGTAGTTCTGAACTTGCATGAGGTCTACCAGCCTCCCACCAGAGGCACCCTATGCTTTGCTTAATGACTACGCTGAGGAGAGCAGAGGAGGGGGTTATTAGGCAAGGTGATCGTGTGGTCCACCTCTCTTAACATAAGACATCACGTTGTCACAGGTTTTTTAAAGTATACTCAAGTCAGTGGACTCCAAAACGCCAGAGAGCCAGCCCATCAACACAGGTCCCTAAGCGACACTAATGAGCACCCACAGGCTAGTACTCACTAGCATATTTACTACTGCTATTCCAACTTCTACTTGTGAGTCCAACTACTGGAGAAATTTTGGCTGATTTACTTCCACACAAGTGTACACACATCCTTCCCAGCGCCCTCAGTTGTGTCTCAGCACAACTTTTATAGTCAAGGTTTCTGTGCTGCTTGGGAGAGGGTTTAAAGAGGCAGGACACAGATGCAGTGGTGAGATACAATTTTTTTTACTACCAGTTTTGTGGGCGTGGCTTGGTGGACGTGGCAGAAGGATACTGTAGTCAGAGGTGATATTTGCCAGTTCTCCAAACTACTCAAAATGTTGGCTACCGGTTCTCCAGAACTGGTCAGAACCTGCTGAATACCACCTCTGAACAGCTGCCCAGGTTTTGGCACCCTGCCTTCTTACAATCATCATGACTTGCAACCCTAATGGTCAGGCTCCATTGTGGTCATGAGGCAAGGAGGCAAGGCTCAGGCCTCCCACTCCACCTCCACCCCTGCTTTATTGCCAAATCAAGATTTACACAAATGCGCTCAAAATGTTTTAAGAACATACACTCAGAAAGAAATGTGGTGAATAAACAAAAGAGATTCAGTTAGAAATAATTAAAATACATATCAACTTAATTTTACTACTTATTTATTGCAGGGGTCGCCAACCTTTTGGACCTCAGGGACCACCAAACTCATAATTTAAATCCCACGGACCAGAGACCCTGGGAAAATCCCCCCAAAAGTCTGCAAGAAACTTCCCCACCCCGTTTTCCTCCGGATCAATCATTCTTTATTTGGGATCGCAGGATACTGTCTCCAGCTCCGTTCTCGGGGGAGACTTTTGGTTTCATGCAAAGAAAGCAGCAGAAGCAGCAAAAGCCTTTCTTTCTCTCTCCCAAACTTCACCAGAAATGAGTCTTTGCTGGTGCAGCCTCTTGGAGCAGGATGCCTTGCAGGGTCCCAGAGTCATTTCTGGTGAGTTTGGGGGAGAGAAAGAAAGACTTTTGCTGCTTTCCTTGCGTGCAGCCAAAAGCAGAAGCGGAAAGAAGCAGCCAGGTGGCCAGGCGAGGCACGTGGGGCAAGGTCCCCCCTCTGCCCTTTCCCGCCTCCCCTCACTACCTCATGTTCACAATGCAAGTGACGCAAGTCTTGTGTTCCCATGGGCCACGTGGGCAGCACAGCCTTGTGTTCACGTGCAGCTGGATTAATTGCTTTGGGGGGTGCTTTGGAGATGACATTTCTCTGCAGACCACCAAAATTTTCTCGCGGGCCACCAGTGGACCATGGCCCACTGGTTGGCAACGATTGATTTAGTGCATCAAAATGCACCTCATCTTTGTATCATTCATATGAATCTGATCTTATATTTAGTACAAGATTGAATTCTGTAATATCTTTTCCTTTCTGAGTGCCACTGAACAACTTTATACTGATTTATAATACTCAAGTTCAAAGGAATGTTTTAAGTCACTTATGAAGCTAATTTCTTCTAGGATACATTTCTTGAAAATTATGTATTCCTAATTTTCCACATAATCACTTCAATATTATAATGCCAGTGTTATCTCAGTCTTCCTACCATTTATATCTTGTGAATTTGATTCATAAAAATTTCCCATGGCAACAATAAATAGAGTCCGCTACTGTCCATTGTTCTCCAGTGTAGTGTCTGTACAACACCTCTATTTGTAAAAGAAAAGTCCACAAAAGAGAGTATATTTGACAAAGGTGTGAATAAAACATGCATTGTATCAAGGAAGGCTCTTGAGAGTTCTTTGGACTGCAAAATCAAATCAGTCAAACCTAAAGGAAATTGCCCGTGACTGGTTTTTGGAAGGGCAGATACTGAAGCTGAAGCTTTGGCCACCAAATAAGAAGAGAGGATTCATTGGAAAAGGCCCAGATGTTGGGAAAGATGGAAGGCAAAAGGAGAAGAAGACGGGATGAGATAGATAGTGTCATTGACGGAATGAACATGAATTTGGTCAAACTCCAGGAAACAGTGGAGATGAGGAGGCCTGGTATACTATGGTCACAAAGAGTTGGACACAAATTAGCAACTGAACAACATCAAGGAAATAGGAAATTTTCCTTTAAAATTGCATTGAGGAAAATAAACATTTCCTAGAGGTTTCACTAAAAATAGACATTGGGAAAAAGCATTAAAACCCACATATGTAACTAATATTTCATTATGTTTCATTATGTTACAGAAAACAGCAGACAACAAATGGAAAGAGATTAAGACTGAAAAGAAAACCCATTTAAAAAACCATTCTGATGAAACAGAACAGTGTCTTGAAGATTAACATAGAACACACACACACACATCCTAAAAGCAGATAATGGAAAGAGACTGGAGAACTGCCGATCTTTGGAATAGCTTTCCAAACTAGGTAGCTCATCTGACCTAATATAACAGCACATTCCAATGTTTCTCTTGATTATTATAAAGATGATTTACAGGTAGACCTTGACTTACAATCATTTGTTTACTGACTGCTTAAAATTAAAACGGCAGTGAAAAAAAAATGACAATGACCATTTTCATACAACCTTTGAAACATCCCATGGTCACATGATCAAAATCCAGATGCTTGGCAACAGGCATGTATTTATGACAGTTGCATGTCCTGGGCTCATGTGATTACCTTTTGAAACATTCTGACAAGGAAAGTCAATGGGGAAGCCAGATTCACTTAACAACTGTGTTAGTAACTGTGATTCACTTAACAACCATGACAAGAAAGGTTGTAAAATGATGCAAAACTCAACTGTTTTGATTAGCAAAGGAAATTTTGGGCTGAATTGTGGTTATAAGTTGAGGACTACTTATATACATTTTACTTACGTATTATAAAAACACCAACACTGCTTATATGTATTCAACTTAAGCGCTTCCAAGAAACAGAATCCATACTGGATTCCAATGGGACAGTATATGCATCTTGGGTTTTTTTTTATTGGTATATATTTAACATTAGAACCATTATATTTAACATTTTATTCTGTATCATGAAATAGATTCTTTGATCTGTCCTCATATCAGTACAATAGGCTTGTAGTACACAGTAAACGATAGTATCCTCAAATCTATTTTATGCCTTTTTGTTTCCTCCAACATTGAAAATAAATTACGTACAAAACACAGACATCACTAGGTGTGAATCTGTATCCTTTATTCAAGATTTCATTCATTTCTTTTCATTCCATCTTCCTAATAAATGAAGTCTAATTTCCATTCAAAATTAGAGAAGTAGCAGAATGACATTGTGCCATATTTGAGTAACCCTAACCCTATTCTGTTACTCTTAATCTTACATCACTTCTATAGGTAATTAATTAATTCAATAGAAGTCCTCAGCTTATATCTTTTTGCAATAATGACCATTTGAAGTTACGCCATTGCTGAAAAAAGTAACTTACAACTGACCCTCACATGACAGACTCCTGGTGGTCATGTGATCCAAATTTGAGTGCTTGGCCACCAGCATGTATTTACAATAGTTGCAGCATCCCAGGGTCCCATGATCACCACTCGAAATCCTCCAAGCCTGCTTCCGACAAGCCAAGTCAATAGAGGAAGTCAAATTCGCTTAACGGCCATGGGGATTCCCTTAACAACTGCAGCAAAAGGTTCATAAAGTTGAACATGGATCACTTAACAACCGTCTCGTTTAGCAGCAGAAGTTCTGGGCCCAATTGTGGTTGTAAATTGAGGGCTACTTGTAGATGAGAAAGGTGAAAAGTTGCAGATAAAGCCAGGGGAAAGCTGAACTTTTGACTCTTTGGTACTCATCCATCAAAATTGTTGGAATAATTACTAGCACCCAACAAGTTTTGGAAATATTGAGATAATACACAGCTGGTGAGTATAAAGGGAAAACTGGTAAAATATTACCGTGTTTCTCCAACAATACGACCTCCCCCAATAGGAAGACCCAGCATGTTTTCTAGGCATAAAATGAAATTAAGCCCCTCCCCCCCAAATTTAGGCCTATTTTAAAACATGCAAAATGGGGGAAAGGGCAGGGGGACTTGTCGTTAGGAGCGCCCCGCGGGCAGCAATTCCTCGCCACCAGCTGCTCCTAATGGGCGATCATGGCAGAGCGCAGAGAGCTCCCTACTCCTGCCAAGCACCTTTGTGGCAGACCCAAGACCTTCAGCACCCGCCGCTGTTGATTTCCCTTCTGCTCATGCCGCTGCTGCGTTTGGAGCTGCCACTTCCATGTTTGGAGCACCACTGCTGTTTGGAGCTGCCGCTTCTGCATTTGGAGCTGCTGCTGCGTTTGGAGCTGCCGCTTCCACGTTTGGAGCACTGCCGCTGTTTGGAGCACCACCATTTGGAGAGCCGCTGCCACTCCAAACACGGCGCAGCTCCAAACGCAGAAGTGGCAGCTCCAAACATGACGGTGGTGCTCCAAATGGCGGCGGCACTCCAAATGGTAGCGGCACTCCAAACACGGAAGCGGAGCTCCAAACGTGATGGCAGAATGGGCAGAAGGGAAAGCAACAGCGACGGGTGCTAAAGGTCTTGGGTCTGCAGGAAAGGTGTTTGGTGGGAGTAGGGAGCTCCCTGCACTTCGCCATGATCACCCATTAGGAGTGGCTGGTGGCGAGGCTACCCGCAGGGCGCTCTAGATGAGGATGCAAGGGGGGGAATTAAGTCACTCCTGAAAAGACAGCCTAGCCGTTTTTCCGGGGCTCAAAAAAATATAAGACCCTGCCTTATTTTATGAGAAACATGGTATTAGTGGGTTGTTGTTGTTTTTACAAAATTAGAATTTTAGCAAATAAAAGTATCATAAACATTGTCTAAAATTGACTTCATTTCATAAAAATTATTACTGTAGTTTTACACATTTTAAAAGAAACACTGCATACAGCAGCATGTCATTAATGTCAAGAGATGTCCCTCGAGACTTTGGAGCCTTAGTATTCCAGAATCAATACAGAACAATATAATTCCAGCCTCAATACAATCCAAAGGACTGTATTCCATGCCTCAGATATGGATTAAGGTCATTTGATGATATTAAATGAACCAGTCACCTTTTCTGAGTATAACAGGAGGTGTCAAACTGGATTTCATTAAGAACCACATCAGGATTGTGTTTGACGGGGGGCAGGGGACATGGCCAGCTCGACATCACTCGTGTCGGGGTCGCCTGTGGTGGTCCGAGTACTCTGCTAGTGAAAACGGGCTTCTGAGGTCCATTTTTGGTTGCAACGGCTTCCTGTAACCCTCTTGTCAGTGAAAATGGCACTCAGGAGTCCCGCATGCAGCCTTTGTGAACTCCGTTTTCAGCTGCAACGGCCTCCCGCAACCCCCTGCCAGCGAAAATGAAGCTCTTTTTTCACTGGCAGAGGCACTGTGAGCCGCCCCTTTGCTGTTTCCAGATCAGCTTTGCGGGCCAGATCTGAGCAATCCATGGGCCATATCTGTCTCACAGGCCTTGAATTTGACACCCTTGGTGTATATTGTTCTGGAATGACTGGGAACAATGCTAATGCTAGATTGTTGTTAAGTTACTTTTCTAAAATAGACAAGCCCACCTTCTCTGCCTGTCTTGAGAAAAAGTGCTCACGAGCAGTCAATCTTCTTTCACACCATTAATGAGAATATGGGGGGAGGAGTTGTGGGCACACACAAAGTGCTAAGTTTTATTGTTTAATTTGGAATCATGAGCTTCATAGTGATTCAAACACTGAATGATGGGGCTGTTCTATAAGTACAACTCACAACTTGCTACTCATTCAGTGGCAAACTTTTTAAAAAAGATGACACAACCCATGCAGGAGTGTATGGTGCCATGAAGTCTTACTGAGACCAAGAGCAACTGCAATTTCCTTTCGAAAAATGTAAGTTCTTGGACAAACATTGAAAGGATGAATATGAAATATTTAAAATGAAAAAGAGAGAGGCAGAAATCTTATCTGCAATGTGAGGATAGACAAAACTAACTTCTGTTTTCCTGAACTTTCATCTGTATTTTCTGCAGTAAAGGTTAAGGCAGCTGTGTTAACATTACCACTGTACATAAACAGAAGCTACCATTCTAAAAACAAATTCTATGGACGAGTCTTAGGCAGCATGTGTCAATTCCATAGGAACATCATCCTTGGCATCCGGAAGAACAGCAACGACACAACGCATCTCATCTCTGAATCCCAATACACTACCCTTTTCCTGGAAAACCAAAATATTCCACATAGCCTTAATTCAATTGTCTCCTCTACTGTTTTTATATTGGAGCAAAGAACCCCCTTTTAATCCAGTAGTCGGCAATCTGACATCTCAGCAACCAACAGAAGGCTTCCTTTGCTTAATTAGCGCTATCTGCATCTGCTTTCCAGATCACGGTTCAGTGAATGGTAGTTGTGTCAGTTCTTTTGACTGAATATCAATAACCAGCATTCGTCTGCATCAATGCACCATTTCCTTTAAGAATATCCTGGCTTCCCTTCCTCTTGTACAGGCTGTGAGGCTTCATGAGAGGTGTGCTTCTTCTGGCTTTCACAATTCTCTTGACCAATCGGCCCAAAAGTCCTTTTGTATCCTTCTACGGTGCTTTGAGGTTCTCCAGATTCCATGCTGTAACACATATTGATTTCAGCGCATTTTTCTTTATACTGGTCAGCATTGCCTGCAAATGTCTCACAGCGGTTTAAGTTTTCCTCTTGCACTGGGTTCCCCAGGCTGTCGTCACTGGATCCAGGAGTCATCGACCCTTCCTGGGAGTTCTGACTAACATAGACAAAAATAATTTCACCCTTAAAATTCATGACTTGTCCACTTGAAATGAATGTAGAGTTCCCGTTTCCTGTCACATTTCCTAAAAGGGGCCAAAGCAGAGGGAAATAGGTGCAGACATAATTAATAGGACAGTAAGAGAACTGCAACTAGTCAATATTACAAGGACGGACATAGTTTTGTGCAAAAATAAAAACTGGTATCCCAAGGCAACATCAACTAGAGGTAAAATACTGTCTTGTTTACATTTCTGAAAACAAATTCTCATTCAAATTACTCCAGCAGATTAATGGGGATACCCTTTGAAAATAGCCAAAATGGGACATTTTAAACATATACCCAGACCACAAGTACTATAAATAAATACTACCTGTATTTGGTACTTTAACACTACCAAAGCATCTAATCAGAATTAAGATATTGGCAGTATACTACAGGTTTGCACATTCTACCAATTAGCATTATTTTGGCATCTGGTTTGCATAAATTGCACTTAAGCCATAATATCCTTACTTTAGGTTTAGTTCAAACTAAGCTGGTGTGAACCCTGCAAGTCAGTTATAGTTTATGGTTTGGTTTGTTGTATAAGTTCAGCTAATTGTGATTTAGCCAATTATCCATGGCTTAATATAATGAGTTATGTTTAGATTGGATAATTTATCATATAATTAGAGTCTATTTTATTCCCATGATAACAAACATTAAGAGCAGAACACAGGATAGACACAACATGCTAAGACATTGTCTTTTGTCTTAATTTAGTATATTTTATGAAGGCAGTCGCTGTGTGCATTCTGGCAACTCTAAAAAGACCATAGAAATATTTTTTGAGGTCTACCTCTCTACCAATTATCTCCAAATACCTGACACATTCAACATATTAAAAAAACGCATCAGTGTGTTCATTTGTTTAGCTTAGAAAAGAGCATTATTGGTGGGGAACACTTGAGCACCCTGATCATTTAACCACAATTAAGACATTGATTAGTTTTACATTTCTGCACCAGACTCTACTGACCCCATGTCAGGAAAAAAACTTAGGAACAATTCCTCCCCTGCTTCTTGATGAAGTGTACATTTCCATTAGCTGTAGAAAAAAAGGAGGTGATGCCCATATTTTAAAAATACAGAAAATATTTTACAACATTTTCCAAGTCAATCTCTTAGAGAAACATTTACTTTTCGTATGATAAATAGGGGCGGCTGCTGTGATTTTTCTCATCAACTTCTGATTAATAATTTAGAATGGTGTGCAGAACCAAATAAATGATGGACTCTTGGTCCAAAATAACCAGGGTGTGAAGCAGGGGTGGGATTCAAAATTTTTAACAACTGGTTCTGTGGGCCTGGCTTAGGTGGTAGGCATGGCTTAGGTGGTCATATGACTGGGTGGACATGGCTTGGTGGTCATGTTATTGGCGGGGTGTGGCGAACTCAATATCACTCACATCGAGGCACGCATCTCCTCGCCTGGCCTCTCATGACTGTGGAGATGCTGCAACAGTCATAAGTATGAAAAATGGTCATAAGTCACTTTTTTCAGTGCCATTGTAACTTTGAATGGTCACTCCACACAAGCAAAGTACCAGCAAAGGAAGGAAAAAAAAACTCCAGAGAAGTTCCTGAGACAGGAGGTCTAGTCCTGTCAAGAATGTAATAAGGGTTAAGGGAGAGGCAGTTTCCGTAAGCAACACCAGAATGTTTCCTTCCTGCCTTCCTTACAGGATTAGGCCAGTAATTTCTTCTAACAACCGGTTCTCTGAACTGCTTAGAATGTTAACAACCGGTTCTAGCAAATAGGTGCGAACTGGTAGAATCCCACCCCTGATGTGAAGTAGAGCAAGGAAAATTCTGAAAATGCAAGAAAATTTCCAGGCCTCATCCAATATTATATGAATGTTGTGTTCACTGCATGAGAGACTCGCCCATCTGCTTTTGAGATTCCTCCAAAAATTTGAATTAAATTTGGAGAGTATGCAGATGTTGAAGACGGAAGGGTATTCTACTGATGGATCCCACTGAATGCAATGCTTGGAAAACACTGGGATTGAGTCTGCAAGTGGTCCTTGTTTAATGCATACTTGTTCAGTGTCTGAACTTACGCTGGTACTGAACAGTGTTACCTTATGACCAGTCTTTGTACTTATATCAATTGCTGTGTTCCCATGATCACATGGTTGAGATCCAGGGGCTTGGCACCTGGCTCGCAATTACAAGAAAAGTTAAGGGGCGGGCCATACGGAAGTTCTCACAATTACAAGACAAGTTAAGCCATCAGGAAGTCCCAAATGGCAGCCCACTTAACAGTCCATGTGATTTCACTTAACAATAGCAACTAGAAGTGCCAGACTCTCCATTGCTAAGTTACGTGGCATCATGCATGACCATTGCATCACCTAGCAACAAAAATTCTGTCCCAATTATCCTCATTATACAGGTCAAAGACCTGTAAGTACATATGTTGATAGTTAATACTTGTTTAGTCTTATAGAACTCATCCTTTGTTTCTAAGTGCAATTTCAAGATGCTGGTTGTTACCTATAAAGCCTTACCTGGCATACAGCCTGGTTTGTTGAGCAGCCAGCTGTCTCTTAGATCATTGGTCCCTAACCCCCATGCCACAGCCCACTACCGGGCCGTTGGCCTGTTCGAAACTGGGCCTCAGGAGAGATGGTCAAATGTGAGTGGAGATTCACGTGCAAGCACAAGTGCCCTTTGCATAAGTGTCCTCTGCTCATGCGAGTGAGCCAAGTGCCTGCCACTCACGTGAGTTGAGCTTTGTATGTGAGCGCAAGCATCCTCCACTCACTCGTGAAGCTCCATCTGCATGAGGGCACATGTGCCCACCACTCATACAAATGGAGCTGCGTGCGTGTACCTGGCCTGCCATTCACACTCCCCTCCCCCTGCTGGGCTGAGCTGCCAAGCTGGAAAGGTTGGGGGACCCCTGTCCTGTAACATCTGCCTGCCAATCTGATCCTGCAGGAATGGCGCTCTCCAGGTTCTTTCGATTAAACACTGTCATCTATCAAGACCCTGGCAGTGTGCCTTCTTTATAGCACCACCTGCTGCCTGGAATGAATTTTTCCCAAGTTTAATGAATTGTCGTGGTTATCATTGTGAATATTCCATATTTTGTTTTACAGGATAACTGTCAAGGGACAGAAAATAATTATTCATCAAATCATCCTGAACATATTGTCCAAGTGATTGTATACAACCATTTTCTCTACACTGACATTAAAGTACAGTGCCTACTATTATAGCTAATAGCTTGTCAACTGTAAATGATGAGGACTGTCGCCCAGCATATTTGGAAAATGTACAATATAGTATAAAGGATGCCATTAAAAAGTATGACTAATATTTTCATCTCCTTTAGTTGTACCTCTCGATTTGTAACTGGAGGTTCACTGGGAATGTTTTTTTTTCCCTTTTAACCATCACCACAACATTGGCTAGCCAGCTAGCTTGACCAAGGTAAAGAGTGCCAAAAAGCATACTTTGTTTGCTGGGTGGAGAAAAACCACTGGCACCAGAATATAATCACACTGGGTCTAAGTCATTTCCAAAATCCCAGAGAAAAAATAAATGTTCTTGCCTTATTTAAATGATCTTGAAAATTAACTGCTAGATTAACATGCAGAACCAACCTTACTATGAAGCAATATGAAGTAATTGCTTTAAATACGATTTTCCACTTTTCTGCCTCTACCTTACATTCTTATACTGTATTCTCAAAAATGAATAAAGAACAGATATAATTTCAATGTTCAGATATGTATAGATCGAAGGTCCACAATGCTTTCATTTGACTTGCCTTTCTTCTTCGTCTTCTGCACTGACCCCCAGAATTATATATACTGCTATATCTACATAGTCTTGACTTCAATATAGAAATTGTTTGCTGTAGATTTAATTTCCCAACATAATCTACAGAACTGAGATCTGTTAGTCTCCCATACAAATAACTAACAAAAACTTGTCTTTATTAAGTTTTTTTTCAAGATAAGGTGGGTGCTGCAATCTGGTCTGTAGATGCTTAATAATATCTACCCCTCATTAACAATAAAAGTGGGCAGCGTGGTGGCTCAGTGGTTAAGACACTGGGCTTGCTGGCTGGAAACAGCAGCCCAAGTTTAAGACCTGAGTGCCACACAATGTGTGAACTCCTGTCCTCGACCCAGCTCCTACATACCTAGCAATTTGAAAGCATGCAAATGTAAGTAGATAGAAAGGTACCACTTCGGTGGAAAGATAACAGTACTACGTGAAATGTAACAATGTTCTCGGATGTCATGCTGGCCACATGACCATGGAAATGTTTTCAGACAGCACTGGCTCAATAGCCTTGAAATGCAGGTGTGCTCCGCCCCCTACAGTCAGCCATGGCCAGCGGAGTAAAATCCTCAGGGACTTCTTTACCTTTTTTTTACAAACAACAAAGTGGGCTTCATATATAGAGGGCTTACCAGATGCTGCTGGTGGATCTGAAACATTGTAGTTTGACTCAGATGTTCTTTTTGTATTCTGTTCCTTTCCGTCAGATGAGTCACTTTGGTCTCCGACATTGTTTGCTGACCCATTTTGGTCTCCCAGAGAAGATTCCATACCACAGGTGCCTAGCAGAGCAGATCCATTTTCTTTTAAGGAATCTGTGGCATTGTCCAGTTTGTTAGGAGGTTGTCTACAAGGTGATCTGGCAAAGCTATGCTTTTCTTCAGACATCAGTAGGGAAGTACCTGTATCTTCATAATCAACATCTCTCATCTTGGCACAAGTGGAATGATTACAAGAACTCTGCAGGTATTTATGTGAGGAAGCATGAATAGGGTCCATTGCACATGATGTGTCCAAGCAACAGCAGTGCACCAATTCCTCCAGCTTTTCGGTTCCTGTGAAGAAGTAATTCAAGCTATCATTCTCTCCCACTTCTAGCGGTTCAGAGAAGGGTGATGCTGGTTTGCTATCAGATTGACTGACTAAAGGTAAGTAATGCTGCCCATTGGATACTTTGTCCGTGTATTCATCTTCCATAGGCATCTGTCTAAAGTGGCCGTCCTCTGAAATGGTAGTTAGAAACAATGCTGGGAAATTTTCTCTTGATCCATAAAGTATTTGATCCGGACCATCTTTTTCACTCAGGAGATGATCACATGGGTGATGTACCTCATCCGGAAAGCCATATTGGTCGAGATCCAGCAAATAAGTCTCTCCCAAAAGCTGAATGCCAGCAGGATGCGCTACATTTGTGTTTACAAATGTATCACAAGAAGAATCCTGCAAAGAAAAAAAATATATAGTTTCCTATAGTAGTAGTGATAATCTGTTAAGTAAACCCAGCAAACTGCAGACCAATTGCAATAATTTAAAAAGAAAATTCTATGGCTTAAAACCAAGGGAGTCTTTGTGGTTCTGTTTCTTATACTTTCATCATTTCCTTTTGACCTTATGTCAACCAAGCTGTTTTACAAATTACAACTTTATTTCATCACTTAAGAGTTCTCCAACACACAAAGATATCAGAAGAGAGCAGCCAAGAAAAAACATGAAAAGGTATAAACATTCATAAAGCCTTACAATTTACCTTTTTCCCTTTTATTTGTTGGCATATTTCCTGAGCCCAGTATTGTAAATCTGCTGGAAGGAAATATAGAGAAAAGTATTCAGTTAGATTCTAGAATTTTAGCAGAATATTAATGAACCACAAATGCAACCATATATATTATGGCTAGCTGTATAAAAAAAAATCTTTACAAAAACACTTATAAACATTCAATACTTAAAAATAGGATCGACCTATTTATTCACAGTGAGCTATCAGATTGAGACATATTAGCATACTATATAACATTAAATTTTGATCACAGAGTGAAGCGTACTTAAAGCCTTTCAATAGACTTGTACACTTGCTGTAATTGTGTTCACTGACAAGAGTAAGTGAAAAAGATGGCACACATATGCACAAATTAGTTTGCATAATAGCTCATTCTTAAATATTGTCAATTTGTTTTTAAATATACTTTGCTAAAAATAGTTTGCTTTTCGAAGGGTTTGTGGTAAAATGTGAGTTGCAAAGTGATTCCCAATGCCCCGCTTCACTCTACAAATGGAAGATGTGTCTATCTCGACAATCTATCCATGACTAAAACAGAACATTCCATATCAGTTGGGTCTTTGTTCCATATCATGTGCCATCAATTTATGACTGACTTGCTAATGACTTAGCTGTATGTGGGTGATTGGTTGGCTAGTCTGTTGCAAGGAATATCACATGAATTACCAAAAGAACAATTGTATATATATATATAGTACTAGGAAGAGTTTAAAAAAAACAATTGAAGTAACACTAATCATGAGTTTACTGAGAAATGTATTCTATGGATTTGGTTAAAAAAAATATTTGGTCAACAAACTGCTTGCTTTTTATGTGGAAGAATGCATTTGTTTTTGCTGAAATAATGTCATATACAAATTCAATTATTAGACAAAAAAGTTAATATGTCCACTGTCTGCAAATAAAAATATCTTTCTCTTGCTCTAAAATTCTAAATGATACATACAAAGTTATTAAATTCACAAACTACTATGCCTTAATTTTGTCTAGGAGCTACTACCTAGTGCCCTTCCTTTCATTTAGAGGATTCTTCCCAGAGAGCAGAAGCCACTTAACCTTGACTGACACTCAATGCTGAAATTGAATTGTTTCAGGTTGGTCCATAGCTTTAAACCAGCGCCCAATTCAGATGTGAAGCCATTTTGTCCAACTGTATGTAGTTGCATCAAACCAGCCTCAAAATCCTATTTTCAGCTTCAAAAAAAAATCTATTGATTATGAGTGTGACGAAGACAAATAACCCTGTTACAGCAATTTCTTATAAGGAGTCCTATTATTTCAGTGGAGGAAGTGCAATTAGTTGCAATTAAATCTTCCTTTGAAACAGACATAAATGTTTGTGTGCCTGTCAGCCACCCTTCTAGAGCCTGACACACAAGATGATATAAACGTGAAAATCAACACACTGCGCAATACTTTCATAATTGCAGAGTAGATCGGGGTTACACAATTGGCAGCCATATGTGTCCTCCTCCCAATTTTTCATGCAACACAGACATTATTAAATACATAGGCAGTAATCACAATCAACTCTATTTAATTTAAATTCTAACTTAAATATATCAAACTTGGATTTTGTCCTGCCTGCAGCAACTTCTTTGCTCTGCCCTCACTTTTCCAGTTGCAGCTGCCAAAATACCACACAAAAGCCAAGTGTGACCTCCAGCCTAGAAAACATTGCCTGCTTCTGCATACCCTTGGATCACATGGGTACATTTGTGAAAACTGAAATGGATGTCCAAAACTTAGAACTTAAACGATATATAAAAACAAAAAAGTAAAAAAGTAATCTGGCTTTTATAATAACCAAATTAAGAGATTTAAATAAAAATGTCTGTTAACTGTAGTTTTACAATAAGGTAAGAAGTTGTTAGGTGTTACATACCTGTCAGTAATTTTCCTTTACTTCGATAATATACAGTAAGGATAATTACACCAGCCAAGGCAATGAGGAGGAATGGAACAATCAACACATAAAATAATTTCTTGTTTTCTGGAAAATGACAATGAATTATAAAAGCTTAGACTCAGGAAATATAATTTTGGACCAGTTTATTTAAAAAAAATACAACCCTGCTTTTTAGTCAAATGCTACAGGGAAACATTGTAGTGGTTGACTGTTAAATTTCACTATCTTTCATTATTGAAAATAGAAACATCATAGGGCAAATTAGAAGCTGGTTATAGTTTACAGCAGTGGTCGCCAACCAGTGGGCCGGGGACCGCTGGTGCTCCGCAGAGAAATGCCACCCCAAAGCACCCCCAAAACAATTAATCCAGGCTGCGTTGGAATACAAGGTTGTGCCATCCACATGGCCTGTGGGAACAGAAGGCTTGCATTGTGAACAACAAAAGATAGTGAGGGGAGGGAGAAAAGGACGGAGGGAGGGAACTTGCTCCACGTGCCTCTCCTAGCCACCGAGCAGCTTCTTTCCGCTTCTTTCTTCTTCTGCTTTTGGCTGCATGCAAGGAAAGCAGCAAAAGTCTTTCTTTCTCTCCCCCAAACTCCGCCAGAAATGAGTCTTTGGGACCCTGCAAGGCATCCTGCTCCAAGAGGCTGCACTGGTGCGACAAGTCTCACAAAGACTCATTTCTGGTGGAATTTGGTGGAGAAAAAGAAAGACTTCTGCTGCTTCTGCTGCTTTCCTTGCATGAAGCCAAAAGTCCCCCCCCCCCCAAGAACGGAGCTGGTATCCTGCAATCCAAAAAAAAGAATGATTGATTGGTAGGAAAATTGGGTGAGGAATTTTCCTGCAGACTTTTTTAGGGATTTTCTCAGGATCTCTGGTCCGCAGGACTTAAAATTATGAGTTTGGTGGTCCCTGAGGTCCAAAAGGTTGGCGATCCTTGGTTTATAGTATGTGCAATTTTCAATCTATGCTTACACTATTTGTGTCCTCTGAGATAACACGCACATACATACACACACACACATGCTGTGGGCATCCAAGATTAATTTTTGGCCATGAATTTTCATGCTGGGAAAAACAAACATAATGTTAAGATAGTTTGAAGGTATTGTGCCTGGCCTTACTCATTTTGGAGTAAGTCTATACTACGATCTGTCCCAAACCATTCAGCTATAATTCCAGAAATGGGTCCAAGTTGTTGTTGACCATTTGTTGAGAGTACAACACATCTGAGAGCATAAGGGGCAAAAAAACAAGAGTAGCCTCTGTCCTATATGCACATATTTTAGCCTAGTGGTTTTCAATCTAGCTGGTTCTGTGAAGTAGCCTAAAAGATACTGAGTCTTTACTGATAGTCCATGCTTAATGATGGCAATTAGGATCAGAATTGCCAAGCAACACAGCCAGAAAGTACAATTATGTGCGGTTATGTGACTGCACCACTTAGTGGCAACAGTTCCAGCACTTCCTATTGTTGTCATTAACCAAATTCCATGCCTTCATTAAGGGTGTTATCATGTGGTCATCTTTTGTAATCAGCCAGCTTCCCCACTGACTAGCTTGTTGGAAGCTAGAGTTTTGAGCCGGTCACCAAGAGCCTGGATCTCAATCATGTGACTGCAGGGATATGGTAAGAGCACCAATTATGAGGACTGGCTGTAAATACCACTCGTTCAATGCTGTTTTAACTTTAAACAGTCACTGAACAAGCAGTTGTTAAATGAAGATTATCTGTAACTGCATCTTTAAAACTTACAAATGATAAACACAAGAACAGAATGGATAATAACATATGTCTTTCTTTGAAAAACTGAAGTTTTTACTTTATATCACAGCGGGACACAGATTTTCTCTACACTGCTAAATGGCATTTAAGATATGAATTTTGGGAACCAGTGTATTAGCTAATAAATTTGTGGCTTATGTCTATGCACTTTAACTTGATTAAGTGTTTCCCTTTTTAGGCCTCTTGTATTCTGGTTAAACTAGAACTGGGCAACCTGTAAACCCAGCCTCAATTTTGTTAACTCAGAGATTACCCTTGGATTATGTTGTCAAAAACTGGCAGGAAAAAAATATCAATTTCTGATAACAGGGTTTCTTTATTTTGTATCTTTAAATCTTTGCAAACAAATATCTATGGGCAAATATCCACTATTTCAAGCTGCCCACAACAATAATCTGTTGAGATTCCAATGACCTTACTGTGAAGGTCTTTGTCAAGCGTGAAAGGTCAAGTCCACACCTGAAAGTCCAATTAAACTGATTTAATGCTAAAGTCTATACATAGGAATCTTTTCAACTAATGGTTAACACTTGTTTGGAGTTAGATAAGAATTCAAAGAATTCAAAGAGTCTGCTTGTGGGCTATATAGAAATTCTGGGCTGGCCCCTTTTTAAACTTCACCTCCAGGTTCTGCCACTCCTTCTCCTACATCTTTATCTGTTCCTCTCCATCTAGTTTATCCATTTTATTCCTCTTCTTCAACTTCCCTCAACTTTGCCAAACAGATATTATTTTTCTCTGTTGTTTGCGGACATCCCATACTCAGACTCTCTGAGTTATGTTTGCTTATTTTTCCAGGCTGGGTATTTTCAGTGTTTGTGTCAGATAATCCTGTAGCTACCAAAGACTGACCATGCTGGTCGGCTCTGAAGCACACTACAGGTAATCCTATATACTCAGAAAGTCTTCCTGGCTGATAATGCTGCAGTATCCAAATTCCATCAAGCTGATAGTGCTGCAGTATCCAAACTGACAAGCCCAGAGCATCCTTGGCCTATCCTGAAGGTTGTTCAGGATGGGATGTATATAGCAGGCAATCTGCAAATCCTCTAACCTGGAAGCATTTCAACCTGCTTCCACGATACTGGAATTTTATTTATTTGGATTGAATAGCTACCCAACTCCAATGGACTCTTACCAGCAGTGAAACCCTACCAGGAGCTCCTGCTCCTGCTAACATCACTGATAGCATTATTGAAGCTATTGAGTAGTTCACCATATCATGAGATGCAGCCAAAATATAGGGTAACTTTATACCAGAAAATCTTAAAATAATATTACTGTGCAGCTAGCGCTTTTGTATTTACCATCTTCTGAATGTGTTTTCTCTTGTATCTTACAAACTGCATCAGACCAGCTACTCCCAGGAATCTTGTCTTCAGTACCCAAAGCTGTGCAACTAAATTAAATAAAATGGAAAGTGATAAATCATATTGCTTTTGGATGAGACATGAGAATAAAGTAATGTACGTTTTGCAGAAACAACTTCTTCTTCAGCCTCAATCACAATAATACACGGGCAAACAACTACTCCAAACTCAAGGTAAACCGGTCCAAACTCAACTGCAGAAAATACAACTTCAGCAACAGAATGGTCAACGTCTGGAACGCTCTACCCGACTCTGTTGTTACAGCCTCAATACCTCACAGCTTCAACTTCAAACTGTCTACTGTGGACCTCACTCCATTCCTAAGAGGTCCTTAAAGGGGGCATGCATAAGCGCACCAGCGTGCCTGCCGTCCCTGTCTTACTGTCCCCATTTATCTGTATTTACTCCCTTTGTTACTATATTCATACTTATACTTGTTATCTTGTACACGTTTGACAAACAAGCAAACAAACAAATAATAGCATAAAGAGGTAGCGAGGCGATGCTTAGGCTGTAATTACAAAATCTTAGAAGCCTGATTATACTTTACTTCCCCTCCCTTCTATATCCCAGTGAACTAGGGAGAATCCTACATGATATTTTCCAAATACTATCTTTAGAGAATGTTTTAACCCCCTTGATAATTCTTCCCTATTTCCCCCAGAGTCACCTGGACTCTCTACAACCTCTCCCATAATTCCCCACCATGTGGGAATGGTACAGTATATTAGGCTATCTGATCTGGAGAGAAGCAGGCTGCAGAACACTGTCATTGATATTATGACAAAAGAGGAAAAAGAAAGCCAATTTCATGTATAATATCTAATATCTAATGAAGCTCATAACTAAATTTATAAATATTTTTTCCTACACTGTTTAGTCCTGTTAGTCTCATATGGGACTCTGAGAATTAATGATCAGTAAGGAGGTCTGCTGGTTTTCTACAGCAAGCCATTTGCATACATAGATTTAACACTATGCCAGAATTTTTAAAGCAAGTTTTGTTGAACCAGGTTATCATGACATATCACAGTGACATTATGCCATAACAGATGGGTTTACAATAAAGCATTATGGTGATCTCTAATCGCTACTTGGTAGAAACAATTTTAAAAAGTACTTTAATTTTTTTTTAGGGTAGCTCCGTTTGCGCAAGTGGCGTGCACACAATCCTGTTGCTCACTTAAATGGAGTATGCATGTGTGCTTGCCCACTGTTTGTGCAAATGAGGATGTGCATGCACGTACAAACTCACTGGCAGTTTCTGTGGCCTGGTTGCACTCACAGCTCATTAGTCGGCCACAGCCCACAGGTTGGAGGCTCCTGGGTTAAATGGCCTTTTCATAATTAAATGAACAATTAATTTTTCAGTTTATTCAATTCATTTTAACTAAAAAGAAAAAGAAGGAATGGAAGAAAAATGAATTTCCTTAATTTCAAAGAGTAGACAATATTCCCACTTCCTTTTTTGTTTCACGATCTATTTCTCATTTTCCTATTGCTGTGTTTCTCAACCTCAGCAATTTTAAAATATGTGGACTTTATCTCCCAGAATTCCCTAGTCAGCACGTTAACCAAGGAACTCTGGGAGATGAAGTCCATATATGTTTAACGTGCTGAAGTAGAGAAACACTGCCCTTCTGCAAGTCTCAATTTTACATAAAACACAAATACTTATGGATTACTGCTGAGAAAAGATGGAAATGCAGCCATTATTACAAAATTAAAATAATTTTAATATACATCTATTCATGTCACTAAATATACATGATCAGGCAAATGAAGATTTATAGATTGTAATGTTCAGAGACTAATAACTGGCAATGACAAATTATTTCATTTTCTACAACCAACATCAGTGTTTCTAAATACAATTCAACACCGACATCCAAAGATGTCCTTTGTGTCTTTGTTAGAGCACTGTTAAATGTATATGAAACTTACTTTGTCCAGGCTTTGCATGCATCAGTTGCAGAGGAGACATTAGAAAAATAACCAGTGGGACAAGGTACGCACACTGTATTCTTATCTTGCTGTACTGTGAAAGTATAACAACACACTGAGCAGAGCACCACTTCTCTGAAAAACACCACTTGAAAACAATGTGCTGATAATATTTAGGATACATTTTTGCACACACAGAAGTGTTACAATTTGGAACACTTTGGCCTTTTTGGCTATTTATTTATTGGATAAAATATAACACTGGTTTTTAAATGTAACTTTCAAGGCATTGGAAACAAGCACACTGATTATTTTTGCTTATAAGGAGGTTCATATACATATAGATATACACCTACACTTTCATGCTGTTATAATACCAAGAATGTGCTAAATAACCAACATGTTTATTATTTCTACACACTATTCCACCCATGATAAAACTGTTAACTAACAATAAGTCAAAATAATATTTTTTTAAAATAACATTATAAAATTAATTGAGGCATATCACCCAGGACTGAAATTTACCCCAATTTCAGTGGCATAATTTTAAGTATCTAATATTCAGCAATGTTGGAGAGAAAACTTCACTCCAAGAAGTTTCATTCTCAGGACACTTCCACTGTCAATCCAGCTCATCAGTAGTACATTCAGCAGGGTTGACTAATAAAATAAAACTTGAAGAAATGTTAATTGAAAACTTACTAGGAAATTTCACTCCAGAACCAGGAGAGCATTTTGTGTTTCGCCGACAACAATCACAGTCTCTGTTCCAATGGTAGCCAGCAGTACAGGCACATTGTCTTTTGAATGTGCTGTTTCCTGGAATCACTTCTATTAAAGCTCTTCCTTTAAATGCAAAAAAGGGGGAAAACAGGTGGAAATTAAAGTTTAAGTCATGTATTCTCAACCTACTTGACATAAAGTTTGTATCATAACAGACACACAACTGAGCATTCTTTTCAAGTGAGGCAATGTTACTACTTGCATAATGTACAGATTCCTGATTCATGACAGATTCTGAATGCTGCCTGTTGCAATTCAAACGATAGGGAAACAAGTAAATATGTGGTAATTGGTGAGAATTGAAGAGACTTTTATGGAAAAACTGAGTGTTCATGATTTATTGCAAAAAAATAGTCTAGAATTCAATGTCACAGTCAATCATGATGTTGCTCAATGTTGTTGGAGGTTATAAGGGTCACACAAGACATCTTTTTACAGAGGCTAAAGGGATTATTTAAATGGAGATGTCCCTTTTTTTGTAGGATTTCAAATAGGGTGCCTAAATGAACTCAAGTAACATCCACCTTTTGCTTGCCTTTCTAAGAAAGGCACCCTTACCTAATAAAAAAAAAATCACAATATAGTTATAGTCCTGTATTTTAAAGCTGATAAAGTGTCCTTGAATTAAGGGCTGATGAAGAACATTCTAAGCAGGGATCCCCTACTCCTGCTCCATGGCCACGGCATTCCAGAAACCAAGCCGTGCAAACAAGTGAAGCCCCATCCGCAGGATGCAGGCAGCACACATAACCATGCCGTCTCCGGTCCGTGGAAAAACCTCTCTCCATGGAACCGGTCCCTGATGCTCAAAAGACAAAGGTATTCTTTCTTTTTTGTTTTGCTGTATGTTTTGCTTTAATGAGATGTATGTGTCTATGCTCAGCTTGTGGCATGCTTGTGTCTTTGTATTGAATATTTCACCATCAGCTCAAATCAATCCATTTCAGGATGATTTGAAGAGAATCTTTTGGAAAAACCGAACGTTTACTGCAGAAAAAATGGTCTAGAATTGAATGTCACAGCTGAGCATGATGTTATTCAATGTTGTAGGAGGTTATACAGGTCTCTTCACTGAAGGTTATGTGTTGTACTTTAGAATAGAATAGTATAGAATAGAATAGCATACTTTGTTGGCCAGGTGTGATTGGACACACAAGGGATTTGTCTTAGTGCAAATGCTTTCCGTGTACATAAAAGACATTCATCAAGAATCATCAGGTACAACACTTAATAGTTATAGGGTACAATAAGCAATCAAATCATACTAGGAAACAGTCAATATAAATCGTAAGGATACAAGCAACAAAGTTATAGTCATACAGTCACAAATGGGAGGGGATGGGTGATAAGGAGTGATGAGAAGATTAATAGTAATAGTAATGCAGACTTTGTAAATAGTTGGGACATTGTTGAGGGGATTTTTTGTTTAGCAGGGTGATGGCGTCCTTGTGTCTAGTTGTTCTGGTGTGCAGTGCTCTATAGTGTCATTTTGAGGGTAGGATTTGAAACAGTTTATGTCCAAGATGTGAGGGGTCTTTAAATATTTTCACAGACCTCTTTTTGACTCATGCAGTATACCGCTCCTCGACTGAAGGCAGGTTGGTAGTAATTGTTTTTTCCACAGTCCTCATTATTCTATGGAGGTTGTGTCTGTTTTGTTGGGTTGCAGAATCAATAATTCCTCTGTAGAACTGTATCAGCAGCTCCTTGAGCAGTTTGAGCTTTCAGAGTTGGCGCAAGAAAACATTCTTCGTTGTGCTTTTTTATGACATTTTTGATGTTAGGTGCCCATTTTAGGCCTTGTGATATGGTAGAACCTAGAAATTTGAAGGTCTCTACTGTTGATACTGTGTTGTCTAGTGTTGTAATAGGTGGTAGTATGGGAGGGTTTCTCCTAAAGTCTACCATCATTTCTACAGTTTTGAGTGTGTTCAGTTCCAGATTGTTCAGGTCACACCACGAGGCAAGTTGTATGCGGATTCATCGTTGTCTTGAATAAGAGCAATCATTGTTGTATCATCTGCAAACTTCAGTATTTTAACAGATGGATCGTTTGAGATCTAGTCATTGGTATATAGGAAGAAGTGGAGAAAACACACAGCCTTGGGGGCCCCCTGTGCTAATTGTACAGGTATCAGGAGTGATTCTGCCTAGCTTAACCTGCTGCTTCTTTACCATGCTGGTCCAGTACAGACTGATAGGTGTTTTCAACTACTCAGTCAAGGGTTAAGAGAATGTAACTGACCTAAACTCAGGATTGGAATCTGGGTTCAAAGATAAGATCTAAACTTTGATGTTTGAACTCCATCTTGATTATGTTATTTATCTCAGACCTCATCAATTTGCCTTCTGGGATATTTGTGTTTTGCCAATCTTGCTTATGGCAAGATTCTTGTCATCTAATCAGCCATTTTGTGAGAGTTGTCCTGACATCCTAACATTCCTGAGCGATTTTGATTAAAGCTCAAAGAGATTTTGGAACCTCTGTCCAAAACCTCTGCACATCTCTGTTTTCCAACTGTTCCTGTCCTGCCACCTCTACCAACTCAAAATACAAGTCTTCATCTGTTCTCCTAAAATTCATCTTCCTGACAAATGAGAAGCAATATAACAGTCCATGTGTTCCCCTTACCCCTATCGCATATTTTATGAAGAAAGCACTTTTCCTCTTCATTCCAGATGTCCATATATTCATTTGAGCCACAAGGTTTGCATACAGTCTCTGAAAAGGCAGTGCATTTTTTGGCCATGTACTTTCCTGAGAAGATTAACAGAAAAGAGTGATTAAATGTTAAATACTTCAGAATTAGCAATATTGGCTCTCTCAGGCCTATATGCATCGTCTCAGTGGAGTCAGCACATGGGAAAACATGGCCAATTACGACTGAATAAGTGGGCTGAACAATCAAAACACATTATAATGCCATCACTTTAGATGCTTATTACATTATCAGAATCAAACACTTGCTTAATCGGATTGATTTAACAACAGAATTGGACAATCCATAGTGAAGCATGTAGTTAGCTTGGATATGAGGTACTAAACAATCGCTGTCTATCTAGAACATAGGATTTCAAGATGTTTTTAATGTATAATCTCCCTGCCTTATGCACAAGAACTTATACAGTAGATTGTTCAGTTATTGTTTTCCATTTGTAATACAGGTAGTCCTCGACTTACAACAGTTCACTTAGTGACCATTCAAAGTTGCAACAGCACTGAAAAAGTGACTTATGACCATTTTTCACACTTATAACTGCTGCTGCATCCTCACAGTCATGTGATCAAAATTCAGATGCTTTGCAACTGATGCATATTTATGATGGTTGCAACGTCCCGGAACTATGCAATCAGTTTTTTTGCTTCTGACAAACAATGTCAGTGGAAAAGCCAGATTCACTTAACAACCATGTTACTAATTTAACAACTACAGTGATTCACTAAACGACTGCGGCAAGAAAAGTAGTAAAATGGGTCAAAGCTCACTTAACAAATGTTTCACTTAGCAACATAAATTTGGGGCTCAATTGCGGTTGTAAGTTGAGGACTACCTGTATTCCCACATTTTCCCATTATTTGTATTTCAAAAATTCAGAGAAAAGGAAGAAATAAGCACACAATGGCTTTTCACATTATAAGAGAATCTGCCTGGAAGCACCACAAGTCTTTCAAGTTCTTCCTTGAAGGCATCTTCTGGTTGGTTTTAAATGCTGAAGCTATGATTCATTCTCTTTAAATAGCTTCTGTGATTCAGAAGCACTGTGTGTTCTGAGCACGATCACTTAGGAGGAAATTGTCCAAAATGAGCTGAATTCAGAATACTTCTTGCTAAACTGATTTACCCTTTGAGACTCAAGGTTTTCCCAACTGCTGTGTAGAACCAGTGGTGGGATTCAATTTTTTTTACTACCGGTTCTGTGGGCGTGGCTTGGTGGGCATGGCAGGGGAAGGATACTGTAAAATCTCCAGTCAGAGGTGGAATTTGCCGGTTCTCCGAACTGCTCAAAATTTCCCCTACTGGTTCTCCAGAACTGGTCAGAACCTGCTGAATACCACCTCTGTGTAGAACCCATCTTCCTAAGTATCAGTGTGGGATACATGGCATTGATAAATCAACCAATGCAGGATACACAGTTGAGGGTATAATGCGCAAACACAGTTCAGAGTAGCCTCTACATCTTCCTTCAAATAATACAAGCTATTTTGAAATTTTAATTGTTTTAACCAGGAATACAAATCTCTGTTAGTTATCTCAATAGGTAAACATTCTACAATTTCCTTTTTCAAATCACCCTACCAGATTCAATCTGCATATAACAAGATAATAATGAGCTGGTTATTATACAGATTCCTAATTTTATGTGGAAAAAATTGTCTGAATGTGAGTGCAAAATTTATGGGCTCAGGATTCTATTTTTCCCTCAAGTGGAGCTCTGCCCATACTCAAATTACCTCAAAGATTTCACTTTACTATATTGAAATGGAAAGGATTACACACTCCTATAGTAATCCTACTAACTACATTTAATTAATTTTAAATGTATACTGGTAATCCTCAACATACGACCATAATTGAGTTTGGAATTTTGGTCCTAAGTAATTATGGTCATCGATGACCTGGCACAAAATTACAACTGTTCTTGGAATCATTAAGCAAATCACGTGGTTATTTGATGAGCCATGTAGTCATTAAGCGAATCCAGTATATCCAATGGGTGTTTTTACTGGAAAACAGCAAAAAACATCATAAATTGGGATAATGTGACTGCAAGACTCTGCAATCAGTTATAAATGCAAGATAGTTGCAAGTGTCTGATATGTGACCACCTTACGTGTGTATGTTTGTTTGTGTGAAGATATCATAACTTCAAGGACAAGTCATAAGTAGTTGTTTTCAAAATCTGTGGTAATTTCAAACAATTGTTATACAACAGCTCGTTAAGTTAGGACAGCCTGTAACTCACTCTTTGAATCTTTGCTCCATAGCTTGGCATTTAAAACCCAAGTATGTGTTTTAGCCTCAAAATGTTTGCACAGTTCTGCTCTTGAGAGACCTAAAAAGTGTTATAAGAATGCAGTTTACCCTCTCCCTAATAAGAGACCAGATCTTTTTTAAAAAACAAAATAATGAGATTATTCTTTTACTTAAAAATCAATTTTGACTTAAGTGTGAAAAGAATGCTGTTAGCGCACTACCTGGTTCACATTTGGTGCAGCATCGGCCAGAATATTCATACTGTTGCTCACTGCTACAGGAAGGCTTGACTTGTAAGTACAACTGGAGGATAGAACAGAACAGTAAGAATACCTTAGTTGCTTTTAGTTTAAGACATCTTTCAAGGATACCCAAGTTTTATTTCCGATTGTGTTTAAAATATACATTTATATCATTACAATGACATCTATCTCCGTTAATTTGGTACTCTTCAGGTATGTTGTACAATATCTTCCACCATATTCCCAACTAGGAGAATGGATGTTATAAATCAACATTTTAGAACAGCATAAATTTAAAAATAGCTGTACAGATAGTCCTTGTGTAGCAACTGCCTCGTACAGCAACAGTTTGTAGTTAAATGATATTAAAAACATTTGCAACCAACGGTCATCTTTATGATCTTCACATCTTTCTGTCACATATTTGCCAAGTTACCTTTTTCTGAGCTGCTTTTCTTAGGCAGGGGTCTCCAACCTTGGCAATTTTAAGACTTGTGGACTTCAACTCCCAGAATTAATCCTGGGAATTGAAGTTCACATATCTTAAAGTTGCCGGGGTTGGAGACCCTTGTTCTTAGGAGAATAGTGCTTCCCTAAAAAAGTCTTCACAACAAGTTAGTAAGCTCAGCAATGTGACCATAATTAGTTGATTGGAACCCTCCAACTGCTTGTAGCTGCTGCTTGGAATTGACAAAACCTTAATAAGTTTCACACTAAAGGTTTTTGTTGGTCTCCTAAGCCAAGTGCACAATTCTTTTATTGACCAAGTGTGATTGGACACACAAGGAATTTGTCTTCAGTGCATAAACTCTCAGTGTACATAAAATTACATTCATCAAGAATCATAAGATACAACACTTAGTGATAGCCATAGGATACTAAATAAGCAATCAAATACTAGTGCATTCCTTTCAATGTGTATTCTCCCAAATGTGTGTCTGCTTTATACTGTTGTAACCCCTTCCTTTCCTCTGAATGCAAATACAAAAATCAATCATCTTGCTAGTTATTTAGAATTAGTATTCTAAATGGTGGAGAGTGGAGCAGTTGAGCTCTGGAAACCCTCCCTGCCATTTACCCAACAATTTGGGTTTGTATCCTTCTGACACTGTAAAGCAAAGGAAAGCTGAAATAAAATTGTAAGCACGCTTGTAGTCCTGTGATTTTTTTTTAAATAAAGTTTTATTTGGGTTTTCACACATACAAAATACAAGTAAAAAATCTTTTTTGAAAATAACATGGTCCCAGGTTGATCTTCTTTATACAGACACAAAACTCAATTTCATGCTCCTTTTTGTATTCTATTCCATATCTTATACTATTCTACATTTTCTATATAGCTTTTCCCCTCTTTTAATTTTCTCAATTTTATTTTGATTATCGCATCTCAATTCAAATCATTATATTTATACTTTTGTCTGTTCTGTTTCAATTTCATATTATCTTTTCTCATTAAACAAGTTTTCTCCTGTGGTTACTAATTGGAGTATGACACCTTTATATCTTTTAATTACATCCATTCAACTCTTATTTAAACTTCAATATATACCTTAAGGTTATGACCTTCAATATAATACAAAATACATAACTTCCAATCAAATTCTGCTTGGTACATTCTTATAATGCACACTATATTCTTTTTTTTAAAAAAAGATTGTAAATATATGTAATTATAAACCCTCATTTCGTTCCAGTTCAGTTCTATCATTAATAATCATTAAAATCTTAACATCTTTTACACTTCTTTTCAATTAAATATCGTACTTCCTTAAAAACACATATAATCTCCATAATTAATTTTTCCCTTATTTCTCTTCAGATATGTTTTATAAATCATTAAATATACCTTTTATTACATTTATTGACAAGCATTCCACTGAATTACGATAACTATTTTATCAGACATTTTAATCATATTTTCATATTTTCTAAAATTATTTCTGTTTCTAATATAACCATACTATCTTATGTACCTTTGCAGAATCCCTTTTTTCATTAAATTTTCACCCATTATCTCTAAATAGGCCCTGTTTCTCTGTATTTTGTTTCTGTCCTTTATGACTTATTTTCCTTTCTTCCCTCTCATCTTCTCCCTCCCCTTTTTATCCCCTTGTCTCTCTATTTCTAATTCTTTCTTCTGCATTTTCCTCTTCTGTTGCTTTCTGATTTTATACTTATTTTTCACTCTATTTTGGGTGGGGGAGTTGTTTTTCCCAATCTTAAACTTTCCATTTTCTTTCCTCCCTTTCCTTCCCCCCCCCATCTAAGATTACTTGTTCATTAAAGATGGCTTCTTCTTTGTCGCAATCTTCTTGTTCTGCAGGCATTTCTTCTTGTTTCTCATAATTCCAAATCTCCATTTCTAAAAACTGAAATACGAAGCCAAAAGAACCTCTCCCTTCTTGTGCATCTTCTTTGTACTTTTTAAGTTCCATTTTCAGTTCTTCTAAAAGTGGAGCCATTTTAAACAGTTTTAAACAACCACCCGATTGATTTTAGTCATTCAAAACAATAACCAAGAATCCAGAAATCATCAAGTAATCCAGACAGTCCCGAGTTATATCTTCTTATTTCTTTTTTGACTTTCTCTTCCTGGGGATTTTGTTGCAATATTTCAGTTAGAATGTATCTTTTGGAAGTCTTGTTGAGATTTTGCTGTAAGTTCTTTTTTAATTCCAGGCAGTCTCCTCCCTTCCAGATCCTGCCCTTTTATTCTTTTTCTCTCCTTTCCTGTTTTCAAAAGCTGTTAATTATCCAGAAATCTTTATTATCCCTTTGACTTTTTATTTTCAGCATTAAATGCCTATTGATGTCACAGTGGATTTTTTTCCAATTTCTTACTTAAGTCTCTTAGCTGTCAGTTTAGGAAAAGGAGAAAAATACAAAAACAAATCTTTTCCCTTTTCTCTCTCCTTCGCAGCTTAAAAATCTTCTTAGGGAACAATGTTATTGTTTTTTAATAGTTTCAATTCCAGCGTACCTTATTTGTTGCTTTTGCTGTTTCACCCAGTCAACCAAAACTTTTCTCCTCTTATTTTCCTCCTGCACATTCTTTTCCGGTCGAGTTCTTCTTTGTGGTGGCCATTTCTGACCACCGCTGCAATCGCCTTCAGGAAAGGGAGTAATGGCCAGCTGGGGAAGAGAGATGCGGCTTTCCTCAACCCTGCAGGCAGTCTCCCCGCTATTCACCACCTCTACGGGGTGGCTTAGCCCCAAAGCCAGCCGGCTTGGGGAGCTCCAGCGGCTAGCACGGATCGAAGCCTCGCAGAGACAAGGTTTCGGTCTGTCACTGGGGAAGCTCAAACCGGAAGTCTTAGTCCGGCGATATTTTTACTTAGCAACTGAATTGTCAGTTCCAATTCTGGTTGCTAAACTAAAGGACTACCTTTATATGAATATATATAACTGATGACTTGTAACTGCTTTTGGACCTATTTTCTGCCTTTATGTTTAGGTTTACCATATCTGGATGGCTAAAATACTAGATGGCAGCAAAGAGAAACATCAAATTCTTTGCTGCCATTTACAGGTCATCCAAATTTTTGCAACTGGATTTATCTCCTCTTTGACTCCCATTCCTTCTAGGCAGCTATTTTAGGTAGTTCCATATAAAATGATAATATTAAGGCAAACTGTTTGCATTAAGAAAAGTAATATAAGTGCATAATGAATATGGAGATGTCAAACTAATAGCAAGAGCATATGAAGAATGAGCAGAAAAGGACATCACAACCCAACTGTGTCACAACCCAACTGTGGCTGTCCAAGATAGATTAAAGACTTTAAAAACCTATAGGGGTTTTAAAAAGTAGCATTTTCCAGAATATATATTTGTTTTATCTTCATATGTCTTTAGTCAATCGCATTTTGAAATATTACACAAAAACTCGAATTACCACTTTCCTGGGCATATATGGCAGATGCTTCTTTTATAGGCACATATCTTTTTATATAAATTATGTTGACACTGGGGGTGGGGTGGGGTGGGAAATATAAAAGAAGCTTCTTCTGATAGTTCCTGGTTAAACTTCCAACTTATAGTTGAGTAACTTCCAACACATCAGTTCTTTGTAAGTAAACTAAATCAGTATTAATACATGCTTCATAGAGTTTCATTTCATCAGAAGATAATGAAAGTGAGATGGGGAAATTCCCAATTCTCAGCAGTTATAATCTGCTCCCTCCTAACTATGATAAGCAATGAACTATACTTTTGTGATACTTTGCAGTAGTAGTTTGGCACTGTTTGAACAACTTACTCAAATAGTCACACCATCAATGTACCTGGACTTGATTAAAAACTAATGCACTAATGTAATCAACAAATAAGGCAACTCCTTAGCAAAATTTATAACATAACAAAATAGGTCTAATTTTACTGAAGCTTTGGCAGGAAGTCTTTTATGTAAGCATTTTATTCAGGAAAGGGGAGAGTTACAAAACTGAGCCCCTCTGCAGTTTCCCATACAGAAGGGCCTCCACAATCTCAGGAGGCTCTCTCAAAAATAATAATTCCAGATCTCAAATCTAGGAACATAATTGAAGTTAGTATAATCATTCCTATTCCTCCTCCCTATGCACCTCAATGCTCCGCTACTGGAGATTGTCCAGCAAACGCTGGACAGCCAATTACCTGAGATGGTATGAAAATCCCTTCCTGGGCCCTATGATTTGCAGTGTAGAATTGGAGCTTGGTGAAGCGTGATTTCAAATAATGAAATGATACAACCATGTCATGATATCATACTGTAGAGGTAGTCCTCAATTTACAATTGGTCATTTAGTGACCATTCAAAGTCACAGTGGGACTGAAAAAAGTGGCTTATGACTGTTTTCGCTTACAACCATTGCAGCATCCCCATGGTGGTGTGATCAAAATTTGAATGCTTGGCAACTGACTCACATTTACGACGGTTTCAGTGTCCCACAGTCATGTGATCACCTTGTGACAAGCAAAGTCAATGGGAAGTCAGATTCATTGAGCAACCATGTTACTAACTTAAGAACTGCCATGATTCACTTAACAACTCTGGCAACAAACCCGTAAAATGGGGCAAAACTCACTTAACAAATGTTCTCGCTTAGCAACAGAAGTATTAGGTTCAATTGTGCCCATAAGTCGAGGACTATCTGTAACTATATAATTTCTAAAACAGTTAGCTAGACAAAGGAGTTATTATGAAGAAAAATAGACAAAGGACTCAAAGCAATTGATATATTTTTATTCTGATGAGATTACCTATGAAATGTTTGCAAAAAAATTACCAAGCTCAGATAGAACTAAGGATCCCATATTTTATTATTTGTAATTAAACTCAGCTCAATTTCTAAAGAACAAATGGCAGAGAACAGCCATTTTTCTGATTTGTGTTCCTTTCTGGTGCTGCCCATCACTACAACTATCACAATGTCTTGCATGATGTAGATTTGTGAGTAATTAAAATATCCCATAGGTCCTGTTCAAGTAAACTAACTTTGTATGAGTAAGTATAACTACCGTATATTATAGCACCTTCTGTCAAGTCACCTAAATGTTTTGATTTTGTTCACATCACCAAAACACATGAAATTGCTTATGTGGCTTTGGCCATTGTGGTTTATTCAATAATCTTGATAATTAAGGACAGGTAGAACTTTGAATGACTAGGAAACTGAGCTTCAGCCTCCTCCAAACAGCTCTAAGGAGTGAAAATAATTTAATATAAAATGTTAATTGTCTAGTATTCTTGTTAATAATATGTCCAAACTCTCGATTTAAATAACACTGATTTTTAAAAATAATAATTTCAATGCAACAATTCAGCAGAAAAGGGGCTAAGGAAACATATGCTATCATGGAGATTCGATCCAACATAAATCTATTAAAGCTATATCAATAGGACAAAGTCTGTGACCCATTACCATGTGGTGACATTATTATTCTGGATATCTCAATTGATTTACCACTGTTAATATTAATTAAGCATATGCCACGTCTCTTATGCAATAGATTATTTGCAATAAGATATGCAAATATCCTAGGGGAAATTTTACAACAAAGTCAGAAAAATAGCAATAAAACAATAATATCTTCAGTACAAGGTTCATCATATCCAGGCAAATGGGAAGCTGTCACAAATAGCTGCGGCAGCCACAGAGACAACATGTCTCCAAATTCTCAAAAGATGACAATATTAAGAGTAAGGACCTGGAGCACCCACCTATCCAACTTAAGAGATACTCTTAAGGGACAGGAAGTCCTGCAATATGCACACTTTTTTTTTTACTCAAGCACCTGGTACTTACAAAGTTTGCATTCATAAAATGTGATTTGAAATAAAATCATGCTTTGTTCAGTCTGAAAGTTCCTCTTTATCACAGAGATTTAACAAAGACGTAGAGGTAAACAAGGGCAAAGTCCTTTACTTTAAGGAACAATTTGTAAAATGCCAAAGAAAACAGAGTCAAATTGTAAAGAGTAGCAGGAAACCTACACACACTCAAACCAGTTCCTTTTTTTTCTTTCTTTCTTTTTTAGTATCATAGTAACTCATAAATCGATTCTCCAAACTTTTGTAACAAAAGGAAGTCTTGTTGCTACACGTTTTAAACTACTCTCTACCTTCTTTGAAGATGAATGTTTCTATAAAGAATTCGTTTACTTCCTTGATAGCCAGTCCACAATAAAGCGATATAGTCTTTTTATCGCTTTATTGTGGACTGGCTATCAAGGAAGTAAATATATTATGATGTACAAGCAGACACCCCCTCCCCCCAAAAAACCCTACCTTGCCCCTTACTTATCTTGATGAATTTATTGGTAGACTTTTAATGCTTTATAGTATAACACAGTACATAAGTACACTAATGCATTGCAATATAAGTATTTATAACCAGGATAAAGTTGCATTTAATTCAGTGGGACTTATCTCCAGCTTCAGCATGCACAAAATTGTAGTTTTCACTTCTAAGTCAGATGTATTTTTTCCTCTACAAGAAATCCGTCACTTCAGCTATATTTAACAGTAGATATATTTAATAATAAACAAACCAGAAGCATTTTAGCAATGCTAGTGAAAATAATATAATGGTTCTCCTAGAGTTCCCTCTATTTGTGCGGTCTGGCATCCCTTCTCCCCTCATATTAATTTACTTTACTATTTTACACACACACACACACACACACACACCACTTTGGGACATGCATCTAGCAACAGGCCCCTGGACATAGTATAAAATGTTTCAAATGAATAAAAAACAGCCAAAAGTAAAATGGATAAATTGGTATCAGATGATGTAGAAATTAGATGAAATACATAAAACATGCATTGATTAATCATATTTTTTATTACCATAGAAGAAATTTCCCCAAAGAGTATACTCTTGTAAAATGTTCCTTTTAAGTGGGTTACACTCATACTTCCACATGGGGTATATATTTGCAAGATCTGTCGGTCAGAATCCTGGCTAGCAGAGATCAATTAGAAAAATCCTAACTTTATACTCAATACTATTCTTTCCCCGTTGTCCGGTACTGTTGTAAAAATACATAAAGAAGTCAGTACAATAGGAAATGACTGTATCAGCAGAATCCAACTAACTACATTTGAAAGGATTTTTCAAAAATATTTTAAAAATTATGAAAAATTATTGTCATGTGACAAGCAAAGACATTTTGGAGTAAGACCCATATTTTAATACAGAAAATTCTTAAAATAAAGATAAAGATGAAACCAGAAACTTTTCTTTTGGGTTTAGTGGAAAAAGACTTGGGGAAAATTTTTTGGAACTTTGATCTTACAGTTTATGTTGACATCAACAAGGCTACTATACCCACAAAAATGGGATGACATTTCGATTCCCACCTTGGACAAATGCCTACAGAAGCTGATGGAGTTGGCAGAAACAGTTAAATTGACTGTTTTGATCAAAGAAAAGAATATAAGTACTTTTAGTGCTACATGGAGACCGCTTCTGGACTTTGTGCTTGAGGTGGAAAACAAATGAAACGTTGACTTTGGTTTTTATTAGACTGATCAGT
The DNA here is from genome assembly GCF_049901715.1 of Pseudonaja textilis. Lineage (NCBI taxonomy): Eukaryota > Metazoa > Chordata > Lepidosauria > Squamata > Elapidae > Pseudonaja > Pseudonaja textilis. Next base: position 129,553,520 of record NC_141992.1, on the reverse strand, counting down.
AAAGAGATAAAGTTTTAATAGAAATGGCTAATTTATATTATTATGGAAAACTAAAAAGTTGGGGTTCGATGTTAAATGCTTTATTTTACTGCAGCAGAGAGAATCAGTATTCAATGCTTCTTTTTTTCTTTTTCTCCCTCCCCCCTTCACTTCTCTTCCCCCTTCTCCCCCTCACTGTCTTCCTATTTGGTTTGGCATTTTTGCATTTTATTCTATGATCTAATTAAAAGTTTAAAGAGAAAAAAATAGTTAAAAATTATTAGTCAATGTCACTTAAATTGTGCATCCACAGGCCACTAAACTTACTTTTCGCTCAGTTGATTGTGAGCAAGGCACATTTTTGATAGAGGATAGAGTTGCACTATTCCTCCTTTTTTTTTTAAAGGGAAATAAAACCTGACCAAGCAATCTAGGGAATTTCCATGGGTGTTTTGATGGACCTATGTGAGCCAATAATGTTGCAGATTATTTTTTTTATAATACTAAGATCATTTAAAAAGCTGTTTGTTTCAACTCCACCTGTTGTGCAAAGTAACCATATCAATTTGAAGTCAGCAAGACACAACCTGCTGTGATAAGCTGTTGTAAGTACCAGATGGAGTATAAAAACCTGGCACCTTTAAAGCATACAATTAGCTGTTCAGATGGATCACGGTTTTCAATTTTGTCATTAGACAGTAAAGGCCATGAGTTTTGACTTTTTTATTTTAATAAGATCTTGGTGGAAGACTCTTAATTACACTAGATATCAGCAATTAACCAATGGACCCTAATAATCAGCCCAGGTAGCTTGATTGTAGAATGAAAAGCTATTTTTGTTATTCATTGGTCTTTATAAAATATTTATATAAATATAATATTTATTCAAAGAGCAGTACACTGTTGGGGTAATATAATCCTCTTCCTATCTATCTGAACAAGAACGGTATCAATAGATGAATATCATTACATGTAGTCCTCAACTTATGACCACAACTGAGCCCAAAATGTATGTTAAGTGAGTTTTGCCCCATTCTACAACCTTTCTTGCCAAAGTTGTTAGGTGAATCACTGCAGTTGTTAAATTAGTAACATGGTTGTTAAGTGAATCTGGCTTTTCCATTGATATTGTTTGTCAGAAGGTCACAAAAAGGGATCACATGACCCCGGGTCACAGCAAAGGTCATAAGTATGAATCAGTTGTCCAGCACTTGAATTTTGATCACAAGATCCTGGGGATGCTACAAAGGTCATAACTAACTTTGAATGGTCACTAAATGAACTGTTGTAAGTCGAGGATTACCTGTACTCTTTTTTTATTACAGGTGATATACAGTGGTCTTGCTCAAACTATGGCATGCAGTTATGATGCCACCAAGCTCCAATTGCAAAGTTGGATCTTGAACTCAAGTGGATGAGCAGAATGACAGTTTTTTTACCGTTCCTCCACCATCAATAACTTTTTAATCAGTTTAAATTTTTAGTGTGTGTATATCCAAAACAGAAGTGAAACTTGGTGGAGTTAATTTTGGGGAGATAATTTTAGTTTTCCTAGGAAGTTCCATTTTCAAGCCAAAGGATTTTCTTTCTGTTCACTGAACTTCATCTCTCTCTCTCTCTCTCTCTCTCTCCCTCCCTCTTTTAAAAAGGCAGTAATTGCTGGGAAAGAATAGCTATTTATTCCATTATAATATTTATTCCATGCTCTGTTAAAGAATTGAGGAGACATGCACAACTACCACATATACTTGCATATAAGCCAAACCTTGATTTTAAACCCAAATACATGAAAAATGTGCTACCTGTGGAAAAGCTGACCCTCACCATTTTTCTATGTTTTTTTTTCATAATTTCAGAAGAAATTTCCCATCTGCAGATAAGCGAAGCCCTATTTTTGGGTGTGTGTGTGTGTGTGTTATTCTTGGTTTATTTGCATGTACAGGTAATTCAGTTTGTTTAGTGACCCTTTGAAGTTATAATGGCACTGAAAAAAGTGACTTGTGACAATTTTTCACACTTATGACCATTGCAGCATCCCCCATGGTCACATGATCAAAATTTGGATGGTTGGCAACTGACTCATATTTATGCTGGTTGCAGTGTCCTGGGGTCATGTGATTACCTTTTATGAGCTTCTGACAAGCAAGGTCAATGGGGAAGCCAGATTCACTTAACAACCATGTTACTAACTTAACAATCACAGTGTTTCACTTAACAACTGTGACAGGAAAGGTCATAAAATGGGGCAAAATTCACTTAAGAAATATCTCACTTAGCAACAAAAAATTTGGGCTCCGCTGTAGTCGTAAATCAAGGACAATGTGATGACCCAGGGTGGGATACAAAATAAACAGTCACATAAACAGTCCCTTTTATTCCTTCACTTTGCTTCAAAGCTCCAAATATCTTGACTGGAGACAAAAAACTCTTCCACAAGCAGTTATGGAAAGGAGGAAATGCTGTTTAAATTAAAAATGCTTGTAAATCATAAAGAGTAAAACAACAAAAACCGCACTGAAACAATTAAAGGAACTAGGCAAGATAAGGGCTTGAAGACATCCACAGATATCGGAACACACACTGGGAAGGACGCCAAACTCAGAGAAGAATGACAAACTAGAGATATTTCCACGCTTTGCTTCCAACACTGGCCCATACGCATGTCTGTCCTTTTAACCAGTTCTCACAACTGCAGCCCATGAAGAGGATCAAGGCCCTTTCCTCCCCTATAGATCATGACATTCCTGTCTCTCCCTTATCCTCTCCTCCCTGCGTGCCCTAGGATGGAGAGGGGATGGGCCTGGGTCTTCGTCTGACTGCCCAGCCGGCCTCTGCCCTTCCCCAGCCTCCTCCACAATCTCTGGAGTCACACTTCCACTCCCTGTTGGCTGTTTCTCCTCTCCCACAGAGTCAGTCTCCAACAGGGGCATGACAGATTACCTGTATATACAATATTTCTCAAAGACTACAAAACAATGGATTATGCTTAAATTTTTAAACAAAACTGAGAAGTTCAAGTCTGGATGACTACTACATGATAGCAAAGGCCACAACTCCTTCCTACCATCTGGTTGCTGCTTGGATTGTTGCTGCTTAGATGTAGTATCCTTCTGATTGCATATTGCATCACTAAAGGACCTTTCTTCAATCCAGATAATTGTTTTGTAGCCATTTTAGTTTTTATTTAACTTAAAGTAGAAGAACAAATGTAGGAAGTCTGCTGTAGCAAATCATCTTGAAATGCACATTGCTAGGACAGTAACTTAATCACCTTTACAATAGTAAATCTGGTATCGCAGATTAAAGAAAAGCCCACCTTTTTTTCCTTATGTTTCATGCCCCTATAAATTTTATTTTCATATATCTTACATTTATGAATTATATTCATTTAATAAGACTGAAAAATGTAGCACTAGCAGGTAAGAATTGCCTATTAAGAAAAAGAACCTGAAACATAAAATATTAATTGTATTCAGTCACTACTTAATCAATATTAACTGTAATTAACCATTTGCCTAATTGAAGTACCCAAGGGTAGAAACTGTGTTCTGTTTATTTCATCCAAAATCCATATGGTCATGAACCCTTAAAAACTCAGGAGCTGGCTTAATTTAAATAAAACATTTCATTTTCTCAGATATGACCTAAAAGAGACTCTGCTGCTCCACATATTCACTTCCAGGTCTATAATTCAAAACAATTCTTAAACCATGAAGGAAATGGTTTTCATGATGTCAACTTTCCAATGAAGCTTTTTTAACCACATCACAAATTTCCATCCCATAAAGCAAATATACAATTAGGAAATGCAACAAGCTAAAGCAAAACGAAAAAAAAAATCATTACTTCTCTTTTTTTTTTTAAAAAAAAAAAAAGAGGGATGTGAAAACTTTAAAATGTGAGGAAATCAATGCACCGGGAGTTGTCTTCGTATAATACCCAATAAAGATAGAGAAGCTCATAATTAAATAATTTAAATAAATGGTCAAGGCAAAGTTTCCCTGTTCAGTCATATCCGACTATAGGGGGTGATGTTCATCTCCATTTCTTTGCTGAGGGAACTAATGTTATCTGAGGATATTTCCATGGTCATGTACCCAGGAAGATGATTCACTGAGGCACAAAGAATAGAGTTATCTTCTCACTGAAGTGGTACCTATTTACCTACTCGCATTTACATGCTTTTGAACGGCTAGAGGAGGAGGAGCTGAGGCAAGAAAAGAAGCTCACTCCATCATGCAGCATTCAGGTCTTGAACCTGGGGCCAAGCTCAGTGTCTTTAACTGGTGAGCCACTTAAATCATCTAACTATCTGTAGTTAACTGAAAAGTTTAAAAAATGAGTATGCTTCAAGTTCAATTTTTTAAAGGAAAATTAAGCACATGCTTCTGCCTTTAGTGGAATAAATATATTTCAACTACTATATGGATATACAGGATTAAATGCTATAGCGCTAAAGAAACATAGCATAAAAACTCTCATTTCTTTTAAATCCAGTTTGTTAAATGTCATAGTGATCATGATTCACATAAAAAATTAAGAATGTTTACAAGCTGAGCTCACATATTTTGTTAAGCCAAATACAAAGACCATAATGAATCCAGCTTTTGATTAAAGAGCAAGCCCACTCATTGAACTGTGATTTGTTAATAAGTAAGCATGTGTAGAATGTCTTAACTTTTAGACAAAACTTCTATCCATGCTTGCTTATTAAGAAACCCCACTGCATCTATAATTTACTTAATGATAAGTGGTGATTAGGTAGCTTCTTTTAGCACAGATAAATCTCACTTGTACACAAGGCGATAGTGGATGTTAGGAAACTCATTTATTCTAAAATTATAGTTGACTGCTACAGTTCATGTTAATTTGCAGAAATTTTAAGTTGTAGAAGCAAAGGTATCAATGATTTTAAAAGAATATTTAGTTAAGTTTTTAGCAGTACCATTGTTAATTTTTATGATTAAATAAGCAGCTTGATATTTCATTCAGTTGTATGAGCCCGTCAAATTGAGAGCCACTTTGGTCTAGTGGTTAAGGCACCAGGCTAGAAACCAGAAAACTGAGATTTCCCACCTTGGGTACAAATCCTGACAGGTGACTTTGGGCTATTTTTGGTTGATCTGAAAAAAGTGGATCCTGCAGTTGTGTGAAAACACTAGGGAAGAGAGACTCTCACTTAATTCAGGAATAATAATATTGCAATCAGAAAAAAATTGTAGAGACAAACTGATATACAAACATTTTATTCCCATGGAACCATCCTGGTGTTTACAGCAGTAGAGCCAGTACAATGTTCCCCTTGTATCTCAAACCTATCTGGAACTTTTGTTTGCATTTCTGATTTTCTTTCTCAGCCTTTTTCAGTTCCATTGTCTTTTTCCTAATAATATTTCTAGTCACTGAATTTTCACTTAATCTGTGGGATTAAGTGAAAATTCTGTTTGGGAGCTGGAGTGAGCATCTTCCATCTTTATGCTTTAACCTTGCAAATATAAATTTCATTTAACTCTGTATGTGTACACACACACCCAAAATGTATAGTCATGTATACATGTATGCATGTCCATGAAAATCCATACAGAAGAAAAAAAATTACTGGCAATTACTTTATTCAGAACAAAAAGGTGGAGCAATTGTCCACTGGCAGATTATGATACCCTGCAGTCCAGACTATTTGCAAATATTACCAAGATAACTTAGTCTGGACAGGACTTTCTTAAACTGGTTTAGACTCAAGTCAGCATGAACACAAGCCAGAAGCAAGTTCAACCACAAGTGCAGCTAGACCCTCCCTTAGAGCACTCTGATTGCCATAGAGTTGACTGGGGCTACCAACCATGGGAAGATGGGCCTATGTGTGGCACAGGGATCGATACTTCCTCTCCTCTTATTTAACATCTACATGAAGCCAAATGCCAGCATGGAGTTAGGTGTCAATAGGCTGAACAAAAAATGTGGTGGAGATTCTGCCCATTGCCTGGAGCTCTAAGGACATGGGGTCAATCCTAGCAAGAGAGAGTAAGCTTTGGATGAAGAAGCTTTCCAATTCCAGCCACTCTTTGTTTTTGGTCTTTAATAGAGTTGCGCAGAGCTGGTTTGCAATCTGGGGACCTCTGGAATACTCACTCATGCCTTAGTCACTTCACAGTTGGATTATGCCATTGCATTCTACATTGATTGTCCTTGAAAGCCATCCAGAAACTTCAAGTGGCCCAGGTATGAGAGACATGTGGTTTGTACATTTAATATCTCTGCTCCATGACCTGCATTGATACTGGTTTGTTTCTAGGTGCAATTCAAGCTGCTGGCTACCAACTTTGAAGACCTTCATGTTTCAGGGTCAAGATATCTGTGGGACTGATACCTCCTTCTCTGTGTGGTATTTGCTGTCATTTGAGATCTAGAAGAATAGGTTCCCTATAGATTCTGACTCTTTGGAAATGCCATCTGCAAGGATCCCATAGTTAAGCCTCAAGAGTTACTGCACCAATTCTCAGGAACAGATTCACTCAATATCACACATGCCCCACTCCTGTTAATTTTCTGTAATGCAACAAACACCTGGTTGCTTCAGGACAACTTCAATGTTTGAAAATATGTTCTTCTTTTTAGAAATTGAAGGGATATGAGTTATGACTGTCCTCCGATATTTGAGTATTCTGTATAAATACTCAGTATTTGGATATTCTATATTACATGTTTGCTGTTGTTTAGTTTTTAACCTTTTTTTAATCAAAGGTTATCCATTCAGCTGGCTTTGTGCCTAAGGAAGGACTAGAACTCTCTGTCTTTTGGTTTCTAGCCTGGTGCCCTAACCATTGGTGCATTATACTATTATGTGCAGGATGAAAAAAATATTTTAAATGCTCTAAAAAAATAAGCTTTCTGATTTTAGAAAAATTGCTAATTATTCGTATACTGCTAATAGTAGTAGGAGCAATAGCTTCACTGTTATGTTATATATTTATTACATCATCAAAACTGTGTTGGCAGCAGAGGTCTAATCTACATTTAAAAAATAGCCAGTCCAGAGAAAAACATCATCCTTACATAATTCTATACCACAATATTATTAATACAAAATATTTCTTCACATGCTTTGCTTTACTGGTACCTTCATTTTTGCACTATGATTTTTTTAAAAAAATATGTGACTGCTTACCTTTTTGAATTAATGTATTTTTTCTCCCTTCCCTTTTCCAAAAGTGCAATTATAACACATGGAATGAATAACAATATTGTTCTTTACACTATCTGTCTATAAAAAAGAATAAGGAACTTGTTGTCAGGATGTGGTTGAATCCTAAGATTTAGTAAGACTCAGGGAGGAAGTAGTGACTTGAATTGCTGACAGTACATACAACTGTAATAATTAATACGAAAACATTTCGGGAAGGCATAAATTTTGGTGCTCTTATATATTCAACATCAAACAAATAAAAGAAATAAATCTTACCTCATGCATTCCCCTCTTAATTATCAGGAGGCAAAGCATTATGCAAAAATAAAAAAACACACAAAACCTAGTATGATTTGTGGAAACAACAAAAAGATTAGGATTTCCAGTCATTTTCTCTTCTTAATCTAATGGAAAAAAAAAAGGGGGGGGGAGCATATTGTACTTCATGTTTCATCCTTGACCCTGAAATCAAAAAAGTATAATGTGGAGATATTCATTAAGATTTTTCTGCTTGTCATCTCATCTCAGTTAATTGTAAAGCCAAGATAACTAACACTGACTGGTCTTGGAACTAACGTGTAAGAGAACAGGTTATGGGGCTTAGTGACATACTCTATTACACATTATTTACTCTTTCTCTCACAGATATTACAACGGCTGTTGCATGTTTTTCGCTATTTGGCACAATGCAACTGCAACAATTACGTCTACAGTATTGCACCTTAATTATATTATCATTAACTGTAGCTTGATCGTAAGGCTTGATTAATGCAGTATGGGGAATGGAATTTAAAAGATTGGAGTCCTTTTCTGTCACTCTAAAGACCCATAGATTAATGTCGATGTTCTATTGTGGATTGTTCCATTCTATATTGCATATTTGTGTGTGTGTGTGTGTGGGGGGGGAGATATTAAAGCTTTACCAAAAGAATGAACTCCATTGCAAAAGGTGCATTTTGATTGCACATTAATGGATTCAATCAACAGTTTCAGAAATAATATGGAAAGTGTCAGATTTATAATTTTAGTTTTAAATGTTAAGTCTTCTCTTAATAATTAGAGAATACTTGTATAATTTATTAGTTCACTGAACTCTGAATCTGGAGAACACTTTCAAACTATTATTAATCACATTGCAAGTTAATGAATTACTAACTTTTCTAGACTTTTAATTGTTTTCCTTATTAGCTTTCACAACTCTTAATTAATATTATATCGTTATATCACACATACACACACAGAGTAATGCATACAAATTGAATGCTTATTATATATCTGTATTTTATGCATATGGAAAGACTAAATATAAATCAGTGATAAAGTAAAATGGAAAACAGATTATTATAGCATAATACCGGTACATACCAATGAATACAGAATAAAAATAATTGAATTATGGCTTTTCAATTCATATATGGATAAAATAAAATAAACAACAGGACTTATTTGAGATGATGGTTTTAACATAAGGGGGAGCCCAAAGTATTAAAACAGGGTCCCCAAACTTGGCAGCTATGCTGGCTAGAGAATTCTGGGAGTTGAAATCCAAAAGTTTGGAGACATCTGTATTAAAATAATAGAGATGTACCAAGATCCAGGTTCAAAGGCAAAATGTAACTCAGAATGTACCTGGTAACAGATGTATTTAAAGTGGCTGTATCTTTTCCTGGGCACATGTACATGCCCTCTGCTGGTGGCACACAATTCCCAGAAAAAAATGTTTTGGGTTTACGATGTTCTCAACACATTCACAGATGCTCCGGATCATACTTTGCCTTTCAAATATATTTAGAAAACAGTGTAATTATAAGGAATAGTAATTATAATGAATTTTTAAGAGTCCCAAAGTGAAATGTTGGGATCTTGATATTTATTGAACTTGCTTTTCTTCTTGTAGACTTATCATTACTAAACATCATTAAAACATCATCAAAATACTGTCAATGTTAGCTAGAACGGCAAGCAAATATCTGTAAGAAAAACACACAGCTCAAGGAACACCAACCCTGCCATATCCTTGAGTCTTCAAAGCACTTCATACACATTATATGGACTTTCTAGAACAATATATATTGGTCCAGTATTGATTCTTGGGAGGGTAAGAAATACTACTAAGATATATTACAAGTAGGTGGCTGTATATGATTTATAGTTATTGGCTATGTTAATAAGAAAGGTAAAATTGAACACAATTACTTCCTCATCCATAGCACGTTCTATACTAGGAGTATAGTACTACTATGTACTGTATTTGACTTATTCTACACTTAAGAAGCACAAAAGCATTTAATAATGTATATGCTTGACCTTTCTAGAAGAATAACATAGATTTCTTCAAAAATTTCTTGAAGATTATCACATTTAACTCAGAGCAGCTCAAACTTCTTGAACATTTTAAAATATTTTAAAAAAAACAAAACATTTTTTTAAAAAGATTGCACTTTAGCTGAGAATAATGGAGTCAAACCTCAGTGGGAATGAAACAAGAGACTCACCCATACACACACACACATGTATATATATATATATATAAAACATCTTAATGTTTAAATACAGAGTAGTTTACAGGGTAGCTTCTCAAGGGAAGTGGTGAAAGCCACAACACCAGAGATTTTTCCAGCTGGAAATCTGTTCCTAAAGACTGACAGAGGTCAAAACCACTGCTGGGTGAACTATACAAACTGTTCCCAGTGAAGGTTTGAAAACACAAACATGAGTACTGTACAGTAAGCAGATAGTCGTGCTTTGTACGCATACTAATACACTATTTTTCAGCACATGCAAACTACATTCTACAATACTCTAATCTTCCACTATAAAGCTTTACTGGGTGCACATATCCTGAGAAAGATGGCAAGGAATGGCTTGTTTTTCAAAATTTACTGAAGTAAGAATACTAGCATGAGATTTTACCATGAGAGTTGAAGGAAATTGGAAACATTAAAAAGAATGTTCCTTTTTAAAAAAAAAACTCTGAAGCTTATTATGCTATTCTTTGCAGAATATATGTCCCTGCTGAAGAGGGCTTTTGATTTGCTGGAATATATCTGTACTTAGTTTGTTCATTTCAGTTCTAATCCTTGATTCCCCCTGTGTACCTGAAGAAAGAGGAAGTCCAGCCAGAAGAAATGATTTCTTCCTCTCCACCCCCACTTCTACTACAACTCATCTATCATTACAATAACTGGAAGAAGGTCCAACTTGTGCATTCAAATTAATTCCTTTAAACTTAGTGGCCTGGTTCACATACTTTGCTGAACTACAGTTTCTTAAATAATCCATAATCAATTGCTTTCATGTGCACAACATGCTTAACCACAAGTGATGGATGGCAAACCCTTGTGGCAAGGTTTGTACAACATGTGAGGCTGAACCGAAGACAAAATTACAGTTTAGTACAGTGTAGTGCAACTATCGAGTAGAGCTTGTTTCACAAAATATTTGTGTAGGATACCAGCACTAATACAATGCAACAGTGAACTGATTGTAGATGAAGTTAGCAGAGATCGGTTGGAATCAATGGGAAAAGTTAATAATTACTATAATTATAATTTTCAGCCCCATTAATGTCACTAGGAATTAAAGACAATTAATTATCCACTTCTACCCCACCTCTGAGGATCTATGCAAAAAACAAGACAGGATTTCAGTGAGAGCATTCCAAGTGAATGTCTATGAAGATTCTCACTCATCCAAGTCATACATGGTTGTTCCAAAGGTGCTTTTTCAAGAGGCCGCTGGATTTTTTGGTTTGTCCTTGACGACGTTTCACTTCTCATCCAAGAAGAAGTGAAACGTCTTCAAAGAAAAACCAGAAAGTCCAGTTGCCTCTGGAAAAAGCACCTTTGGGATTCCAAGTGAATGCATTAATACAACTGAACCGTTAAGCCCGCTGTTACTTGCACCATTTACAGGTACAGCCCATCCTTGGTGCCAATATAAAAGACCCCCCCACCCCAAATCTGCTGTGTGGCGGAGGCGTGGGGGGCGGCTGTTCCCGGAAAGGAAAATATCTATATACGATCGCTAGGAGTCTAAAACGACCCGACGGCACATAATCGATCTTAATCAATGTAAAGAAAGACCCACGCTCGCAATCACAAATGCACAGAGAGGTCAGAGAATGAAGCGACCTATATGCGTGTGGTTTAGCTTTCGAAACGGACGGTCACCGAATAAAACCAACCCAGCGGGAAGCTCGCTCGAGGAGGTGCGAGGAAGACCCCCCCGCGCGCCTCCCCTCGCATCTCGCCGCAGCCTTACCTGCACGCCAGGTACGACAGTGGTGAAAAGAAGCGCTAGCCAGCAGCTCCGCGGAATTGCCATAGTCGGTGGAATCACCGGGGCTGAGCCGAAAACAAATTTCCCCGCAAGCCCAGGCGTCGAGCCACTTCTTCCCTGGCTCGAGCGCCAGCCCGGAGTGAAGAGCAGAAGGCGGGGAGGGAAAGCCCGCCTCTTCGGCTTCGGCGGCTCATGCGGTTTTCCTGAGGGCGGAGGGCGGGCTTTTCCCTGTCAGGTGCCATATAGATTTCTTTAGTGCTCCGCCTCGTGAGGGGGAATGCTGTATGCTTCCTGCCTCCGCGCCAGTGAGGTTGCTTCGTTCAAAGCGGACTTTGCTTCGCATAGAATAAATCCTTCCATTCCCTACCAGTCAGAGCTGAAGAAGCTTCTTGGATGAGAAGCAAAATGTCTTCAAAGAAAAAATAGAAAGTCCAGTTGCCTCGTGAAAAAGCACATTTGGGACCACCATGACCTGGATGACTGAGAAATCTGCATAGACACTTTGCTTCACTAGTAGCCTAACTGGCTCCGACTGAGCTTTCCCTTCTTTCAAAATAAAGTAAAGAATACAAGGTAGTCCCGATTGACCAGCACAATTGAGTCCAACGTTTCTGTTGATAAGTGAGGCAGTTGTTAAAGGAGCCTTTGCCCCATTTTATGACCTTTCTTGCCACAGGTGTTGAGTGAATTGCTGCCTAAGCTAGTAACACAGTTTCTTGCCACAGTTTGTTAAGTAAATCTGACTTCCCCACTGACTTAGCTTGTCAGAAGGTCGTAAAAGGGGATCTTGTAACCAACCCCAGGACATTGCGACCATCATAAATACGAGCCAGTTGCTAAATGTCTGAATTTTGATCACATGACCATTGACGCTGCAATGGTCGTATGAAAAATGGTTGTCACTTTTTTCCACTGCCATTGTAACTTTGAATGGTCACTAAGTGAGCTGTTGTAAGTTGAGGACTACCTTTATGGCCACCATACATTCTGCAATTCTGTTACTGCGCTTTGCCTTTCCACTATTTCCACTTCTGCCCTCCAATTCAGGACTGCCTCTGCCAATAAAATGGCCTATTGTGACATTTATCCATTTGTTGATGAAGTCCGACTAGTTGGTGTTCTTTCTCAAACACAACAAGAATTAAACAGTCTCTAGCAGTTGTCTATGCATTATTTCCTGAAGTAATTTTCTTTATTATTTTGGATCTTTAAAAGATTTTTGTTTCTTTCCAGTTAGGGACGGGTAGATTTTGCTTTTTTATGAGAACTAGTGGTAAAGAAGAGGGAAGGTTGTCATTTGCAAGGTACTGTATGAAGGTCTCTGCTGGCCTTAATGCCCTTTATTAGATAACTAAGAATTCCAAATTATTTAAAGCAGTCGTTGATTATATCCATGAGTGAGAGGATGAAGGATCTGAGTGGGAGAATATGCAGCTCAGGTTGTGGTAATTGTTTCCGCATGAAGACTTTTAGTAAATAGTCTATATTCTGTGGATTATTAATGTTTCAAGCATATCCCATTTAGGTTGATAGCTACGCATGCACACACACACAGAAGATACATATTCAATTCTTACAATTTTTTTTTAGGTTAGATGCTTCTTTTACAAGACATATTAATTTATTTGGTACTTGGGATAAAGTATGAGCATTTTCTGACTCAAGCAACATCTGTTCTTCCAATGCAGTTCCCAGAATTTTAGTTTAAACAATGTTAATGTCTTCCTCTTTTTTTTACATACTCATATGATTCCGCAATTTAAACATATTAGTTGCTCAACCTTAATGCTCATTTTGAATTAGAGTTGTATACCCTTAATTTTTTTTAGATTACTGACTGTAGATACTTTAATATTTTTCCATGTTTAATTTCAATATTCTAAAAGTGTAATCGTACCGTTGTACATTGCGCTTTTCACATTAATTGCAAATTGCCAATGAAAACCTTGGAGCTTACTTAGTTTTGATAACAGAATCCATGCATGGAGTATGATAACCTGTTGGAGTAAATCTATATTAACAGGCTTCTGTGGGAGATGGATTGAGATTCATTTTTTGTAGTGTTTGCCCCGACAAATGTTCACACGAGGACAGTAGGACAGGGAAGCTATGCAATCTTGGAGGTAGGCTAGTGTTATGAGTCCACTGCTTTAACATAGACCTTTGTCATGATTAATATCAATAGCCTGTTTTATTTTTAGAATAGAATAGAATTCTTTATTGGGCAAGTGTGGTTGGAAACACAAGGAATTTGTCTTGGTGCAAGTACTCTCAGTATACATAAAAGAAAAGATACATTCGTCAAGAGTCAAGAATCATAAGGTACAACACTTAATAATAGTCATAGGGTACCATAAGCAATCAAATCATACTAGGAAACAGTCAATATAAATCGTAAGGATACAAGCGATAGTTACAGTCATACAGTCACAAGTGGGAGGGGATGAGTGATAAGGAGTGATGAGAAGATTAACCGTAATAGTAGTGCACACTTTGTAATAGTTGAACAGTGTTGAAGGAATTATTTGTTTAGCAGAGTGATGGCTTTCAGGAAAAATCTGTTCTTGTGTCTAGTTGTTCTGGTGTACAGTGCTCTATAGCTTCGTTTTGAGGGAAGGAGTTGAAACAGTTTATGTCCAGGAAGTGAGGGGTCTGTAAATATTTTCAGAGTCCTCTTATCTTTATATTGTTAAGGAAATAACCTTGAGCAGAACTAAGAAAGCATACAATTGAGGTACCACCTGTAAAATATCCTTACCTTAAATATAAAGGTAAAGATATTATTACAAACACTAATACCTTGATTTAAAGATAAAAATAAATTCTGACCAACAGAAGCCATTTAGTTCGTCAAATAATGTTGAATTCTGGGATCTGACTACAACTTGCATCAATTTGTTATTTTGTCCAATTGATTCTAATTTTCATAATACTTTTTGCTTCTCTTAAAGCAATGCATTTTTCTATTCAACAGATTTACAGTGTTAAATATATCTTTTTCTGAGATATGTGAAAATCACTAAGGACTAAACAATATAAAATGCAGAATAAAGCACCATTAATCTTGTATTTATTATTAAGCCTATTCTTTGGAAACAACATTCTGTGGCTAAACTATATTCTATATCCTGTAACCTTCTGGAGAAATGTGACATAACAGTTGTTTGTATCTTAACAGTTGTCTTAGAAAGTTTTTTTTACTGCCTTTTGCAGTTAGGTTTTTCTTCACTCATCAATTTTTCAAATTGTGGGAGGAAAAGGAAGTTATTTGAAAGCTTAAATTTACCATTTGATAATTCTTTCTGCTTTTAGAAAAATCATAGCTACTGTTTTAAAATATTATCAGGTGCTTGTGACTATAAAATATTAGTGGCAGAGACCCTTGACATTAGAATTGTGATTCCTTTCCCCAACTTTCAAGTGTATTATTAGTATTATAAAATTAAATGTAAACTATCTTGCCTGCAAAATACTTCACTTGCTGAGCTTGTGAATATTAATGTAATTTTTCAGAGGCAAAATTATGTGAGAATATTTTAAACAATTTTAAGAAAATATTTGTATGAAAACAGTGCTGGTCTTGCTGAAAAAATACTTTACCTCATTGCCAGCCAATTGATTATATACAGTTAAATTGGTGTTAACTCAATAACCACATAGATAAATTTTCTCCAGGAGGATCTATCTTGAACTTGGTCCTTCAGGTCTTCTATATAGTGTATCCATTGAGTCCATCCACCTTGCAGATCATCTTTTTTCTTCTCTTTCCTTTCACTTTCTCTAGCATTACAGACTTTCCCAAAATATAGAATTGCTTAAAGTGTGCAAAATATGATAATTTGATCTTGGTCATTGTGCCTCAAGTGAGGAAACTCTGAGTGGATATGTTCTATGAACCATTTTCTTGGTTATTCATAGTATACTCAGACAAGTCCTCCAATATTCTTTTTGTTTCTTCAAAGTTCTTTTTTTGTTTCTGTACAGTGGTACGAGGAAAATTATTGCCTGCATGCCCTCCGAGGTTTCTTCCAATTTTGTTATTCTGTTATATTATCTGATTGTTCTAAGTATATACATAACCAGGCATCTAAAAACTTTTCCCAAGCTATTAAGTGCTAGTCTGCATCATATTTCTTGAACAGTTTTCTGAACTCTTAATAGTTGACCCTATAATGCAGATGCTATTTATCACTTCAGTGTCTTCATTTTCAAGTCTAAGGATGGTTGCTATAATATTTTGTTAAATTTATTTGCCACTATCTTACCATGGGCTACTCTTGGAAGCTTACAACAATAAAGACAGAAATGAAAAGAGTGTAAACAAAAGTAAAGTAGTAGAATAAAATAAACAATGAAAAGAACACGATAATACATCCATATGATAACAAAAAGATGGATGAGTGGAGAGCAGAAAGCCAGGAGCAAGAGGTGGTGGTGGAATCTGTTATCAATCCAGCAGCCATCTTCAGCCTGGAATTCCCCCATCTAGTTTCCAGGATAACCGGCAGAACCAGATCTTCAGACACTTGTTGAAGGACAGGAGAGAGGAGGAGATCTTACCTTTTATTAGAGATTACCTTATACTAGTTGTCATTTGTTTGGTCTTTGTATTTAATTTTGGATTAACTTCTCACTCTGCTCCTTATTAAAGCTTGCAAATCCTTTGCATTTTTCAGTTGTCAAGGTAGTGTCATTAGCATATAGTGCAGATTATTGAAGTTTCTTCCTTCAATTTTAAAACCATGCTCAAGTTCTTTCAATCCAGTTGCCCTCAATATATACAGCATTCTCCACATATGTTGAATAAATTAGAAGAGAGTATACCTTGCCTCACTCATTTGCTAGTCTGGAGACAGTCTACACCACCATGTTCTGTTTATTCTATGGGCTTCCTGAGCTGTGTATGTTTTACCATTGCCAGCTGCACACCACAGTACTAAAAAAAGAAACTGTCACCTATTTGAAAAATGCAAAATATTAAATTCTCCTCCAACTGCAGCTAACTCACCTGTGAAATGAGCGCTCCTTAGAGACTTGAATATTTTTGCAATCTACTTTTGAATATTTGGCATAAAAATGGGTTGATATTGCATAAGACACCATGACACTTAGTACACATATACTGTAACTTTCAATTTGAACAGAAATGCTTAGATATTAAACATTAACTAGAATTAATATTTGCTCAGACTTTCTTCAATAGTCATGCAGAACTTCAATGATTATGACTTTTGGCAGAAAAAAAAATCTCTTTGACATCCAGAAAGAAAATGCTACCCTGGGTAGAATATACTCTGCTTGAAAGACAAGTTTCAATTTTATGCAGTACTGTTTACAAAGCCGTATTTCAGTCTTCTACCTACAGCAGTGATCTTTGAACTAGCAGATGTTACTGAGTTATAAAACCCTCGTCATGGTTATGGAAACTGCAGCTGCCTCACCTCTAACGTGTCTCAACAGTCATTGTTTTCTACGGTCTCTCATACTGTTGCCTTCATTGTGTGTACATGTGCGTGAGATAACTTAAGTTGGAGCTGCCTTAAGCTGTTCTTAGCTGTAAAAATAATGTTTTTCACCTTATCTCAACATCAGATTTGCAATGGATACAAGCAACAGTCCACCATTTTGTCAATGGAAGTCAGTTTACCTCTGGGGAGCAAAGTGTGGATATGTTTGGCACCCATTGACTCCATTGGGTGCTGGTGCAAGCACATCATTTTGCCTCTGGTCTCTAGGCATGATCTTCTAGGCCAGTTCTGCTTTGGTTATGGAAGGGAGCCAGTTCTTTCAAACTTCCTCCTCTTGTGCCTACTTATCTCTGCACCAATCTAGTGCTTAAGAAACCTAGATCAACCTCTCTTTATTCTGGTTCACAGAACTGTGAACAACTTTCTATGTGTTTTCAACTGATAAAATAATTAGGTGCTCCATGTATGCAGAACACTTGTGCAAAACCAGAATGAATTTTGACCGATGTCTAAGCCCACTTTAAGTACATGTCAAAACTTTCTTCCACACTAGGTCTTCCCATGTTGAAAAGAGGACTGAAGTTTTATCACAGCTGGTTACTTTGGGTAGGAGGAAAAGTAAATAAACGTAGAACGTGGTTGTCAAACTCAAGGCCTGGGGGCCAGATCCACCCCACAGGGTGCTTAGATCTGGCCTGTGGGGCTGCCCTGGAAATAGTGAAGGACCAGTTCATGGTTCCTCTGCCAGCAAAAACGCATGCGATCCTCAGGAGCCCAGTTTTCACTGGCAGAGGGTTGCGGGAGGCCATCTAAGCTGAAAACGGAACTCAGATCAAACACAATGTTGCCTGATGTTGCCCTCAATGAAATCGAGTTTGACATCCCTGACCTAGAGGCATCCAGCAATGTCTATTGTTAATGTGCCTTTTGCATTATAGGGATAGCATTATTTGCCAGTAGGACAAGGATTATTAGTAGGGTAGCCATATTTATGCTGGAATAATATTACATATTACATTTATAGGCCATCCAACTCCAAGCAATCCATATATATGGTTTTCCAGGTTGGAAATCCTGACATCTGAAGTATGTAAGAGAGGTTTTCGCTAATCGACTTGATGAACAGAACAAATAATTCTATCCCTCATGTGGCCGAGTATACTTGTTACTGCAGTGCTGTGAATGAAAACCTATAGTTAAATGGGATTAGGCAGTAGCTGCAAAGAGAAATTTCAGCAATTTTTATACTTTAAAAAGATGTATTTATATAATGGACTGCATTATTTAGAAAAATAAAAATGATTGTACTCGATTAAAAAAATATTGTTACGTGAATATTAAATGCTCAAATATTAAATGTCAACACCCTCAAAACAAATGCCAAATCACTTAGAATTGCATAAATAAACCTCCAAAACAAGTATGCAAAACATTTTATTTAATTCAAGAAAGAACAGGAGAGTTAGCCACTTGTACTTCTTCTGGAATGCCCCAGCATTTCATTATCAGATGGTCTCCTAAAACAGCATTTGCAATACAGTTAGTACAACTGGCAGATAGTGAGGTGAATACGCATTCATCATTCATCCTCATCGGACTTCAAAATGGGTATATTTGCAATTTTAATGCAAGATGGATTCTTTTCCAAGTGGATTCTCTCTTCTGATGAAGATATATTGGGAATGTAAAAATACTCCAGATGCAATCCAGTCTAGTACAGTGAAAAACTGATGACATATGCATATGCACTTTTTTTAGACAAGTTTTAATTAATATTTTTCTACTTCTCAGCACAGAAATCCCGAAGTATATAAGGCAAGCTTTCCCAACCTACTACCTATCACAGAATCTGGAATGCAACTTTTATCAGCTCTATCCAGAATTAATTTTGGGCACTGGTGGATGGAAGTAATGAGAATTTTAATCTAGCAATGGGCTAAGGATATTTGTGATATTTCTTTCCAAGATTAATTATTGAAGTGTGTTAATCACAATTAATTTAAAAAAAGCAATAACAGAAAAGCTATTCCTTTGCCTTGAAATAACAGCGAGCTCGATCTTGATAATGTCTATAACAAATTTACTGATACTTATACTAGGATTCTACAAGTGTTTCAGGTCTGTTTGTCACTACCCCAGATTTAACACAAAAGTAATAATTTCACTAAAATAGGCACAGCATTAGGTAACATCTTCTTTTTATTTTTGAAAATAATGTGTATGTGCATGCATATTTACAAAATCTGTAGTATGGAGAAAATGCAAAAAGGGTTGAAAGCTGTATAGTGGACCAGATTTTGCATCTGGATATTTATAGAGCTATGAAACAATGGGTGGGCTTAGATTAATTCACCACTGAAAAATGCTACAAGGATAGCAGATCATTACAGTTGCAATTTTAAAAATATCAGAATGTTAAGAGGATATGGAATTTCATTTAAAATTTAATAAATTATTGCTTTCAGTCATTTCTGTGCTACTTGGGGCATTGGATGACACATTTTATTTCATCCTTGCCCTGCAAGATTTAAAACCCAAGTTAAACAAAATGCTAGCCAATCTCTTTACCACTACAACCAGTCCTTTTGCCCAATATCCTATAAATATGTTTACCTTATGTAGTGCCCAGAATGTTTTATGTCAATTATTTTTTGGAGGGGTATTTAAGTAGATGTTATTTTAGCAAGGACACACTTCAAACACAGGGTTGTTGTATGCAGAAACATGATGTTGGCTTGAAGCAATTATGTAGAGCAGTATCACTTAAAAGTTTATTCTAAGAAGGCAATATTAGACTCATTCATATGAAAGAAACCTTCATTGAAATCAGTATGGCTTTCATCAAGGTACATATGATTAAGTTTGCACTATTTATTTCTCCTCCCCTTCCCGCTATAAACTGCCTTGCAGAACGGTTAATACTAAGCTGTTTTATACATATTGAAAATGCCAATACATGTTTGAGAGACATTTTAAAAAATCTGCTGTATTCATCTGTTTTGGAATATAGTGTAGTACTAGTAGTGCAAGGAATTCCGTGGTACATTATATCCTCCATTCACTTCTGTAATTCAAATATACAATAACTTACAAAAACAATCCAGGAATCAGTGCTGGTGGCTCTTACCTTTCATTTTAGAAACATTAAAAAAGCTCTGCATTACCCCTCTTATAACTTAAATACATAAGTAATCTCCACTTTTATTACTTTATAACCGTGACTTCAAATTTACATTATTTTAAGTACCATCATAACAGTTCCATGTATAATACAGATATCAGCCAAGAACCCATCAGGAAATTAAAAAAACCCACTATATATAAAAAATGCTGGAAAGACAAGAACACAGGACAGAGACTTGATACAGACTTCAGTTTTATAATCAACCACATTTTGCCCCAAATTAACAAATATGTAGCAATATTCAAGAGCAGTGCAAATATCTTTGTAGATTAGAGTAAAATTATACTACAAGAACATAATATGGAAAATAAAAAGACAAGTACTTCAAGTACAAGGAACAAGTCTTAATGAGGTCTCTCAGTATTAATGTTCTTTAATTCTTAATTCCAATTTACTTCTTCCTCTGGAATACATTAGCCAGCATGGCACCTGAAGTGGTTAACTGGCCCATTTTATTCAGAAACTTGGTCTTGGTATCTTCACTCACAAGGCTTGCTGCAATTGACATAGAACTAGGGAGAAAGAAAAGTAAGTTGATCTATAACACTGTCGATTACAATCTAAAGTAGTTGGGCAGAAAACATCCTCTGACACTTTGAAAAGAGACTTTGAAAAACTGCTCCCTAAGACAGCAGTATTAAACAGAAGATCTGATTTAGAATAGAGTAGGATAACAGAATTGGAAGGGGCCTTGGAGGTCTTCTAATCCAACCCCTGCTCAAGCAGGAGACCCTATACCATTTGATACAAATGGTTGTCCAATCTCTTCTTAAAAACTTCCAGTGTTGTAACATTCACAACATTCTGGAGGCAAGTTATTCCACTGATTAATTGTTCTAACTGTCAGAAAATTTCTTTAGTTCTAGGTTGCTTCTCTCCTTGATTAGTTTCCGTATATTGCTTCTTGTCCTACCCTCAGGTGCTTTGGAGAATAGCTTGACTCCCTCTTCTTTGTGGCAGGCCCTGAGATATTGGAATACCGCTATCATATCTGCCCTAATCCTTCTTTTCATTAAACTAGATATGCTCATTATCTAATTTGGTATAAGATATTTATTTATCCCAAATAAGTTTTTTAAATTGTAATCAAAATAATTTGTCATTATAATAGAATGATTGTTTCCAAACTTGAAAGATTTTTTTCCCAAGATGCAAAACTCAGCTGCCAATTAAGGGTATATGTTGCTTCAGTAGGAAATTCAAACCCTCTGTGGAATGATACCATTGAGTAACAAGATAGAATAAAATTCTGGAACTCAACCTGTTTTTAGTTAAAATTTATCCATAAAACTGCATTTCTGGCATGTAGTTGTAGATATTAAGAATAAGATCTGAAGAGGAAAGGGGAATGACAGATTAATTCTCAGAACAGTGTTATCAGTTGTTCCAGGATCTCTTAAGAATAGTTGTTCCAGGTACCAAGAAACAAATTATTTTTTCCCAACAAACTTGGGTTTCCCATTACATCCCTTGGAAATCAAACCAAAAGGCAAAAGGACTACTTCTTATTTCTTTCTTATTTTTTTATTACTACTGGGATTTATACAACGTTTTAATAAAGTGATGTGAATGACTGACTTTATTTTATAACTGTTTTTCAATTTTCTTCCACTATATTAGCCAATGTCTTTTCAGAAAAGAATAAAAATTACTAAATGAATACAAATGTTCTGCTTTGATAACAATGCTTTATCAATAGTGTTGCCCATATAATTTGGGCCTTGTATAAAAATAAAAGCCTTACCCTTGTGGTTCTTGAGCGCTCCTATTTTCCACTTTCTGTTCACATTCTTTTATCATGGAATTTAAAATTACCTAAGATGTAGCAAAAGACAAATGTTCAGAACAAAGGTAAGATTTATGCCAGTTCATGTTATCTAAATGGATACAGTCAAACTTGAGAGGTACATTAGACTTCAATATTTTTGGTAATATATTAAGAGTGAATGTTCTACAACCCAACAAGACAGATACAACCTCCAGAGAGTAATTAGGACTGCAGAAAAAACAATTACTACCAACCTGCCTTCAATCGAGGACCTGTATACTACATGAGTCAAAAAGAGGGATGTGAAAATATTTACAGACCCCTCACATCCTGGACATAAACTGTTTCAACTCCTTCCATCCAAACGACGCTATAGAGCACTGCACACCAGAACTTGACTCAAGGACAGTTTTTCCCCAAACGCCATCACTCTGCTAAACAAATAATTCTCTCAACACTATCAAACTGTTTATTAAGTCTGCATTACTATTACTATTAATCCTCCCATCCTTTCTTTCACCCATCGTCTCCCACTTATGATTATGACTGTAACATTTCTGCTTGTATCCTAATGATTTTTATTGACTGTTTCCTAGTATGATTTGATTGCTTATTGTACCATATGACTATTAAGTATTGTACCTTATGATTCTTGACTCTTGACAAATGTATCTTTTACGTGCACTGAGAGCATATACACCAAGACAAATTCTTTGTGTGTCCAATCACACTTGGCCAATAAAGAATTCTATTCTATTCTATTCTATTCTATTCTATTCTATTCTATTCTATTCTATTCTATTCTATTCTATTCTATCCTATCCTATCCTATCCTATTCTATGAAATATTGATGGCACAATGCTTAAAATTAATGAAAACTGAAATTATGGTATACTTCATTACTAGTGAGATCAAAAAAATGATATATTTTATTTTACGTAATAATTTAAGCTCATGGATTATATTTTTAGCATTAATTTAATACTTGCATTTCACCTTAAAATTATTTCTAATTTGGCAGTGTTATGCTAATAATATAGATTTTTTATGTCATTATAAACATTAAAAATAAAATTGAAGCTCATACATTTACCTCATGCTCCGGCGAGAGAGCTTCCATGTCATTTCTTAAACATCTGAGTCCAGGTAAGAAATGACTGATCATTAACTCTTCTGAAATAACTAAAATGTAAAGCAGTTAAGGTCTGACAGAAAAAAAAATGGCTTGCAATCTCCTTCATCTCAAGTCAAAACTGGAACATAATGTGCAAAAACCACAGTATGTTTAGTTAACTACAAAGGGTTAACTCTGAATGTTACTAGTTTTAACTTTTTTTCAAACAACATAAAACAAAGAGAAATAAACTAGTTCTAAGTATTGTATTGAATTTAGTTATAATTAAGACTTAATTTATTTACAAAACAAACAAAAACCAACTTCCCCCAAAACCCTTCATCCCTAGCCAATGACTGGCTAGCCAATGACACAATCTATGAATACAACCCTGATAAATCAAAATACACTGGAAAGCAAAATAACATAAAATCATAAATTTAAATGAAACAAGTAGTAGCCCTGTTAGTAAACACGACAGACTTTGAAAATAACCCTCTTTCTAAATATAAATAGGTGGGGGGCACTCTAACCTTGGGGAATGAGGTATTCCAGAGTTGAGTTCAACAGTCAGGGGTTTTCCCTTTCCTGAAGAAAGGGACTGGGAGGGATTTTGTCTTGACCTGAAGGCACGGGACAACCAGACTCTATTCAGAGAACACAGTATTACAGATAAATCAAACTTAAAGGGCTTTAAAAACTTTAACCAGCATTTTGTATTTTACAGAGAAGCAAACTATTGGCTAACTTGTACTCAAGAGTACAAATGTATTTTGCTGACTTTGCAGTCCTGACATTTCTCATCTGCGGCATTTTCCAGCAAATGAAATTTCTTAGTAGTCTTCAAAGACAAAAAGAGGATGGGTGAAAATATGTGATAGCTCTCCTATTATCAATATCTCTCCATCTATTCCTTTTTTTATGCTTAGTTCTGCTTTTATCTTTTTTTTAAATAATTATTTTATTATTGTTTTAGGTCTATAAAATGACTGTTTTATATTTATTGTTTTATGTTGCTCAATCTCGCTTTCCACGAGATGAAAAACCATAAAAAATTAATCAACAATTTTAAGTGGGGGGAAAAAAGAAAAGGGGGGAAAGAGAGTGAAAGGTTTAAGACTAGAAAAAACAACCAAAAAGGAGAAGAATTTTAAAGATAAGTATAATATTAGAAAGCAACAGAAGAGGGGATTACAGATGAGAGAGTTAGAAGTAGAGAGACGAGGAGGTAAAAAGGGGAGGGGGAAGAAGAGGGGGAAGAAGGCAAGGAAAAGAAGCTGTAAAAGACAGAAACAAGAAATGGAGAAACAGGGAAAAGATATAAGGATTTTAACCATAAGTTTGTTTAGAGATAATGGGTGAAATTTTAATTGCAAAAGGGATTCTGCAAAGGTACATAAGATAGCATTGTTATATTAACAGAAATAATTTTAGAAAATATGATTAAAATGATGGATAAAATATTTACTGTAAGGTAGTTGAATGTTTGGTAATAAATAAATGAATTAAAATGATTGAGAGAATTAAATGGGAACATTTTTAATTATTGGTAATGATTTATAAAAATATAAGTGAGAAATATGAAAAAAAAAAGAATTAACTATGGAAAGTTCATAAGTGTTCCCAAGGAAGTATGATATTCAATTAAAAAGAAATGTTAAAGATGTTAAGATTTTAATGCATATTAATTGATAGAATTGAATTGGAATGTGTTTATATATATATATATATATATATATATATATATATATATATATATATATATATTTTTTTTCTTTTTAAGAATATAGTATGTATTTTAAGAATGTATCAAGCAGAATTCGACTGGAAGTTATGTACTATATTGAATGCTATAATCTTAAAGGTATACATTGAAGCTTAAATAAGAGTTTGAATGGATAAAATTAAAACATATAAAGGTGTCATACTTCAATTGGTAACTACAGAGAAAATTTTTTTAATAAGAAAAGATAATATGAAATTGAAACAGGACAGACAAAAGTATAAATATAATGATTTGAATTGAGATAATTAAAATAAAGTTGAAAAAAAATTAAAAGCGGGGAAAAACTGTGTAGAAAATATAAAATGGTAATAAGATATGGAATAGAATATAAAAATGAGCATGAAATTGAGTTTGGTGTCTGTATGAAGAAGTGATAACCTGGGACCATGCTATTTTCAAAAAAGATGTTTTATTTGTATTTTGTTTTTGTGAAAACCCAAATAAATTTTCAAAAATAAAAAAAATAAAAATAAAATTCCGTAAATAAAATAATTCCACGTAGAATGTATGGCAGTCATATAATATAGAAATAATTAAAAGGACTGTAAGATATGATTTCTTATGCATATTCTTTTAAATATTAGTTAAAATACTGCAATTAAAGAATAACTAAAATGTTTTCAACCAATTTCTTAATTCAACCTGCTGAGCTTCTTTACCTCAGATTTTAGACAATATTGCTACTCTATTCCACAATGTTTATCATTTCTATTACTGGGGGTATAGCTCAAACTTTGGTCACTTGTGTTTTTTCTCTTATCCAGAGTACACTTTGGGCACAGTAGGGAAGAAGGGAGAACCTATAATCACTTATTGTTAAGAGTCCACTAAAAAAGAGATGGCTTACATTCTTATATCTACCTTCTGAAACTACAGAGTTCACTTGAACAATATTGATATGGTGTAATTTATTTTTTTAACACAAATTATTCTTTCTTTTTTAATTTACTTTTCTTAAAGTTGCATTTCTATACTCAAGACTTTTATAGTCTTGGACACTTCCTCAGTATGCCTTTAACTTTCTTATTCAAATGCCAAGCACCATTCTGAATGTCAATGAAGGCCAGCCAGCCATAGCTCTTATCTCAGCCAGCCATAGCTCTTTCCAGCCAGCCAACGCAGAAGCAGCAAAAATCATACTGTAGTCTGCCTTTCATTTCATGGCAATAGCTTTTTATTGATGGAAAGAAAAGACATTGTATGGGGAGCAGCAAAATGTTCCTCTGCTTAGCAGAAAACTATACGAGCTTGGTTTCCTAGAGGGAGAGAAGGATCCTAGTGATAGGAAGAGGGATGAGTTGGGAGATTATCTCTAATAGCTGCCTCTCCCTCTAGCTCCAAAGGAAGAGATGAAACTGAGCTTACTTTCACTGAACTCTTAAAGCACTATGGCATCATTGGTCTTTGATCTATATGTGTGAAAAGACCTCAATGACAGTATGCATTCAAAATCAATATCCATAAAATGCTGGTCACATTTTGTACTCAGCTGAAGTTTAGAAATACAACATTCTGCCAGAAAGGGACAACAGCTTTTTTGATGTCACAAATTTCAGAGCCAAGGAGGCTATGGAGTACAAATTCTTTTCAACTATTGGGTGGGACAGTTAAGAATGTCCTTAGTTTTCAAGTGGATCAGTTTCAGAAGGTGGAAAAGTATCTCCATTCAGAAGAGCCTGTGTACCACTTTTGACTCTAAAGGGAAGGAACTCTTATTTTTGCCACTGCAATGTAGGTGTTTTTGTGCAATTATTAAAAGTTGTTTAATACTCTGCTAGAAAGTTCCCTGAAGATGGGCTCCAGCATGAGTCCGAAAGCTCAGAAGACAAAACCTCTGGTCCCAGTGACTGACCCAGATTGGATCCTGCAACATTATCTTGGGACACATATATTTGCCTTCATTCATAAAACCTGTTTAATTTGTCTGCTTTTAATATTCTCAGCAAAACCTGATGGAAACATTACACTCAATATTACAATTTGTGAAGAGACGGGAGTATTTTTCAATAGTTTGTACAAATATCAAATTATAATTTCAAATCAAATAAGGATACAACAGCAGGAGAGTGCGCTATAGGCTTCAAAGAGATGCGTAGCTATGTCCAGTCGTTTTGAGTCTGCAGATTGCTGATTATTAACCAAGGCAAGTTTATGCAAATGTGGAAGAACAACTGGAAAGAGGAATATTTGGAAAAAAATGATAATAACATTACCAAAGTGTGAAAGCATAAACTATAATTGTTCACAAACTGAAAAAGAGATGTCTTTATGTTTGTTATTCAAACTCACATTCATCTCTAAATCTTGGCTCAGCATTTGGACCGACTCTTCCAAAGGTTTTTATTATTTCTGTGTGTAGAGAGTGTTGGTCTTGGTATTGGGGATCTTCCAGGAAAGAGGCCAACTGCATTTTGACTCTTTCCAAAAGCTTAAAAGTAAACATAATTTATAAGATATGAAAACTTTATTGGAGAAATAAGTAAAAATTAATAACACTCAAAAGTAAATAACTTTTAATATTTTACTTGTTAAAACTTTTCACTTTTAACATTTTACTTGTTACTTGACTTTAATATTATCAGATTTGTTAAAAAAAATCCTAACATTAATACTTTTATCTCTTAATCAAACCTCATCCTCAACATCTCCTTTGTAGAAAATCCTTCTCTAAAATGTATGCACTTTAAAAAAATGATGCTGAATAAAGTCTCCTGAATGCCCATTTTCAAATTTCTAGATTCCATTAACCCCAACAAAACATCAATATGTAATTAACTCCATAGTACAAATATGTATTTATGTATTTAAAATAACCTATTACTACTTATTCAGCACACAGCTATGACTCAGTACAAATGTTCAGTTCCATTTCCTCTACTATGTTATTTTAGAAAATAAGGAACAGTCTGAAATTATACAAATGCAAACTCTGCTATATTTTTTCACCGTTAGAAACAGCTTTATTTGTTAATTCGCAAGTTTTTGAAAATATGGGCTTCCCATTCAATGATTTTTTTTGCTGAGCATGTTATGAAATGAAATTTAAGAATGAAAAAATGTAAGAATAAAAAATAACATTTCTTGTTATATATAGTTTTTACTATAGCTTTTTATTATATTAAAATATGTTAGGCTTCATACATCCAAACAAAAAAAGCAAAGCGAGACTTAGTCTATGTAACCATGCAAAAATCCTCCTCCTCGACTGCATAATACGGCAGAGCATTTAAAAGAAATCTCTCTCTTCCAAGTTAACTTTATCAAAAATAGGCTGGAAGTTCACATTCTTTGGTCGTTCTATTTTTTCCTTCTATATTATGTATATTATTAGCCTATAAGCCTGAATATAAAGAGTGGCTTTGAAAAAGCACAACAGCAATTCTGGACACATGCAGTAATAATTACAATATTTTTTATTTTCATTTATTTGCAATGACAGAATTTGGTGCCCTTTCTTTACTATTTCAAGATTTTAATAACTCTATTATACATAGGCTAATCTTTTTATCATGAAAACAAGATTTGAAAAAATAACCAGATAGCAAGGAGTTTGCACCAGGGGTGGGATTCAACGGGTGTTACTACCGGTTCGGTGACTACGTTTAGTAAAGAATAAGCTTCAGATCAATCCTAGCACGACTTAAGTGACTTTGGGTTTTATGGCCACATGGAGCCAGTTTTCCATCTTTGCTTCTGAACGTAGCTGTACAATATCAAACAGAACTAGTGTACAATGGGGGGCTCGGGCCCTCATGAACCCAGGAGTCCTATTTGAAGGGCAAGTGATAGCCATAGCCAGGAGGGAACTCTTTCCTGGACTTTCATGGTCGCTCATGCCCTAGTCACCTCCTGAATGGATTATTGTAATGTTTTCTACATGGGGCTGTCCTTGAAGATTATTGAGAAGCTATAACTGGTCCAGAATGTGGCAGTTTAGGGAGCTATAGGCATTGATGTGCCATGTTACACCTCTGCTCCATAAGCTGCACCAGCTCGCAGGGTTTGTGGCTGGAATTCAAAATGCTGGTAGTCACCTATGAAACCCTTCATGGCATGGGGATGGATTATTGATATGTCCCTCATTAGTTCTAGTTATCCTACTAAGTCTGAAATGTGGGCATGGAACACTATTCCCATGAGGATTAGATTTGTTTCAACCCTGCTGGCTTTCAGCAAGCCCTGAAGCCCAAGATGTACTTAAGAGCATGGTATTATTGTTAATTGGGTTTATGACCATTAAAGGTTTTTATACTTTTGCTCTTGCTTTTTATTGCTTTTAATGTGTTGGTAGCTGCCCAAAGTTGATATGCAAGATGGGTGACTATAGAAATCAGCTAATTAAATGAATACTTACTGCTCCAAGCAGGCCACCAAACAGTTTGTGAACAATGCAGAGTGTGATTGGGATGAAGATTAGAGTACATGAAATCATCATCACATATAATTTCCCCCTTTTTAATTATGTACTCCATTTACAACTTAGTCTTAGAGGGATTCCATCAAGAGCTGAAGTATGAGGAGGCGAATTATGTGATGGGTGCTGAGTACAGGCAAAAGAAGATAAAGACAAAATCTCTTTGGTGTACAGCAAAATGGAGGCAAGGACCTTGCTATCTTGATTGTGTCTCCATCAGTGGGATAAAACTGCATGTATGCAGCTACTTCTTGCTTAAGCGACTGCCTTGTACTGTGAACATTTGCAGTTACAACAGTGATAAAAAAATAATTTTATGACTAATTTTTGCATTTATGAGCTGAAGTAGGATTGTAAGCAACCACTTAGCAATCACTTTGCCATGGCAAATTGTGGTTGCAAAACAAAGAGTACCTGTATTGCACATTGTTGTAAATAACTTTCTGGAATGAAAAGTTGCTCATTTTAATTAAAACTTTAACCAATCCAGATATCTTGAAAACATTCTTCTTTTTAACAGAGTTCAAATAATTAGTGATTACAAACTGGGAATATCCTAGTACGATACACAGAAATCTTACCTCTCTCTGAGTGACTGTTTCCATGATGGTCCCAAAAGCAGGAATTGTGGCTATTCTTACAGAGCTAGGAGCAAAACAAAGCAAAACAGATACTCGGCTCTTAACAGTAAAATAAATGTTTAATTAAAAATAGAATAATTTTGAAGGTATTAATTGCTAGCAGTGACAGGAATTAGACCAGGAAGTAGTATCAAAATTAAAAAAAAAATAGAGAGAAAGACACAGAAAGATTAATTCAAGGTCACATTCAGAAACTCACAATTCAGGATCACTGGACAAGGTAACAAGGGCCGGAGCAACCCGCTTGTCAACTAAGGCTTCACGCATGCCTCGAAGAGTCAGCTGTAAACCAGTCAACATGCAATAAAAATGGTTTTAAACTGGAAGGATAACTAAGTTAGCTGTGACTGAGGATGGGCAGGCAGAATCACCAGTCTTTCTAAGTTTAGTCACCCACACGGGGCATTAAAATAAGTAAGGACTCTTCTCATGCTTTAACATTTACTGGCAGTCATGTATTAGTGAAATTAGCATCCCTCTTCAGCATGGAAGAAACAAACAGCAGTATGATAACATCTGAAACATATTCAGACACTTTATTATTTAACTATAAAAGTTGTAATAGTTTTGTTTCAGAAAGAATTAAGTTTAAGGTTGCATTATTCTTCCAACTATTTTACTAGTTAGAATTTCGAATAAGTTTGAGCTTGCTTATAAGAATAAAGTACTTAGTCTTTTAGTTGTTAAAGATATTGAGTATATTTAATACTTAGTAATTTTTTTTTTAAAAAAAGTTGAATATTAACAAATGCATTCTGGTGGTTTATTTCTTGACAAGTTGTAAGAGGGAGCTAGTTGTAGAAGACAGTTGGGGAAACTTACATTTCAGGGTCACTGGAGAGAGTAATGAGAGCAGGAACCACTCTCTGAGCTACCAGAGTTTCATGTACCCCCTTCACCAACAGCTGAGTGGGCAGAGCAGAGGGGTTTATCACAGGTGATGCGCGGAAAAAGTGAGCACAGTATCATGGGAAGAACAGCGTAACCAAGAGGAAGAGAAACACAAAAGGCAAACCAAAATTAGAAGCAAGTACAGCTACGCTAAAGTGCTCTTTTAATATAACTAGGCAGAAGGCAAGATGAAAGTGTTAAGTGGCCCAAGCAGGCAACAGTGACCAACTACAGAGCTGTTAAGACAACAAAAGATCCTGACAGTATCCTGAATGTTAGTGTTTACATTTCAAAGTAATGTTTGAAGTTTATAAAGGTCCATTATGGCTACCTTGCTATAGCTCCACAAAAAAAATGGAGTTATTCTGAAACATAGGAATGTATCATGTTCATTAAATGAAAAAACAAACAAACCCTAAGAACAGATAACTAAGAACTCCAAAACAGTTCTTGTGATTTGTGAGCATAAACTGAGCTCTATTAAAAGATAAACATGTCGGTAAACATGTAGAAAATGGCAACAAATTCTGTTAGGGTTGGCCTGGGGCTGGCATTTGAGCATGAAAACCTGACTCAGCAAACTCAGGTGTGTTGGAATATTTTAATCCCAGAAGCAAACCATCCTGCTCTGAAAAAGTATATAACCTTGATTTTAATTGTCTGTGTTTCTATATGAAGAATGTGTATAGCGTCAGGGATTCTGTAAGGTATAATTGTAAAGGATAGGAGGTTGGGAAACATTTTATTGGAAATCCAAACAATGCACGATTCTGATTTCTAATCATTAAGAGTATTTCATCAGCTTTTTTTAAAAAAATAAAAGTTTTTAATCCTAACCATGGCTTTTAATTACTTAGTACATGTATACCTAAGATAAAAAGAACATAAAAAAGAAGCTTGAGCTAATAATAAGAAGATAATGAGAGCCTAGATTCTCATTTTAGAAGGTATTTTGATTTTAAGATATAACAGTAGGATTTATTGATAGAAAGCCACAATGGTTACTTGTCTTGTTATAAACCAGGGGTGGGCTGACTTCAGTCTTGTACAGTTTTTGCTTTTATATTATAACATTTGTGTAGAACCTTAACATATTTTAATTTAAAAAACAAGAGTACAATTTCAGGATATCTAGTAACTAAAAGTATAATTAATTTACATTAATAGAACTTGAATCGGTACTCTTGCATAAAATTATAAATGCCTGGCTATACCAGATAATGAGCTACTTAGTCCTGCAATCTATGTAAAACTTTAAACACTCAGCAGGTAATAGGTAATAGAGAATCAATGCCCACCCATGGTTTTAACTTATGTACTACAACAGAGATTCAAGTTGATGTCCTTACTGTGCATGGATAGTGTTCAAACCAGGATCAAATCTAGATCAACACACAGCACTCAAGATTATGTTCAATTTAATATTAATGCATGACATGCAAGCACACACAAACATACAGAGCAAAACGGAAAACTAAGTCAAAAACAGCATGTTAGTTTAGACCAACATCAAACACTTGCACTTTGCCACTACCCAATTAAACCTTTATATAACCATATTAGAGCTAGTTATAGATGTATGTTGTTGCTATTTCAGCTGAATTATAAAAAGAAATACATCTGGCATAGGAATTAGCACTTATAACACAATTAAAAAAAAAAGTAAACTAGAAAAATTTATTGGCACATTTAGCCATTTTCTCCATTTGACAATTGTCATTAAAAAAAAAGGTTAGGTGAGGAAAGAGTCTCACAAAATAATAATGCAGACTAGCCTCTGGGTGTATTTGAAAACATAAATACAATTCAAGTAAAGGTTGAGTTCCCAATACTCTCAAATGAGGCCAACTTATTATGAGAAAAATATGTGGCAAAACAAAATAAATCCTGTTTTTAACCTTATATGCTT
This sequence comes from Pseudonaja textilis, assembly GCF_049901715.1. Classification (NCBI taxonomy): domain Eukaryota; kingdom Metazoa; phylum Chordata; class Lepidosauria; order Squamata; family Elapidae; genus Pseudonaja; species Pseudonaja textilis. The sequence continues at coordinate 129,520,901 of NC_141992.1, read as the reverse complement.
TGTCACTTGCACTATTTTTTAAGATTTAAATGGCCTTTAGAAGCCTCTTATGTGCAAGCAACACATTGCTAACATTTCTATTTAATTTCTTATCTTGAACTGTATTGCTATAAATTCTTAAAATTAAGATCTTTGTGCCTGTAGGGAAAATGGCCAAGATGGCCCATATGTATTGATCAGGGTAAAAAGATTTATTTTAAAACATGAAAATGCTCCAAACAGTCATATCTATTCATTAAAGGCATGGCCTTATCTTCCCATTAGAATTTTCAAGGTACTACTAAAGTGACATTGGTAAAAACTGAGGAGTAACTTAAAACAAGTGGATAATCTGATACAAAGCTGAAAACTAGTATCTCCATTTTGCAGCTTGAACAGTTTGCTGCATGGTTAGATCAGGAACCATACGTGAATTTTTTTTTAACCCCCTTTCTTTCAGTTCTGGCTACCAGCAATATCAAGCAAAACAAGAAAAGCATGCTGTACTTTTCCTTATTTAATATTTATTTTTAATCACAATACAGGCAATTTCAGATGTTGTCATTAGAAGCAATTGTACATTTTTATAGCTACTGTCCAGTTCACAAAGTATTTACAATTGATGGCTGGTTTGAACACTGAATTCAGCACTGAAATGATTTCTCAGAGCTAACAGAAATTTTTAAGCAAGCAATGCACCAATTCAGGTCGGAAATAAAAATCTAATTTGGTCTGTTCCCCTGAAATGTTTCACAAAAACATGTAACATAGCAATACTTTAGAAAAAGAAATCAATGATGAAAAATTCATTTCAAACTATAGGATTAACATCCTGCTCCATCACACAGTCCACAACTACTTTAAAATACTTTAGAACAGAGTATAATATTAAAATGTACTTTTAGGAATCTAAATATATTAGATCAGATAAATTATTATTTTCCCTGACAATATTTTTTAACATAACCGGTATCCTCTTTAAAAATGGATGTATTCTGAAGCCCCATACCATATCCTCTTGACTGTAAGGCTACACCTCTGTCTCACATCTAGAGTCTTTGAGAAAAAAGGAATTAAATGGTGATAGGCACAGGGAAGGGTAACCAATATTTCTGGAGGGAATAGAATTAGTAATATCTAAAATATGTTTAATAAACACTTACCTCAAACATTCTGGCAGCTGTACATCGAACAAGTGCTGAAGTATGGACAACTCCGTACCATAATACAGTTAGCAGCAATTCATGGTATGCTGGGTTTGCCCTGAGAACACAAAACAATAAGATCTGAGCTATAAATTGCAATTTGCTTTCAAACAACTCTACTTATTTTGCACTTTCCTTCTCTCCTCAAATATTTTCTCAAATTTCTCAGCTAACCTGAATCAGTCTGAACAAAAGCAAAGTGCCTGCAGTTATTCATGTTTAACCACATTTATCCCCAAAAGTGTATTTTTAGAGTAGGAGCACTTTAGAGCAAACATTTGACTATCCCAAATGTTACCATTTACAGATAGTTCTTGACTTACAACAGTTCACTTAGTGACAGTTCAAAGTTACAATGACACTGAAAAAAATGACATGACCATTTTTCACACTTATGACCATTGCAGCATTCCCATAGTCATGTGATTTATATTTGGATGCTTGACAGCTGGTTCACATTTATCATGGTTGCAGTGTCCCTGGGTTATGTGATCATCTTTTGCTGACAAGCAAATTCAATGAGGAAGCTAGATTCAGTTAACAAACCTGTTACCCACTTAACAATTGCAGTGATTCACTTAACAACTGTGCCAACAAAACCCATAAAATGGGGCAAAACTCACTTAACAAGTGTTCTCACTTAGCAACAAAAATGTTGGGTTCAATTGTGGTTGTAAGTTGAGGACTAGCTGTATACTGTATGGACTACATGAACAAGGAGAGTTCAAATATTGGTGTCATGTAGCAGGTTGATCTGACACTGCAAATTTCCAACGATATTTTCAGTATCTTTTTAAATTAAATATATATATTTGTACTAATTACCAAATTGGTTTATTATGGTTCTGAAGCTAACATATAAGCTTTTTCTCCAACTAATTACAAGATAATCTGATAATATTGCTACTGTATGTCAGAGCACTAAAGACTGTAAGACACTGCCATTTTTTGATGGAAAAATGTCACAAAACGTAACAGCATTCCTGTCCCGTAGACACATAGATTATAGCTTTATAATGCTATAATGCAAATGTTTAAGAACAGAATTCCAAAATCTTTGATATTAAATTCTTATATCTGAAGTTGTATATAAACAATTGCCCCTTTATACCAGTTTGAAGAATATACATTACCCTAATTCCACAAAAGATGCTTTTAGGCTATCAAGGGGAGCGTGAGATAATGAAAGCATAGTCATGACATCTTCTAAAAACCCTACTAACAGCTTGCGATCTTCTTCCTGAAAGTAAAGGTTTAAAAACATAAATTTAAATTTTGTGTCATATTATCAGAAACTGGATCATATTAAGATCTTAACTATAGGAAACCTATTAATATTTTGGGACCCATGGCTCAACTGTGCCCTTTGATCAGGAGATACTGTCCTGACTCTCAGCACTTTGTTCTAAAATGGGATAGGATGTCTATTCCCTGTCATGTAATACCAAATCATTAGTCAGAGAACTACAACCAATGAAATCAGTATTTTTACTGAATCATCAGTTAAATAAATATAGATTATAATAACTATATCCTTAAAGTGTGAAAACATGTACAACGCATGCAAACTAGCAACTACTACATGCTATGAACAACAATAATTATGCATCTACTGTTCTTTCTCAAGGCATATTCCTACAATACTGAATACTTCATTTTGACTTAGATTCTTCTGCTATATTTGTCATTCTAGCCAACCTTAATTTTTAGTTAAGTTTTGAAATTGTATACAGATTTGGCCACTTCTCTATTAAAATGAAAATATGAAATAATGATCGAACCCTCCCTGCAGCTTATATCAAATTCCAAAGTTCACAATTAAACAAACAGGGATTATTGTATGCTTGTATAACTAATGGCTTGATCTAATTCTGTTCCTTTTACTAAAAGAAATACTGAAAATATTAATGCATTCATTTTATAATACTGAAAATAGTGATACTTTATTGGAGTACTGGTGAAATCTAACTTTGCATGATAAAAAGTTAAATATAACTTTTCAAGGTTTTTTCCCTTGAATTAGAAGGGGAAAGGACTTTGGTGGTAATAACATTGTATATTTTTTAAAGAAATGAAGTCCCTATTAGAAAATAACAAGTTTTCTATTCCAGTCATCTGCATTCACCGCCCCACCACCCAAAATCTCTTGACATTTAGAGTTGACATTTTTGATAGGTGAGATGGAGTGTGCAAGGTTAATAAAGGCAAAAAAATGGAGGAAAAATTTTATTCAGAAGTAGCCATAGAAGGAAGGTGAAATTTCTTTCTATACACTTTTGGAAGTAATATAATTTAGGATCTAAGGAAAAGCGGAAGTATTCTTTGACTTAACGTTTTTTTTATTTAGAAATTTTAAATAAAGATAATTATTGTCTTTTCCATGTCTTTTCCATAATTTCATAATTGAAGAACAGGTTTTACCTGGATATAACATGTAAGTACACCTGTTGCGTAAATAGGAACTGTGGCTTTTGTTAGTACTCCATTCCCTGCTGCAGCATCTGAAATTAAGAAAAGTCTAGAAGTTATTTATGGTGCTCAAGTTGATACACATTTATCACCTTTTCATCAGTACCTGTCAAAATCTTATCTAAATCGGTCAACTTATCATAGAAACCTTCCATTTTAGAATCTTTATCAAACCTTGAATGTATTTGCGCATATGAAAACCAATTCATCTTTATACCTTGTTCCTCTAGTTTTTGTACAGATTTGAGTTCACCCTTTTCATTCAATATTTTTGTATATTATAGGATAAGTAAATGCTTCAACAGTCGATAACCAGACTGTAATTTTCAAATAACATTGTCTTATAATCTTCTCCCAGTTTAACCACAGAGACTCCTTTATATAATGTCTTCTAAAATACCCGTGTTTTAGTTCCTTTATACCATAAAAAAAGCATGCCACACCAACAACAAATCATGTCCTTCTAATGTCAACAATCTAGTATTTCTTAATGTTATCCATAGTACAACTCCCAATTAGGCAAACCAAATCCTCCTCTAATTCTAGCATCTTGCAAAAGTTTCAACTTTATTCTCACTTTCTTACCTTGCCATATATATTTCAACACAATTTTATTTAGATCTTCAAAGTAGTCTTTTCCAAGCCTAATTAGAATTGTTTGAAAAAAATATAAAATTCTGGGCAATATATTCATCTTGATTGTTAAAATTCTCCCTATTAGTGACAGTTGTAAATTTTCCCATTTCGCCAGATCTAGCGCTATCTGCTGTTTAAGTTTGATATAATTATTCTCTTTTAATGTACTACATCTTGCTGTCAAATATATCCCCAAGTACTTGATCTTATTCGTGACCTGAATTTTCAACAGGTCTGCCAGTTCTTCCTTTTGTCTTAATATCATATTCTTTGTCAAGATCTTTGTCTTATCTTTATTTATTTTCAAACCAGCCACCTTTCCATATGCCTCTATCTTTTCTATCAATTTTGATGTTGTTTCTAAAGAGTCTTCTAAGATGAAAACCAGATCATCTACAAATGCTTGCAGCTTAAATTCTTCCTTTTTGATTTTCATTCCTTTTATATTCTTTTCATCTCTAATATTTCTGTTTAACACTTCCAAAATTAACACAAACAACAAAGGTGATAGTGGGCACCCTTGTCTTGTTCCTTTTCTTATATTGATAGAGTCTGTCACTTCTCCCTCTATCATTACCTTTGCCGTTTGCTTATAGTATATAGCTTCTATTGCTTGAATAAATTTTCTAGCAAAACCCATCTGTTCCAATAGTAATAACATGAATCGCCAATTCACGTTATCAAATGCTTTCTGTGCATCTAGAAATATCAGAGCCATTTGTTTTTCAGGATGTGCCTCGTAGTATTCCAAGGTATCCAAGATTACTCTCATATTGTCTTTAATTTGTCTCTTTGGCAGAAATCCATTTTGATCAGGATGGATAAAATTATTTAAATATTTTTTAAGTCTTTCTGCCAATATTGAAGCAAAAATTTTATAATCTGCATTTAGTAGAGAAATGGGTCTATTGTAATGGGTCGGCCTCCTCTTTTGGAATAAGTGTAATATAGGCTTCTGACCATGATTTAGGTATCTTCTTCTTAACATAATTTCATTTATAACTTCTAGCAATGGAAGATTCAACGATTCTTGTAATGTTTTATAAAATTCTGCCGGAAGTCCATCTGGGGCTGGTGCCTTTCCATTATTTTGCTTCTTCAGTGCTTCAGTTAACTCCATCATCGTTATATTGCTTTCTAACATTTTTTCAGTCTCTTTAGGTATCTGAGGTAAATAAGCATTCTGTAAGTACTGTTTAACTCTTTCCTCATCAATATTCTCTTGCGTATATAATTTCCCATAGAAGTCTCGAATGATTTCCTTCTTCTCTTTACTACCATGGCAAACTTGGCCTTGGTCATCTATTAATTGCAATATTTTCCTTGATTCTTTCTCCTTTCTCAATTTGTATGCTAACCATCTACCTGGTTTGCATCTTCAAAGTAGTTCTGTTTAGCACCTCTAATTTTCTGTGCTAATTCTTCTTTTTCTATTTGACCCATTTTGTGTTTAATTATATCCATTTTTAGCTTGATGTCCTTTTTCTGTGGCATTTTCTGTAGCTCTTTTTCAAGTCTTTTATGCTCATCCTCTAAGGCCTTAGAGGCTAGTCTTTTCATAGTATTCCTTTTCCTTGTATAGTCTATTATCAAGCCTCTAACATATGCCTTCATTGTATCCCATACATTCCGAATAGATGTATCTTCTTTTTTGTTTTCTCTAAAGAAAAAAGCCAATTCTTTCTCCATCCACTGTGTGAAGTCTTTTTCCTTTAAAATAGTATTATTTAACGTCCATCTAGATCTTCATTTTTGTCTTTTCCATTTAATTGTCATTGGATTGTGATCTGCCCAAGTACTTGTTTCAATATTTATTTCTTGAATATTAGTTATTAATTCTGTTGACATCCATATCATATCTATTCTGGACCATGATAAGTGTCTATTTGAATAGAAGATGTATTGTTTAGTTTTAGCATTTCTTTCTCTCCATGTATCTTTTTAGTGCATTTCATCTACCATTTAAAAAAAAGATTTAGGGAGAGTCTTTCTGTTTTGCTTTATTGTTTTCTGTGCTGTATAGTCCAATTTATTGTCTAAAATTCCATTAAAATCTCCCATCATAACTATATTAGCATAGTCCAGTTCGATTATTTTCTTATGTAATTTTTTTGTAGAATTCTTCTTGTTTGTCATTTGGAGTATAAATTGCAATCAGGAGTGTTTTCATATTATTGTCCATTATTTCCACCATTAGTATTCTTCCATCATCATCAGTATAAATCAATTTTGCTGGGGTGGTCTCTTTGATATATAAAACCACTCCTCTTTGCTTACATTGTGTCAAGGAAGTAAATATTTTCCCTAATCTTGGCTGTACCAACAATTGTTCATATTGTTTTTTAATATGTACTTCTTGTAGACAAATTATATCAAATTTTAATTTCTCTAATTTGTGAAAGGTTTTCGTTCTTTTAACGGCTGAGTTAAGTCCATTTATATTAATTGTAATCAATTTTTTCTCTTCCATGGTTATATTTTATAGTTAGGTTTAGCAGCTCTTGTAGATCTTAGTTCACGTTGTTCTTTGGCTTCCACCTTTCCACCTACTGCGCCTTCTTCTTTTTCAGTCGCCATTTGGCAGTCCTCTTGGAATTCAATTAGTGAGATCTTTTTTGCTGCCTCTTCCTCTTTCCTTCCAAAAAATTCTGTATAAAATAATTACACTTTCACAATTGAGTCAATTCTATGTCTCTGTTCTTCCCATGTGAACATTAAACCTTCTGGAATCAGCCATCTATAATTCACCTCTTTTTAAAGTAGCATTTTAGTCAGGAATCGGTATTCTCTTCTCATCTCTCTCACTCTTCTGGGTATTTGTTTCAAGACCACAATCTCCTTGTCTTTGTATTTCAATGTTTTCTCTTTTCCCCCTTGCAATATTTGCGTTTTAATGGCTTTCTTTGTAAATCTAATGTGAACTTCTCTTGGTAATCTATTTCTCATCGCATATCTTGTGAAAACTCGATAAACCTCATCTATTCCATCCATCATCTTCTCTTCAGTTATTTCCAAAGCTTCAGCCAGTATTTCTATCATTATCTCAGCTAAGTTTTGTCCTTTTTTTTCCTCTTTGTTTTGAAATCTAAGATAGAATTCTGATCTATCCATCTCCCATCTCAACATACCGCTTTTATCTTGTTCAACCACCGTTAATCTATTATCAATATCTCCAATCTTCTTATATCTTTGTTTATCTTCTTCTTCAATTTTTTGGAATCTCTCATCATACTTCAACATCATTTGTTGGAGTTTCTCCACTTTTTCAGCAGTTTTCCCTGTTCTTTGTTCAATGTTCTCTGTTCTTTGTTCAATGTTCTCTATTCTCTTTTCAATATTCTCTGATCTTGCTTGAATATTTTGAATTCCTTGCATAATTATCTGCAGAGTCACTTTTTCTTGTTCTTTTTCTTGCTTTAACATTGTCTGTATTGAACATTGTCCTCTGGATGGTGGAGAGGAAGAAGCAGAAGTTGAAGAACCAGGAGCTGTAAATTTCCTAGCCATTTTAAGCAATTCAAAATCTTCAGGTTCTTCTAAACCTTAATCCAATTGTGAAGTAACCAATTATAATTCAAAATAAAAATAGTAGAAAAATGAAGTCCAGTAATAATGATTTTAAAAAAAGAAAAAAAAGGGAGGACAAAATTTCTTCAGGTTCTTGTATACCTTAATCCAATCAATAGTTAGATGAAGAAAAAGGCCTAAGGGGAAAAAAAAAAGGAAAAGGAAAAATTCTTCAGGTTCTTCAACACCTTAATCCAATTGAAAGGTCTCAAATAGAAAAGAGTGCATGAAAATAAACCAGAAAGGTAGATGAAAAAACAAAAATACCAGGAAAGGAAAAAAAAAGGCTTTTAAGGCTTTCCCTTTAAAATAAAAAGCAAATGTAGAGATTGGGCTTCCAAAGAAAAAAAGAAAGACAAAGAGAAGCTCCAACAAAGCCAAAAACCCATATAGTTATTACAAGAGAAAAAGATAAAATGAAATACAATAAAGCTGGTGAGGAGGAATAGCACAACTTAGAAAATGTAAAAAAGGGCACACTGCACTTTGTTTAATTATCCAAGGCTCTTATTATAGCTCTCTTCAAAAACTTATCACCTTTTTCCCCTCCTAGATTTCAACACCAGACTCCAGCTTGATAGAAACCCAGAAGAGCACCTGCAATAATACTCTCCCATGCTCTTCCCTCTATCTTATCAAATAGCAATGTCCTTGAAAAAGAGTCTCAGTTCTTTCTTTCTCAGCTTTGTCTGCTCACAGGGAAATAAAATATTTTCAAGCCTCTAGTTGGCAGTGTTACAAAGTTTCTTTGCTCTCACTTTCCCCCTCCTTTTCCGAGTAAGATATAATAAGAATTAAAAAAAGAAAGAAAAAGATATTTTTAAAAAAGAAATAACTAAAGGGAGCCTCTAGCTTAAAATATTACAAATCAAAAAGGAGAAAAAAAATAGATGTAAACAAAAAAACCAGTCCAGTTTCAAAATACAAGATCGTGTATAGAAAATCCAGCAATGAACAAAACATTACTTTGACATTCCTGTTTAAAATTGCCGCTTAATCACTTCTGTCAAGACTTTTACAGATTTTTTCTTTTCCTTAGGGTGTCCTTTCAGATCTTAGAATAAAAAAAAAGTTCTCACCAAACCGGCACACTCTCTCTTTCTATTCTCTTCCGTTTCGGAGCTGTCCCAACTTCAGCAGCTTTAATGGCTGCCTCTTTGCCACTGGCAAGAAGAGCTTCTCCTGGATCTACCAGGGACTTTGCGGTATCCCTGGGATCAACAGGATGCGCTCTTCACTTTCACCGTCTCTTCGGGACGGTTTAGATCCAATAGGACCGTTCAGGATCAAAGATATCGGCAGCGATCTCAGTCCTCCAAGATCGCATGCCGTATCGTCATGCCAGCTCCGCCCTCCAAAAGAGCACTGGGGTGGGGTGGGGTGCTGCTGCTGCAAAAAAGGAGTCATGTCCACACAGTCATATGGCCACGACCACAGAACTGATAATAAAAATATAGCAGGGATACATCCCACCCCTGCTATATTTCCCTTCTTGTTGATGAAGTGGCTCTTTATCAAAGCAATGAAATGACTGATCAATATGACCTCAACCCATAAAATAAAGGATTTATAATGAAATGTTTCCTGTATGTAGTATGTTTGATGTATTTGTTACTTTTTCTTTTTTTTATATATTAAAACAATAACTTTTTTCAAAGTTCTTTCAGGCACTTAGTTATACTTTACCTTTTAAAAATAAGTTGAATTATGTTTCAAAATCTTATTTATAAAATGGTCTTGATATTTCTTTCCAATTAAGCATTTAAGAACAAATTTATAGGAAAAATATACCTACCAATGTTTTCCTCAGATAGCCGTAAAATTTCCTGGAATTGTGGTTTTACCTAAAACATGGAACAGAAATCAAAGCCACCACTTTACTTTTCTTCAAAATTGTAAAGCATAATGAAATAATTGGATGTTAAATAAGATTGCTTAAGGAATCCTTTAAAATATTTGTATCTATATTTCCCTCATACATTAATTAAGCATTAAGGACGCTGGAAGAAAGGCTCTAGAAAAATGAAACACATTTTATTTTATATTTGTCTTTTTCATTTTTTTGACCTAGAAATTAACAGTTATTCATTTGGAAATGGTCTTTCAAAAACATTTGCTATTTTACCTGAGCCATTGTTATTTAAATCTTGGAAGACAATGGCTGATATGTACAGGTAAGATATTAGCTGGAAAAGCTAATTTGTAAGTAACAGCGCTATTAATAAATGTAAGGATATAAAAAAATTAACCCGTCACCATTTTGTTTAATAGGGAAAGGATACTTTTTTTTGACAGTCAGGTGATACAAACAGAATGTATAGAACTCACAGTGTTAACAGTATCACCAGCCTCTCCGTTTTACACATCATGCTGTAACATTAGCCAAAAACTGATTGCAGGAAGTCTTTGAGTATAGATTTACACAACTAAGCTTCCATGAGCGCTTCAACTGAATGTAGCTTTGGGGGTTGCCTAGAAGCTTTTATGCGTAGAATTCTACATAGCAGCTTTGCAGCATGCATGTGTGGGAGTGCCGGAAACCGGAAGAGCAGTTCCCTGGTGCTCCCGTGTGCGCGAAGATCAGCTGGCCAGTGTGCATGTGCACACCAGAACCCGGAAGAGCAACAGGCAACGGCTGGCGTACCCGGAGAGATGGCTCTGCATGCCACTTCCGGCACGTGTGCCATAGGTTCGCCATCACTGACCTAGATGTAGCATTGGTTATGTTATATTGCACAGAAAAAAAATGTTTCTGTGGAATCTTTGCTGCTCTTTGAGGTTGGCTGTTTGCTAGCAGATATTTCATTTCCCAACTAGGTGACATCTTCAATGCAAGTAAGTTTGGCATTTGCTCCTTGTCTACATACAATAGTTTGCCCTCCAGGTTTTGATAAATCAGCCATCATTAGACACATAGAAATTAACCATATTTACATATCATACAAAAGAAACAATAAAAAGACCAGAATACGTTCTTTTCAGCAGCCAACTTTGAGATAATCAGGACCTATCTAGGAGAAAACCATATATTTACCAACACTGACAGGGAAAGCTACTACACTGATGATGTTACGTAGTTGAGGAATGAAACATCTGCAAGCAAACATCAGAGTCAGAGAACCCTGAGCTACATATATTTTCTTCTAATGGTATTTTATCTCCAAAGTATTATGTCAACAACTTTGTTTTTAGAGAAACAATTTTCTCTGCAACCGGGTTCAAAACTAGGAAAAGGAAAATAAATTGAGGAATGAAACATCCACAAGCAAACATCAAGGTCAGAGAGCCTCAAGGACTCCACAATTCAACCCTAAGCTGCATACATTTTCTTCTAATGGAATTTTTCCTCCAAACTTTGTTTATAGAAAAACAGTTTTCTCTGCAACCTGATTCAAAACTAGCAAGAGGAAAATAGAAAAACGTTTTCTGTTACTGATTATTGCTTTTAGAAGTGAAGTGTTACATTAACATATGAAATCATAGGCAATCACATTCAGAAAATTTTAAGAACATTTGTTCAGCTGCTGCTGCTATTTTAGTACCATGTACTGAAATATTTGGCAAGCATAGTTTTTTGAAAAGTTATCCCTGCAAGGGAGAAATTATTCTGCCTTTCCTCAAAGATCTGGATAAGAATGGAAGCCATTGAAAAATTCCCTATCTTTTATCTAAATGATGTGTGAGCCTCTTTCACCAAGGTTGTTAGTAGGTAGAGTATTGGTGCCTTAATATGCATTTCAATTAGTGTAACCTAATCTGACAATCTAAACTTTCTGGCAAATTGCATCTATTGGATTTTAATTACCTACTTTGTGTTTAAATGGATAATTGCACAGTACAGTGGAAAAATGTGCTGGCAGACACATTTTCTAATGGTGGTAAAACAAAAGCATTTAAGGTCTACATGCTACAATAGAAAAAGCATAATTAACAAGAAAAGATTATTAATAGATAAGGAAACATTAGGCAAAACCATGATAAGATTATACCTTTGTATTGGTGAAAATTTTTCCAAATGTTCGGCAAAGTCGCCAGAAAAACCTTGAGAATTCATGAACACATGCTGTTGAAGCTACATTGATTTTACCAACAATTTCAATAAGTTGAGGCAACCTGAAAAATCAAGTTTAAGATTAATGTAAGCAAGCTGATTCTTCTTCAGGAAGACTCTGCTGTTCTTGGTGTTTAGGCCCAAACAAGTTATTTTATTTTTATTTACAATTTTAATGTGATTACAAATATAAACTTGTATTATTCAAGCTTTCTAAAATTAACTAAGATATATCACAACTCTTTTTTAAATTTTATCGGTTTTTAAAAACAAACATAAACAAACAAAACATAAAAACATCAAGCTGTCTTCCATAGGTGTACATACAGTGTGCCGGTTGGTTTACAAATTGTTTTGTGCTTCCATTTTGTAGTCTTCAATTACAATTACATTACATATAATCTCATATTGTCAATCAAAAACTAAATACCTTAGTATCATTGTTAATCAATCATTTGACTATACTTTTATTCATTCATGTTTTACAAGATAACCATAATTTGCTTAATTTATTGTATAACAGTTCATATTATCATCCCAAATCTATCCTAAAATCATTTTGTAGTTATAATAAAAAAGAAGTACATCTTTATATAATTATTATTTTCTAGAAATCTACATATTTCATTACTGTACTTTATTGTCTAACCATTGATAGAAAAGATCCCAAATTTTATAAAATTGTTTATCCTCTTGTTCTCTAATTTCAAATGTCAATCTACTCATTTCAGCACATTCCAATATTTTCTTAATGATTTCCTCATGTGATGGTATCTTCTCATTTTTCCAGTTTTTAGCAAAAACAATCCTAGCCGCTGTTAATACATTTACAATCAAGTATTTCAAATCTTTACTATATATTTCAGGTAAAATTCCCAATAAAAATATCTCTGGTTTCAAGTCTATATGTTTTTTCATCATTTTCTCCAACCACATGTGGATTTTAGTCCAGTATTTTTTAGCATCCGCACAAGTCTACCACATATGGTAATATGAACCAGGTGTCTGATGACATTTCCAACATTTTCCGGATTTATTCTTGAACATTCTTGCTATTCTTGTCGGGGGGAAATGCCACCTGTAAAACATCTTATACAAATTTTCTTTATATGCTGTTGACATTGTCATTTTATAATTTTGAGACCACAATTTTTGCCATTTCTCTAAATCAATCCCATATCCAAAATTCTTCCCCCAAGCAATCATAGTTTCTTTAACTTGTTCTTCTTCTAGTTTAATTTCTAATAGATATCCATACAATTTTTTAATCAGCTTTTCATCAGTATCTGTCAAAATCTTATCTAAGTCAGTCAGTTTATCATAGAAACCTTCTGCTTTAGAATCTTTATCATACTTTGAATGTATTTGCGCATATGAAAACCAATTCATCTTTATACCTTGTTCCTCTAGTTTTTGTATAGATTTAAGTTCACTCTTTTCATTCAATATTTCACCATATCTAACTGTTTGTTCCTTTTTGTATATTATAGGATACGAGAATGCTTCAATAGTCGATAACCAGACTGGGATTTTCAAATAACATTGTCTTTTAATCTTCTCCCAGTTTAACCACAGAGACTCCCGTATATAATGTCTTCTAAAATACCCGTGTTTTAGTTCCTTTATACCATAAAAAAGCATGCCACCCCAACAACAAATCATGTCCTTCTTCTTTTTTCTCATTCAGAGCATATATTGCAATCAGGAGTGTTTTCATATTATTGTCCATTATTTCCACCATTAGTATTCTTCCATTATCATCAGTATAAATCAATTTTGCTGGGGTGCTCTCTTTGATATATAAAACCACTCCTCTTTGCTTACATTGTGTCAAGGAAGTAAATATTTTCCCTAATTTTGGCTGTACCAACAATTGTTCATATTGTTTTTTTAATATGTACTTCTTGTAGACAAATTATATCAAATTTTAATTTCTCCAATTTATGAAAGGTTTTCCTTCTTTTAACGGCTGAGTTGAGTCCATTTATATTAATTGTAATCATTTTTTTCTCTTTCATGGTTATATTTTATAATTAGGTTTGGCACCTCTCGTAGATCTTAATTCACGTTGTTCTTTGGCTTCTACCTTTCCACCTACTGTGCCTTCTTCTTTTTCAGTTGCCATTTGACAGTCCTCTTGAAATTCAATTAATGAGATCTCTTTTTCTGCCTCTTCCTCTTTCCTTCCAAAAAATTCTATATAAAATAATTCCGCTTTCTCAATTGAGTCAATTCTTTGCCTCTGTTCTTGCCATGTGAACATTAAACCTTCTGGAATCAACCATCTATACTTCACCTCTTTTTTGAGTAGCATTTTAGTCAAGAATCGGTATTCTCTTCTCATCTCTCTCACTCTTCTGCGTATTTGTTTCAAGACCACAATCTCCTTGTCTTTGTATTTCAATGCTTTCTCCTTTGCCACTTGCAGTATTTGCGTCTTAATGGCTTTCTTTGTAAATCTAATGTGAACTTCCATTGGTAGGCTATTTCTCATCACATATCTTGTGAAAACTCGATAAACCTCATCTATTCCATCCATCATCTTCTCTTGAGTTATTTCCAAGGCTTCAGCCAGTATTTCTATCATTATCTCAGCTAAGTTTGTCCCTTTTCTTCCTCTTTGTTTTGAAATCTAAGATAGAATTCTGATCTATCCATCTCCCATCTCAACATGCCACTGTTGTCTTGTTCAACCACCGTTAATCTAGTGTCCATATCTCCAATCTTCTTGTCTCTTTGTTTATCTTCTTCTTCAATTTTTTGGAATCTCTCATCATACTTCAACATCATTTGTTGGAGTTTCTCCACTTTTTCATCGGTTTTCCCTATTCTTTGTCTGTATTGAACGTTGTCCTCCAGATGGTGGAGAGGAAGAAGTAGAAGTTAAAGAGCCAGGAGCTGTGAATTTCCTACTCATTTTAGGCAATTCAAAATCTTCAGGTTCTTCTAAACCTTAATCCAATTGTGAAATAACCAATTGTAGTTCAAAATAAAAACAGTAAAAAAAAAACCCAGGCCAGTAATAATAATAAAAAAAAAGAAAAAAAAAGAGAGGACAAAATTTCTTCAAGTTCTTGTATACCTTAATCCAATCAAAAATAAGATAAAGAAAAGAGCTTTAAAAAAGGAGAAAAAGAGAAAAAAGAAAAAGGAAAAATTCTTCAGGTTCTTCAATACCTTAATCCAATTGAAAGGTCTCAGATAGAAAAAAATGCATAAAAATAAACCAAAAAAAGTAGATAAAAAAACAAAAATACCAGGGAAGGAAAAAAAATACTTTTAAGGCTTTCCCTTTAAAATCAAAAGCAAACGTAGAGGTTGGACTTCCAAAAAAAAAAGAAGAGAAAAAAAACAAAGGCAAGTTCCAACCCAAACAATTATTACAAAGAAGGAGATAAAAAAAATGCAATAAAGCTGGTGAGAAAGGATAGTACAACTTAGAAAAAGTAAAAAGAGCACACTGTACTTTATTTAATTATCCAAGGCTCTTATTATAGCTGTCTTCTCCAAAAACCTATCACCTTCCCCCCCCACTACATTTCAACACCAGACTCCAGCTGTTGATAGAAACCCAGAAGAGCACCTGCAATAATACTCTCTCATGCTCTTCTCTCTATCTTATCAAATAGCGATGTCCTTGAAAAAGAGTCTCAGTTTTTTCCTTCTCAGCTTTGTCTGGTCACAGGGAAAAAAAATATTTTCAAGCTTCTAGTTGGCAGTGTTACAAAGTTTCTTTGCTCTCACTTTTCCCCCTCCTTTTCCGAGCAGAATATAATGGGAGTTAATAAAAAGAAGAAAAAAAGATATATATTTTTTTAAAAATGAATTAACTAAAGGGAGTCTCTAGCCTAAAATGTTACAAGTCAAAAAGGAGAAGAAAATAAATAGATATGAACAAGAAAACCAGTCCAGTTTCAAGATACAAGATAGTATAAAAAAAAATCCAGCAGTGAGAAAAAAAACCCAAAGCGTTACTTTGACACTCCTGTTTAAAATCGCCGCTTAGTCACTTCTGTCAAAACTTTTACAGATTCTTTCTTTCCTTTAGGAGCTGTCCCAACTTCAGCAGTTTTAATGACTGCCTCTTTGGTGCTGGCAAGAAGAGCTTCTCCTGGATCTAACAGGGACTTTGCGGTGTCCCTGGGATCGGCAGGATGTGCTCTTCACTTTCACCGTCTCTTCGGGACGGTTTAGGTCCAATTGGATCATCCAGGAGCAAAGATATCGGCAGCAATCTCAGACCTCCAAGATTGCATGCTGTATCGTCACGATGCCAGCTCCGCGCCAAGATATATCACAACTCTTAATGACAACATTTTGTATACATTTTTGCATAGAACCATAATGGAATCTGGAAATTCCGGCATTAGTGACAATGGTTGTAAGCTGAGACACCTATATGACCAATCCAATTGAGTGAATGCTGTGGTTGTAAAGTGAATAACACAATCGTTAAGCAAATCCATTCGTTTCTATTATAAAATATTATAAATTGAAGTCATGTGACTATGGAATGTTGTAACTGGCTGTAAATGTGAACCAGTTGCCAAACAACTCAAATGCAGTCATATGAATTCCAGAAGGGAACTCCAGAATGGCTATAAAAACCTTTTGGGGAGGCTTTGAATTTTTACTAAGTGGCTGGTCATTAAGCAAGCACTACCTGTAGTGATAACATGATAACATTACAGGGCAATGCACATCACCAGGAGTCAACTATGAGAATGTGATCAATACTAAACAGACTGTCAGCGTTTTGGTCAGCCTGAAATCCAGCTATGGGCCTGTCAGCGTTTTGGTCAGCTGGAAATCTAGCTATGGGCCTGTGCTGCATATTTTCTGCATGGTATTTTAAATTTTATTTTAAATTTAAAATATTTTAATTTTTAAGTATATTTTAAATTTACACATTTTAATTTTTTTAATTTAAAATGTTCTGAGTTCAGAATTGTTACGTTTGAAACTCAGTATGAGAATACTAAGTGTTCTGGCCATTCCAGAAACATCCACAGCTTTAAACATTAATTTAACATTTAGTTTGCAGCATTTCTAGAATGGTCAGAGCAGTGTTGAAAAATGTCTACCAATGTTGAGACACCTCCTCTGAATCTAAAAGTAATGTTCCTGAATTAAGAGATTTAAATATGAAAAAGTTTTGCATGTTACCTGTAGTCATCTGAAAATGCTGAAACAGATTATAGTGTAAATTTTGAAAGAAAGACATTAAAAATATTATTTAAAAACAAAATTATCAAATGGAACAAAACAAGGAGAACTCACAGTTGATTGACAACCCATAGTAAGGTATCCCATCCTGTGGTACCCTCATGTTCTAACTGGTAATCATAAAGCTGCAACAATACAGCTAGTTGTTCACGACTTCCGATTATAGTGGCCACATCCTGTAGAGGTGATACAGGTCTTGGGAACCTTGTTACTGAAAGCAAGCAACCAAAATATTTATAATTAAAAAATAAAACAGGCTCTAGTTAAATTGATAATTAAAATAAATCCAGGACACAAGAAACAATATTTATATTGTGTTGGGTATATGGATACACCAACTAGGTTTGGGTGAATAAATATATAAACCTAAGTTTAATATGTTTGTAGCTTTAAGCACCAAACTGCAATGTAATTAGATAATTAAGGGTGCGGTTGCAAGCTGCAATAAAAGGCAGTGAGAGAAACGTAACACTTCCTGGTCTCTGGTCGCTGGTCTCTGCTGCCTGCTGTTTACTCCTGTATGAGACGTCTGCTTGTTGGCTACTGTGCTGGATACCGTTTCTACTGAACAAAAGGACTGTTTACTTGGTGAGCTGATATCCTGTGCATACTCAGCGTTGTCTTCGAGAGAAAGGTATCGGGAGTAGAAGATATTTCAACAAGCAGATAAAGACATTGTACTGACTAGTTAATGGACTAGGTTACTGGATGGATATATTGGATAATGACATATGGACTGATTGACACTGCTTAAACTCTGTGTGAATTAAACAACTATTTAAAACTACAAACAGTGTTTTTGTATCCAGTGTGTGTATACTCTTGGGCCCAGCCTCTCTCTCATTTGGCTGCCTGGCTTGACTGCTGCTGTGCACTGTGCTTGGGGGTTTGTCCCTAAACACTAACATTGGTTATGGGCCCAGTGAGCACAGTCTAACTAACCAGGTTATAGCAGAGGTTGGTGTGAGTTGCACATTACTGTACAAACTGTTTGTTGAATAGTTATTTATCTGAAGAGCAATGGCACAAGTAAATTTGCCAAGTCTGTCCATGATATCCAGACTAGATGGAACAAACTATGTTTCATGGTCAATGAAATGTAGTTTACTTCTACGAAGAGAAGGTTTGTGGGACATAATAAAAAACCCACCAGATGTATCTAACTTAGATCCTAATGTTGAAGAGGATGCCAAAAAGATACAAGACTATAAACGAAAGAATGAGCAGGCTTTATGCATCATAGGACTGACTCTCTCAGACCAGCAACTCATTCATATCCGTGGAGAGGAAAATGCTGCAAACTGCTGGGAGAGTCTCAGGAAGATTTATGTTCGAGACAGTGTAGGAGCTCATATCAATCTTACATGGAAGCTGTTTAGAACACATCTTGAGAAGAATGGAGACATGTTAACTCATTTAAACTGTATGAAAAGCATTTTTCGGGAATTACAAGAAAAAGAGCTTATATTTAATGAGTTGCAACAAGTATACATCATACTGTCTTCTTTGGATCGAACCTATGATGATTTTGTGACTGCTTTAGAAGTATTGCCAAAAGACAGTTTATCAGTAACTGAGATTACCGGCAGGCTATTAGAAGAAGCCAGAAGAAGGTTTGAACGTGACCAGCTGAGAGAAGATAAGCCTAATAAAGAAGAGAAATTATCTTCAAAGCTTGTAAGAAACCAGCTATGTAAAGTAAAGCATCCGGAGGAAGAGAATTTATCTTCGACGGCATACACAATTAAAAAGTGTTTTAATTGTGGAGGCAGAGGACATTTGGCAAGATTCTGCAGAAAAGGAAAAAGTCAGAATGTAAAAAAGCCAAAGAAATCCTTTGAACTAGCCACGTTTAGCAACTGTGATGTGAAGAATGATTTATGGGTGGTGGACAGTGGTGCATCCCACTGCATCACGAGAGATAAGACAAAGTTTATAAAAATGTCTACAAGCTCTCAACATATATCACTCGCGAATGGCTGGCACCTCAAGGCCAAGGGTGAAGGTATTGCATATTGTCCATGTTTAAACCAGAATATAAAAATGTTGTATGTACCACAGTTAAAGATGAACTTACTTTCTGTAAGAATATTAGACAAACTAGGTTATGTAATTACATTTAAGAATAATAAGTGCATAATTGAAAGAGATAACAAAAGGGTAACTGCAGCTTTAAATGGAGCATTGTATGTCTTACATGATAGTAAGAAAGGGGAGGCACAGACTGTATTTAACAATATAAAGCCTCATAATGAATGTATCCATTTATTGCATAGGGGTTTGGGGCATGTAAATTTTAAAATGCTAAAACGTACAGTAGAGTTATCTGAAGGAATAAGGTTAAAACCTTGTGATAAATATTTGCGTTGTAATGTCTGCTGTGAAGATAAGAGTAAAATATTGCCTGCAAATAGGCTAAATGGTTTCAAAACGAAAGAACCTTTAGAAGTAGTATTTGCAGACATTATAGGTCCAAAGAAACCCAGTATGGGGGGTGCTCGATATATACTGAGCATTATGGACCATTACTCTAGATATGGGTTTTGCTACCTAATGAAAAGCAAAACTGAAACATATCAACATTTCTTCAACTGGTTAAAGTTTGCAGAAAGAAAGACTAAACGGCAACTAATAACCCTGGTGACAGATAATGGTACGGAATTTGTTAATAGCAAATTCCAGAATAGATTAAAGGTAGCTGGAATAGAGCACAAGAAATCTGCACCATACAGACCACAACACAACGCATTTATAGAGAGAAGAGGCCAAACACTACAGGCAATGGTTAGAACAATGTTAACTGATTCTGGATTACCTGATTATGTGTGGGGGGAGGCTGCAATGTGTGCTAATAACATATTGAACAACGTTGTTAACACAACTACTGGTGAAATACCATTCACCATGTGGCATGGCAGGAAGCCTGATCTGAGTTACCTGCACACATTTGGTGCACCAGCATGGGTGCATATCCCTACACAACTCAGGCGTAAAGGGCAACACAGAGCTAAACAATTTTTCTTCGTTGGTTACCAAGCTAACCATAGGGCATATAGATTTTGGGAGAAAGGCACATCTAAGGTGTTATGTAGTGCCAATGCCCAATTTCTAGAGCACGTAGGATGGGATAAGTTAGAACAGGATAACAATAAAGAAGTGATTATTGAATCCTATAGAAATCCCATTAAGAATCCCTGTAACTTTAAGAATAAAGTAAAGAGAGAAATACAGGAAGAAATTGTGCCTATAGAGGAAGAAATAGAACCAATAGCTGAGCAAGATGAGGAACATGAACAGGTAGTAACTCAAAAAAGTCCTCATACAAGCCCTGTAATTCCCAGAAGAACTACACGAATATCTAGACCGCCTGATAGATACCAGGCTAACACAGTGTGCCAGGTAAATAAAGTCCCAAATACTGTGGATGAAATTAAAAAGTATCCTTCTAAAGATAAGGAAAGTTGGTATGCAGCAATGAATAAGGAATTGAAATCCTTGAAGGATATGAAAGTATATGAAAATGTGAGATTACCTATTGATATAAAACCCATTGGCTGCAAATGGATTTTTAAGATAAAAACTGATAAGGATGGAAATATAATCCATAAGGCAAGATTAGTAGCCCAAGGTTTTAGACAAAGTGCCAATGACTATGATGAGGTATTTGCACCTAGTCTTAAAGCAGCAACGTTAAGGGCAGCCTTAGTGTGGGCAGCAAGCAAGAAATATATTGTTAACCATTTAGATGTGGAAACTGCTTACTTGCACGCCCCACTAAGACATACTGTATATATGAAAAAGCCTAGTGGATTTAAAGGTGAAAATAATAATGATTGTTGGTTGTTAAAGAAGAGCCTCTATGGTCTTAAACAATCGGGCTATGAATGGAACCAGTATATTGTAAAGGAACTGAACAATATAGGGTTTAAAGCTGGTTTAGCCGATCCATGTCTGTTTAAGAGGGAGACAAATGGGAAAATATCATTATTATTATTGTTTACTGATGATATTGCCTTGATTACTGAGACTAATGATGAAGCAAATAAAATAATTGCATCATTAGGTAAGAAAATAAAAATCAAGCAATTAGGGGAGATAAAGAAATATCTAGGTTTGAATATACTGAAAACACAGAAAGGTTTTAAGATATCTCAGGAAGATAAGATATCTAAATTGCTAATAGATTATAAGATGGAACTTTGTAAGCCTGCAAAGACTCCAATGAGTCAGGATATTTGCAAAATGGATGCTCAAAGTCCCAAGTTTGATAAGGCAATATATCAATCTTTGATTGGTAGCTTATCATACATTAGCAATTGGTCAAGGCCAGATATAGCTTATAGTATTAATAAACTGGCACGGCATAATAATGATCCGCTTCAATGTCATTGGAATGCATTGAAGAGAATCTTAAGATATCTTAAAGAAACATTACACTATGCACTGTATCTAGAACCAAAAGGTGATCTCATATTGAGTGCTTATGCAGATGCTAGCTTTGCATCAGAAAGAGACACAACAAAGTCGACTTCAGGAACAGCCATAATGCTGGGTAAGACATTAATAGGTTGGAAGTCAATTAGACAACAGCATATAAGTTTGTCTACTATGGAGGCAGAATTCTCCTGTTTATCGCTATTATGTACTGAGTTAATCATGTATAAACAAATGATGAATGATATGGGTATAACTGTAAATTATCCTATAATTGTACATGAAGATAATCAGGCAGCAATTCAAATGGCCACAAATATTGCACTAAAAACTAGGAGCAAGCATACAGATTTAAGGTATCTAAACGTTAGACAATCTGTAAAGAGTAAAATGATACAGCTGGAGTACTGCATGTCGGAGGACAATATAGCTGATAATTTTACTAAAGCCCAAGGTGCCATTAAGCACCTAGAGAGTTGTGAAAAGTATGGGTTTAGATTGTAAGGGTATTATATATTTATATCACCCAAAAGGGGAGAATGTTGGGTATATGGATACACCAACTAGGTTTGGGTGAATAAATATATAAACCTAAGTTTAATATGTTTGTAGCTTTAAGCACCAAACTGCAATGTAATTAGATAATTAAGGGTGCGGTTGCAAGCTGCAATAAAAGGCAGTGAGAGAAACGTAACACTTCCTGGTCTCTGGTCGCTGGTCTCTCTGCTGCCTGCTGTTTACTCCTGTATGAGACGTCTGCTTGTTGGCTACTGTGCTGGATACCGTTTCTACTGAACAAAAGGACTGTTTACTTGGTGAGCTGATATCCTGTGCATACTCAGCGTTGTCTTCGAGAGAAAGGTATCGGGAGTAGAAGATATTTCAACAAGCAGATAAAGACATTGTACTGACTAGTTAATGGACTAGGTTACTGGATGGATATATTGGATAATGACATATGGACTGATTGACACTGCTTAAACTCTGTGTGAATTAAACAACTATTTAAAACTACAAACAGTGTTTTTGTATCCAGTGTGTGTATACTCTTGGGCCCAGCCTCTCTCTCATTTGGCTGCCTGGCTTGACTGCTGCTGTGCACTGTGCTTGGGGGTTTGTCCCCAAACACTAACATATTGTAACGGAGAAAATCACATGTATGTATCCATGCAATCTCTAGAAATGAGCTCAAAAATTTATCTTCTGATAACATTGGAACAAGCTAACTTTTATTGTCACTTCTCTGTCTACACAATGGCACACATTAAAAGGAAATTCCAGTGCCTGCTCTCAAAGAATACACCCCCCCCGCCCTGTATATACACATACACATATACTGTATGTATGTGTGTGTGTATATATATATATACACACACACATACATACATACACACACACACATATACTGTATATGTGTGTGTATATATACATATATACATATTTGTTTTCTTAAGTTTTCGCACACACGCAAATATATATTATATCATATAAATATAAAAAACATATTATTTCCCAAAGAAGCATTAAAATGTCTAAACTAAACAGAAACAAAAATGGTTGAACAATTCCAACAACTACACCAGCATTTCTATGGTATCTTATTTCTAAATAAAGCTTTACAGAAAATACTGAAGCAGGTACCTTCTATATGTGGGACTTCTCCCTGAAGCTTAGCTTTGTTTGTAAAGGGGGCATCTTGCAACACCAATGCAAAAAGAGAAGGTATCAAGGATTGTAAAGCAGAAAGATACATGTGGAGTTTATGTTCATCCAGTCCATGTTCACTTTCCTGTAACATATGCCAGAAATCTAAATTACAACTTGCCTTTTTTTTTTACTACATAGCCACTCAACAGCATTTCCTAAAAAGCATGTGTGTGTGTGTGTGTTTGTGTGTGTGTGAATGTATATGTATAGTTGATCAGTCAGACCTTTATTATGATTAATAACCAGAACTCCACTTAAAGAAGGTAAAAATGAAAAGTAACAAAAGAAGATAAAAATAATCAATACAACTTGTATTGTTTCTAAAACCAAAATAGATTTTACAAACAATACAAGAAATTTTGACCACTTTCAAAGAAACTCAACCATACTGATTTGCTAACAACCGTATAAAAAATAAACTGAATGACCTGGAAATTTAGTCATTAGGGAAAATATAAAATATGTGTTTTTATAAAATGGGAAGTACAATATAAGGATCATATTTTCAACTGCCACGTAGTTAGGACACTCGTTTGATAAATCAGGCAAGCACAGATTTCAGACCCGAGTGCTGCACAGCACGGTAGGTTATGTGGTTAGGTATGTGCTGGGTTGACAATCGGCAAGCATGCATTTGACGACCCAAGTGCTTCTGCATGGTGGAGTGAGCTCCTGTCAATTCATTCCAGTTGTTGCTGACCTAGCAGTTTTAAAGTGAGTAATCACAAGTAGATAGATAGGTACCACTTTGGTGGGCATATTAACAGGATCATGAAAGGAGCCCCAAACCGGGCATCCCCTGGGCAATGGTGATGTGGCAAATTCTTTTATTCCAGAAGTGTCTCAGTGCTTCCAACAAGAAAGCAGCAGCAGTTTTCAACTTCCCCTTTGCCACAAGGACAGAATCTTAAAAGAATAACAGATTTTCCTGAATTTCCTTCATGGATAGCTGTTGCAAGTGTGTCAAAGTGACATGACTGTTTTTCACACTTATGAGTGTTGCAACAACTCCATGGTCATGTGATCAAAATGTGGATGCTTGGCAATGGTCTGTATTTACTATATGACAGTTGCAGTGTCCCAGGGTCATGTGACCATTTTGTGACTTTATGACAAGCAAAGTCAGTGAAGAAGCCAGATTCACTTAACAACTATGTTACTAACTTAACAATTGAAGTGATTCACTAACAACTAAGGCAAGAAGGGTTGTGAATTGGAGCAAAACTCACTTGACAATTACCCTGCTAACAGAAATGTTGGGCCCAATTGTGATCGTAAGTTGACAACTACCTGTATTTATATTTCCACTACTTTTACATACATCACAAATTACAGTACAAAGTTAAATAGGCAACTCAAAGGTCTTAAGATAAATGTTTAGCAGAATAATAAGGAAGATGGATGATGGTCCTGTTCACAACCAAATATATCAACACATCTTTGCCTTGAAGTAAAAGGCACCAAAACTATTTGGTTTATATTAAAACTTCTTGTCTTTCACAAATGATAAAAAATATCTGATTTTTTATATATTTTATGTATTTACCTTGAGTAATTTTTCAATTTTACTAAGCAATGTAGGTATAAGATGCAACTGTAAATTTCCTAATTCTGTAGTCCAAGCAGCATAAGCTGGTAAGAATACTTGATGAGTTGCACTAACCACTCGTTCTGAGGGATCACCCAATGCTGAGAGTAATAGTTCAAATCCCTGGCAATACATGGAAAAACACATGTATGAATGTTACTTAGTTTAAATACATAACATAATGAAATACCAGTAGAATTTTATGTACATTTTAGTAGGCTTAATTATAATTCTATTGAGATTCTGCAACTCTAGGTTGTGGCCTTTCCAAATAGAAAAACAGCAGGAATAAATAAAAAGCAGAAATAAGAAATCTGATCACTCCGCACCTTCACAATCACAACTAGACTCTCTGAAACAGCAAAACAGAAAAGGAGTCAAAGGAGTCAATAGAAAATGTTTTGATTTAAGATTTTATGTGTAAAGATTTTATGTGTAAAATGTATTTTTTTCTTTTTAAAGGAAAAACAGCAAAACAAGAAAAAGTAAATAATTGTTTTAAATTTCTAAAATTACAGAGTAAATATGATTTATATGGTAAGAAAATGAGGAACATCATTCATATAAAAAGTGCACAAGCATTCTAGATACTGATGACTGAATAATTTAAGTATGAAGGTTATTCAGTAATTGTACAAAATACTTTACCCTGGATCACTGTAAACAATATATTTCATATGCTTGTACTCATATACATATAATCAGGCACAATACCTGCTGGTATTTGTCTGGATCATCAATGTATCCCATGATGATACCAAGACTTTTGATTACAGCTTCTCGTACCAAATCTGCTTTATCTTCCATTAGCATCTGTTGTAGCATGGAAAGAACCAATGAACTACGAATTTCTTTCTGAAAATAAATAGTAACCTGGTATTAGCCAGCACTGCATACTTCAAAACTGCAAAGGCCAATTAGTAGCAAGATATTTCTATCAGCTTTTAGTCAAAAATTAGCTACAGGAAAATGGCAAGACTTCAAGAGGATGATTATTAAAGTTATCATATGTTCACCACTCTGTTGTTTCAGATGGTTGGTGGAATAAAAACATGCCACTTAAGGAACCCTCTGACTCAATACTCTTCTATTTAGTTTTACTTTTTAAAAAAGATTAGCTGTTTGTTTGTTTTTACAGCTCCTGAAAAGTGCTTACATCTTGGTTTATATTACATTTTTATTTTTATTTTAGGAAAGGGTACTTTACAAGTAAAGCATGATTTTAAAAAATATGTTAGATGGTTTTAAAACCTTTTTTTTTTAAATGAAAGATTTAAAAAGTTTTAAATAAAAGAAAATGAACCTGATTTGGCCATGAAGTCTTGGTTAAATATAAAAAAATGCAACTGCCAATAAAATATAAATGATAATTGGCTAGTACTCAAAACTTTCTGAATTCCTTCTGGTTTTGGTAGTGTAATTTGGGGAGGATATAAAAATGAAATACTGGGATTTGGCACAAGAATACCATAGATTACTTAATTTTTATAACAGACCATGTTGTTTTTACTTGAACCTAACAATAAGCCAGGAAACATGATAACACTACTACAAACCTCTTCCTTGAATCTCACTGGATTTTGGTTGTAGACCACAGCTTTAATCTCTTGACAATATATATTCAATTTAAAGTAGTAACAACAACAACAACAACAACTGCATATAGAACTCTTACAGGAAGATATGGTGCCAATGCTCCACAAGACTCTGCTACTAATAGCCGCCTTTCTGGATATTTGTGATTGATCTGTGGGAGAAAATTTTTTTTCATTAATATTTGTTAACATTTACTCCTGTAATTTGGTTACAATATTTTTTTTTATAAATCCCGTATTATAAAGTGAACAATAAGAAGTTTCATTTTAGTAACTTCTTCAATTATCTTCTATTTATAGACTGAACAGAAAATTTCCTTGATTTCCACAGAAAAGCTATATCTGACTTTTTACTTGAGATATGGTTTATTCAGATTCTAACTCTTCTTGATTTTTGTTAGCCTGGAATTTGTTCTGGCAGATTTATATTCCACCATATGTGATTTTAAAATGCTACTGATCGTATTATTATGGCTGGAAAAATATGATTTTATAGTTAATTAAATGCAAAATACCTGCTCCCAACACTGTGGCAAGAGTTCAGCTTCTACACGTGTAGGTCCAACATGCTGTGCAAATGCTACACACCCAGTCAAAATCATTTGCCTAGTAAAAAGAAAAAAGAAACAAGCCTATTATGAAAAAACATGTAGTGTAACCTGCAAACATTTAGCAAACAGCAGATGCACAGTCTGAAAGAATAACTAAGATAATTGAACCAGATGGCTCTTTTACTCACAGCCAGTCAACAATTAATAACACGAATAACTTTCAAAGACAAGCTCTTTTAAAAAGTATATTTTTCTTTATTTCTGCCGTAAATGCACACTTTTATCTTGTTTTTGTATACAATGGAATTGACTTTACAAGCAGTCCTTGTTTAGCGATTGTATCATTTAGCAACCATTCATGGTGATGAAAAAGTAATTTTATGGCAGTCAATGCCATTGTAAGCTTCTCAGGCCTGGAAAGCAAACTTGAAGTAATATCATAGTCATAATTCCATTTAGGGACCTTTTTGCTTAATGATTGAGTTACTGGCCCCAATGTGATAGCTAAATGAGGACTACCTGTACAAAAATGCTGCTCATATTTTGGAAAACAAAATAAATGCAGTTATGGTTTTTCATAAGTAAATATATAAAATATACACACTGTAAGAAAAATGCTGTAGATAAAACGATCCACAATGTGAATATATACTATAGCAGAATGAAGTCTAGATAATTTATATTGTGCAACATTAAATATATACTTTATGTAAGTTATAAATTGAAAAAAAGTGAGAGGGAAAGAAAAAATATAGATCTTTTATTAATATATGTAAACACTTCAAAATGCTCAGAACTGTTTATTCTGTTATATAATCAGAAGATTTGGTCTACTGTACTGATGATTTGTTTGAATAAAGAATATTTGCTTACTATCTCCTGTATATCAAATTGGCAACATATAGCTAAACATTTATTTTTCTATGAAACTGAATCTCTATGAAACTGAATCTTACACTATATTTAATTTTAAACATGTTTTTAAGAAATGTAACTATCCACTACCTACCATTCAATACAGGGGTAGAAATAGTCTTCTAAGGTTTATAAAGATGTCAGTTCCTCAATTAGCACTGCATCATCTCCCTTCAAAAATTAAATTCTGCTTGAAGAATCTGCAGTTTGCTCTAAGTCTGTGCTGCAAAGCCAAGATAACTTCTCAGATAATTTGATTTTTTAATATTTTTCTACGGACAGTCTCATGAGACACAACCTGATGATTAGAGCTTGACAATGACTTTTTTTGTTATGTTACTACCCCAAGGCAATATCCAGGAGTGGATTCAAAGTTTGAGGATTAGTCATAAACCTATTTACTATAAGTTTTCTGAACAGGGAATGGATATATAGTATTTATTTCAAACCAATCCATGGTAGATTTATGATTGCTCAGTAATATTATACTATGAACTATTTGAAATTTCAAATAAATTGTGAATATAAGAACAGTAGCTAAAAATAAGGCAAAATAGATGGAAGATACCTAAACATTTTTAAAAATATATACTCAAGTGGTTTATACAAGAGAGATCATTTGAAGAAATCAAAACAAGTTTTAAAAATAAACTATTTTGAAATAAAGAGATTAGATTTCAGGAGAACTGAATGAAAAGTGGCCTATTTATGTGGCCACGTAGTACTGAACAAGGCAAACTTTTTTTTTATAACTCAATGCTATTATGAAATTAAAAAAAAAAATTACATTTTTCAAAGTGGGCAAACATAAGGGTTATTTTGTCATAAGGCAGGGTTAGATCAGATAAAGTGCAGCAATTTGTTTATTTTTTTGTTTTTATAATCAGGGATAGCTCCTTGTAGAATTTCCCCTCAGATATCAAAACAATTCAGACAATAACCCATTGGAAATAATATGCACCCATTCCTCAGTCCTTTATTCTTTCTTTTTACAATCTTATAATTGTTAATTCTGGGTAGCATTGGGATGGCTAAATGGAGCTGAGTGTTCACTGGCCTTCCTGATGCCTATGTGGAGTTCACAGCAGGTGTCTTCTCTTTGCGCTCTGAGAGAGAAGCATCTGCTGCGATCTTGGATTGAACTTTCAACCTTCCAAGTGGGAGGTTAGTGTCTTCACCACTAGGCCACCACATCGCTCCTATTCCTCAGTCCTAAATGCTGAATATATCAAGGGAGTAAAGATTATTAGGAACTTATACAGACACAAGTTTTTTTAATCTGTTGGTCTATACCAGGGCTGTCAAACTTGCATCGTCACAGCAGCATAACCTGACATATCAGGACTGTTTTTCCTTTGCTAAACTAGGCAAGGGTGTGGCCAGCGCATGACGCATCTGGCCCATGGACCACAAGTTTGACAGCCGTGGTCTATACTGATTCTATGAATATTATGTTGCCACTTAGGACATTGCTGAAAAATGCTTATATTACCTTTGACAATTTATATAGCTACAATATTTAAATCAGGCTAGAAACTTATTGAGAGAAAATCCGCAATAAATAAGTAACCCCTGACTTAAAAAGAAGTCCGAAAGAGAAAGCCTCCTGCTAATATAAAGCACACACCTTTGCTCATCATCTGGCCTTTTGATCAAGTTGAACAGTATGTGTAGGAGTTGATCTCTTTCTTTAGGTTCAGGATGGAGGCAAGCTGTACACAGAATGAGTGGAATCAACTCCTAAAAAGAGTGCGAGTAGGAAGGAAAGCAAAAGCTATCAAGTGATGTTAAAGAACATAGAAGAAACATTTTAAACTCTAAAGAGTAATACAATTATTTCACATATTTAATTCATTATCAACACAATTTATTTGCGCACAAGCATCTTATGAACTCAGAAAACATTGCCCATATACATTATAGCTGTAAGTTCTAGTATCTGAACAATCTTGTCTTAATCCATGTTTCCTTACTTGAAACTGAAGGGAAAAAAAGTGGTTTAAACCACTGTAAATGAGATTGAGTATAAGATTGACTTCTCATTAGGTTCATTGCCATACAATAAACTTAATTCATTTTTATTTTGATACATTTTATATAAGACATCTTTATAGCAAAAAGGACTTTATGCCTATTTACAGAAGTTCAATCTGATTTGCAAGCAATTTATATTAGAATTCTGATATTTTAACTACTTCACATATTTGTGCTACTATACAATATGCCTTCCGAATCAAGAAAAATTTCAAAGAAAATTTGTAAATTCAGAAATGTTTCATTTGTCTAGTTCTTGATTATTATTACTTTTGGCAATGTCACTATCGATCAGATATATAAAGGATCATTCTACTGCTGTTAAAAGAAATACTGTATATTTGTTTACATGGAATTACATACACTTCACTAAACTATGGTTAAGTCTGTAAAAAATCTCTTTCTATATAGATAGCTTTTCAATTTTCAATATGTCTAAATCAGATGGTACAGATTCCCAAAGGCAGCTGTGACTTTTAAAAAAACCTCTTTCCTTGATCTTTATGTCCAAACTAGACATTTTCAACAATACCCCAAATTAGTAAAACTTTAATAAGACGAATAGAACAAAAAGTGTTTCCTTAAATCTTTAAACAATGAAAGATTATCTGAATAGACTACTTTAAATTCCACATATTCTCTGCAATTCATTAACAAAAACAAACAACCACTGCAAACATAAGACTCAGATTTTAGAATACTAAGAAATTAAAATATATCCCAATTTATTCCAAGTCTGGAGAGTACATGTAGCAGTAGAGCAATATTTCAGTATGGTAAAATTGGATGCTCAAGTTTCTCCTTCAGAAAAAATGGTATTATGAATTCAAACATTCCTTTATGTTTTTGGTTTATATAGCTTAGGAAACATATAAGTTTAGCATCAAATTGTGGGAATCAAAGTTGTAGACATAGGCTGTAAATTATACATAGTGATTTCTTATGTTGGCTATGTAATGAGACAAAATATTAATAAGAGTTAAAGTCCAAACCCCTCTGGGGGATATTTGATTGCTTATCTCTTGAATCAGTAATTTTATAATCACGTATTAGATTCTGTCCCCATCAAAGTATTTATTCTCATAAATGGTAAGAAAATACAATGTAAAAGCAGTCAGACTTTATAGGTTTTCTCAGTTGACTAGCACTGAACCTCACTATACTGCCTTTCAATAATAAAAAATATAAAATTATCTTGAAAGACAAGAAGACTAACTACATGAAAAATTTGGAAACAAACTATTAATAAAAGAAAAGCTATAAGACAGAGTTGAGCTTCTTTATGTTTATTGCAGTTTCTATTATCATGACATTTCTTCTTCCATTCCAATCTAATTATATAATTTAATATCAAATGATGTTGAGTGTATGAAAAAGGGTTCTATTTTTGCTTGCTTCAGAATTCAAGTCTTTCTCAGCTTCAGTAATCTTGCATTTAATTGGGCCAAACAACCAAAAGAGGTTAATAGGCAAAATACCACCCCATTTTAAAAGTCTGAATCAATATAATAAATTCTTTGAATTGTCTAAAGAGATGAGTATTTTTATAGAATATTATTCCAAGGAATGCAATGCAAAACATTATGGTTGTAAAAGTCTCTCCAAGAAACTCTAGTTTCCAAAAGGAAAAAATCCAAAATGAAAAAATTGTTTACAAATAAAATAAAAATGATCAAAGAATGGAGAATGCCTTGGCTGAAGAGAATGCCCTGAAAGTGGATTAAGACTTTTCTCAACAAAACAATTACCTAACTAAAATAAACACTCTAAACAATTTCCGTATCTCTAAGAATACATATTATTTTTCAAACATACTATAAGAATATACATAAAGAAGGATCTATAAAGGTAATGTAAACATAATTAAGTATGAAAAGAACATTTAGTATTTTTGAAAGTCTCTTGAAATAGACTTGATGAATGGAGATAATTTCACTAGTTTTGTAACAGAAAAAGATGAGACTAGATTTACAAGATAGATCCTAAATATGACAAAACAAGGTCAGGAAATATCTGTTTTGCTAAGTGGAGTCACATCTTGATGCAAGACTGCATAGCAATTGCACAAGGACATATACAATATTAATCTCATGATATACAACTGGGAAGAATTTTAGATTTAATTGATATTTAATTTAGTTAATTCAAAAACTCTATTTGATCACGTTATCTGAATATCCAATGAAGCTGTGGGGTGCAAAATCATTTATAGTTTTTTTTTACACATATACACTTTGCATGTTTACATATTTTTGAATATGTAAAAATATTTAATATTTTGAAATATCAGAGAAGAAGTAATCCTGAACACATATATAGTAAGTAGTATTAATCCTCTTTACAAGTTTGCTGGAATTATGTAACATTAAATTAAAAAAAAGAAAGCAATATTCCTTTTTCTTTACATACAATTTAAGAGTTGTGATTTCAACTGATAAGTCAATATCAAACCTTGAGGTTTTTAAAAGAAAATTTGTAGAGCTATTGGCTAGAATTTTTTAAAAAGTCATAATTCCTAATTTTCACAGTGAACAGAAAAATCAAGTGAAATTAAATTTTGGATTGTCTTTGGCTAGTAATAGGAATGTAGTTTTATATAACAGGCACTTCCTTGTTGCCCCACTTAATATTACCATGGCCTTGCATTGCCTGTAAGGAGTCAGTGCTATTGAATACAAAACTGTGTTGTCATTATACATAAATATTACTGACATACAACTATATACTAGCGTAAACATGAATACGTTCCATGTCTTCTGTCCACACAGAAAAAATCAGGACAAATATTTATTTCATGTTTATTCAACATTATGTAATAAGAAGGCTTATCAAATCTTGGATCAGAAAACTTGTCAAGATGAAGGTCCTCTTCAATATTCTGCAATGAAGTAGAATATTGTAATAAAAAAAAGAAACCATTCAGGTGACTTTAAAAACAAAGTCTATAATGGCATTGTGGAATAATAATGAATTCGCCATACAAAAAGATGTATGGCGAATATATGGATTCAGATATTAGTAACCGATTTTTAAAGTAAAACAATTACTTGCACTTCCTATATTTCTTTTTAATTAAATATTTTTGTTCTTATCTCCACAAGAATACATGTGTAAAATAATCATTACTTGAACTTCCTATATTTTGTACTTCTCTAATTAAATAATTCTGTTCCCATTCCCACAAGAATAGATGTATATGAATTGCTTCAATAGGACTATACTCTGAATTTGATCAAGTGGGCTAAAGATAATAAAAGTTGTATTATTCTGCTTCAAGA
This sequence comes from Pseudonaja textilis, assembly GCF_049901715.1. Lineage (NCBI taxonomy): Eukaryota > Metazoa > Chordata > Lepidosauria > Squamata > Elapidae > Pseudonaja > Pseudonaja textilis. The sequence goes on along the minus strand of NC_141992.1, from coordinate 129,487,666 downwards.
TCTCTAAATAAATAAACAATACAAATTTCAGGATAGAAGATGATAGGGATATTTATGTAACTAGAATGGAGGCAGTGAATGAAAACTTTTATTGGTTTAAAGGGGATTGGAAAAAAAACTCCAGTTAGAGAGGATTTTTAATCTTAATCTATATAACATATTAGTTACCCTACATTAAAACACCAACATTTTGGTTGTAGTTAGTTATCCAAGATTTAATACTGCACATAGCATTACTAAAAGTGTCTGTATGTAAGTTTTAGAGAAGAAAAATCTGGAATATTAGTTAAGGAGCATAAGTATATGATACTGAAAATTGCATTTTATAAAAGTATTAAACTAAGAAACTACATACTTAGAAAGCAGAAACAGTTCAGAAAGTATTCCCTCAGAAGAGGTACATTCAAAAAGAAATCAGTATTAAATATAAGATGATAATATCGGTCAGTAACTCTAAGGAAGATTATTAGATTCTAGACAGTGGTTAGATGTTTATTATATTTGTGATAAAGTAGTAGTCAAACTTCCAATAAACCATTTCTTTAAATCATCTGACAATGAACATGATCTTGGAAGTATATTTATTGTCATTTTCTAGAAATGAGAATGGATATTTAAATATGGGTTTTAGAGTAGTTTGAAAATATACACAAATAATAAAAAGTTGAAGGAAATTACTACTTTGAGGGTTAAAAACAATATTCAGCAAAATAATAGCTGAAATATTTGTTGAATTTTTAATTCTGAGGTTCTACTTAGCTTTTATTATGTGGAATTTTTAATGGTCATATAAACAGCAAATCTCCATTCTACAAATTGATTCTGAAACTTTCAAAATGGATTAGTCTATTTAGGTATGTAGAATTATGCAGACTTTTTAATTAAATGTATTAAGTCTTTTGAAAATAGCTCTGAGATTCTATCTTCCCTTCAATTGAAAAATATTACTGGATGAGATCAGTAACATAACAAGGTATCAGTCTATTATCTTTTGCAAGGTTCTTTCATGCTATCTAGATTGGTTGATATGGGGCAGATTCAAGGCTGATGCTTTTACCTTGCAGAAAGCTGGATACTGACTCTGTTGGAATTAGCTGTGTGTCCACGTCCATTGGTCATATTCTTTCATGCATATTATAGGATTGGAGAGTTCTCTGCATCGCTGCATCAGTGCTTCTAAACTTCCTTCTATCAATGGGAGTGGAGAAACAATGAGAAACCTTCTTGAATGTCCTAATGCATGTTGCATGTTTAGTCAATGAAGGGGAAAGGAAAGGAATGACAGAAGCAGAAGGACAAGAGGGTTTACTGAATGGGAAGTAATGCGGAAAGAACTCAAATGCTATATATGGACTCCCTACACTTGAAGATCTCTTAGATTTTTTTTAACTTGAGAACTCTTCCAGTAAAAGAGAGAATATAGCTGCCTTTAGTGTGCTGAACTCTTACGCACACTTACCTGAATTGATTTCCACTGCCTTATTTCTTAGTGAATCAAGAGGTGCAAGAATGTCTAATCTTATAAGAAGAATACAGATCAAATTCTTCTGAACTTAAGGATTTGGCTGGAGGCTATTCCTAAGATTCAAGGTATATAATTACTGTGCATATGCATGATTACTATTTTAACAAGATTGCCATAAAAAAAAAGACACGTCCAAAGTGCTAGCTAAATTTATTTCCAGAAGAAAAAGAATGAGAAATAATCTGCCCATGAAAACTGCAGCATGTGATCAATACCAAGGAAAGAGGCTTCCACTTTTATAAATAAAGTGATTCTAGCCTGTTGGGAAGTTATACCATGTGTGCCAAAGTAATGAAATATACATTTCAAAACTTGCCTATTGTGGCATCTTTCACAAACATACCCTGATCATTTACTTCTATTTTGCCATACTTTTAAATGACAACATATTACTTAATATATATTTTTCTGCCCAAAGAGGTAAAAGCATAATCCCAAAGTTCTCAAGCTATAATTCATGACTCTAAGGTGATGAAACTACATGCATAGGTTGGAGGACAATATTTTTCAACCCTAGTCAGGCATGCCAAAGCAAAGTGTAAGCACTTTATGTAAGCACTGTCGAAGCCTGCCCCTGCTTTGCCTGGCTATACCCATCGGAGGCTTGCAAAACAAAAGAACAAGCAAAGCGCAGAACAAGTTTTGACAGTATTTTTACTTTACTTAAGCAAAGCCTAGAGTGAGTTCGGAAGGTTAGCTTGAACTATAGGTCTTACAATAAAATGTTCGAAGACTTATATGCATTAGTGAAGTTCAATTTATTTGTCCTGTATTTTAAGTTTTTAGTATTTCAGAATTTAAAAAAGTATTCAGTTATAAATGAAAAAGAAATATGGCTGAGCTATCAGTACTGCTGAAAAACTTAACATAAGCCCGGCAGTACAAGGTAATGTCTTTTAGTAAAAGGATTATTTCTTACCCAACCCTAACCTCAATCATGATAGGAAGCCATAAATTCATCGACCATTTTAGGGAAAGTTAACTCATTTTCTTGTAAAAAAAATGGTGCCATCAAATGATATTCTCTTTTTTTCCTGCAACGCTGTCCCAATGCCAGTAGATTAAGAGTTGGTCAAACAACTTTTTTCCTCCACCGAATTCAGGATTTCTACAAAAATTGACTATGTAATTTGTTATAATTCTATTACAAAATTTTGGCTAACGTCCAACGATTGTATAGCTATTTCTGCACATTCAATGGGAGTTTAAACTTTAATTTCCTGATAGTACTCCCCTTAGTTGTGTGACAAATAGTTTTTGAAACTGAATAGGCTTTTACAAGTGGGTTATAAGAATATCATAGGAAATTGAAAGCAACTAAAGACTCATAAAGTTGTTGATGACAAATTATACACTCTAAGACAGAGTTCTCCAACCTTTCTGGGTTGGCGGTCCGGAGGGGGGGAGGGGTAGGCACCTTTACACTCACACACGCAAACAGGGCCCTGAGTGTGCACGCAGCATGTGCAGTGATACTAGCACCTACACAACATTTGTGGAGACACTAGCATTCGTGGTGGGGGGTGCACACCCGCACATGAGCGTCCGCTGGCCAGCTGCTCACGCGGCTCAGTGGCCAACAGGCCATGGCCCATGGTTTGGGAGGCCCTACTCTAAGAAAAAAAAAATGCCTTATGACCAAATTGGGCAAACTGCATTTTTGGATTATAGCTAATTCTTGACTTATGATCAATGGAATCCCCAAAAGCTATTTAAGATCTGATTTTTGAAGTTCCAATGTCAACTTCCCTGCAGTCACATGTTCACATTTTGGGAGCTTGGCAACAGGTCCATATTTATGGTCATTTGCAGCACCCCAGTTTTGTGCCTGAGTTTTATGATGGTTTTACTGCAAACTGATGTTTACTTCCAGTTTCCAGCAAAATCTGCCCATAGGTAACAATGTGCTCATTTATTTTCTGTGATGTTTGCTTTATGACCTCATCTGCTTACTGACCGCTGTGAAAAAGGTTTTAACATTGGGCCAAACCACAGGGTGACCCATTTTACAACCATCATGACTTATGGTTATAATTGCCAGGCTCAGTTATGGTCATAATTCAAGGACAACCTATGACTTCATGATGGAGCCCTTTAGAAGTAAGAATGCTCATCTCTAATATTTTCTTGAGGGAAATAGCCTTAAAAAAAAAAAAAAGGATGCCTACACTTGCTTCATGAAAAATATCAGCATATTATGCCCAAGTGCTGAACTTAGAATCCTTTATCTATCTGTTACAAAGAATCCTATAGATAGCAGCTTTAGTTGTGAAGCTTCAGAGAAATATTGTACCACAATTATAACATGAAAATATAATAGCTAAACTAAACAAATTAGCTGCGGAACTGCATAATTGTCCAATAAATGAACCTTCAAATGAACATAAATGGTTAATAAATTTCACAGGATATATGAGGGCCAGCTGTTTTTGATTTTGGAAATAGGAATTAAAAATGATTACAAAAAAGTATTACAAGAAGCTGTTTATTGCAGCCTTGTATAGAACACATTATATCTTTTGCTGTAAGTCTTACTAAAATTATTGAAAAATATTCATGGAATCCATATTTTGTCTAGGAAATGTTTAGAGCGTCTGCAAGTTAATTGGAGTTTTTGATTTATCTTTAAATAGCTAATCTTTATGAAATATAACATGTAAAATTAAGGTATAAATCTAGCCATCCATTTTTTTTTTTTTATGATAATGGAAAGAGTATATGGGAATCAGATTAGCTAGTACTGGAAGTTATACAAAATAAGGAAGGGCATCCCTGGATAAATTATTCCAATGAGGATGACAAGAACAGAAGCATGAGCTTTATGCTAGTGCATAAATAGGAGCCTCTGTTAACCATTAATACTTCTTTTGTTTTAAATTCAGAATTCTTATTAGATTCTAAGGATACTAATAACTTGGTAATTGAAAGTTGTTAGCATTCTCTGTTATTGATTATTTGACTATTTCACATGCAAAAACCAAGATTCTAATATTAATTTTAATTTATTAATTTTTATGAATTAGATATCAAAGTTAGGATTATCTATTTCCACAAATGTGCAAGGATTAAATAAGCAAAAATTAGGACTGCAGAAATATATAATGTTGAAATATAACTAGGAACTGCAAAGACGAACTAAAGCAGCATCCTGGCAAGCTGAATGGCAACAGCCAGAAATTGGTAACTGATCCTGACAATTTAATGTAGCCTATATAGTATCTTCTACTATAACCTAAACATATGTATCATTTCATACAATTAGGCATGCAGCATACATAGTCAAAATTGAATCCCACAATAAAGCATTAACTATTGGAAAATGTAGTAACTGTAACCTGAAGGATCAGTACACATTTCTTGACTTAGTTACCTTTTCATAAAGCTCGTAAAGTTAAATGCCCAAGTGCATTACTAGATATCTAGATTAACAGGTAAAGCTAAGCTGGCTCAAAAAGCAATTTTGAATTAAAACAAAGAAAACGCATATAGAACCAACTCATCTTCAGCTCAGACTTCATTGTATCGTTAGAAATGCATCACTAAGCGCCAAATTCTCAGTTAAAATTACATTCAAGGCCCATGTTGATAACAGCAAGCCAGACTTCGGGGTTCTGGCCTGCTAATGAGTGAGCAATGTACAGATCTTGCTCGAATCACTCTCAATTATTGGTGCAAACTACTGACAGTTCAATCTGGCCATGCTGTCTGTCTGAATATGGCTGTTAATAAGAAGGGTAAACATTTAAATACATGTCATTTTTAGAAATAACATAACAGGCAAGTTCACTTCAATTCAAAATTGAGGTTCTACTCAAATACAACAACACTAGAACTGGGTTTAGCTAATATAAGTAAGCAAACTTAAGGGCAAAACAGATGGACTCACAGTAACAGCCCTGCAAAGTGCCTTAAGGATCTTAAGCAAAAAGATAAATAGCAGGATACCATGCTGTTTTGCTAAAAACTCACCTGACATAGATGTGCAACCATTTTCTGGGAGTAGAAATGCATGCACAAAAGTGAGAAGATGATTGCAAGTAACAGACTTCAGTATAACAAAAAATACATAATTCTAAATGAATAGAAATATTGTATGAAACTAAACAAATATTCCTATATTTCTTACCTCTCGTTTTGCAAGCAGAACATTAGGAACAATATGTGGTAAACAACGTCCAAGCATCAGCATGACACTTTTTTCACTATCAGCAATTCGAGACACCTAAAGTGCAATTTTTTGGCAAAGTCATATACAGCAATTGTATTATACAACATATCTCTGATAACAATGTTTAATCTTTCAGAAATTAGCATACAATTCAATCTAAAATAAAATGCCCACCTTAAACATATTGGGGAAAAGTAAACGCTATCTGTATGTAATTATGTAACTCTTTCAGAGATCACGATGGAATAATGAGAAAGTGCCATTATGTGAATGACTGTCCAAAGGATATTAGATTAGTATGTACCTAGATTTCAAAAAATGGTACCAGACCAAAACACTCATGTGACAATTGGGTAAGGTGTGAAATACATTACTGGCTCAAATCTTAAATTATACAAAGGTAAATGCCTAAGAAAGTGGCCAGAAGTACAATGAAAGACTAACAATCAAAACTGAAATAGGTTCCTTTGCATAATTCTTATGACTCAATAGGAATTAGTATTTTACAAAAATAAATATACCTCTGATCCCAAACGGCTCTCTGCTGACATCTGGCAAAAAGACAGCAATGCTTGATGGAATGCAGGTGATAGCTTCCTAAAATAGTGGGATGGAAAGGAAATATAAACCATACCAAGAAGCTGTTATTTGTACAAATCTATTTATTTCACAAGTAATCATTAGAAAATAAATCTAGAATTCTATATTGGAGCCCGAACAATCTTTAGAGGTATAGCTGATCTTTAACGGGAATCACTGTGTTGTGACATATTTTATTTAATCATAAATTATTGAATAAAGCATAGCTGACTGGAGTTGCTCAATATCCTAAACCTAAAACCATGATTTATCATGTATACAACATGCTAAGCCAAAAATGAAAAATTATGTTATGGCTTGGCAAAACATATAAGCCTAGTCTGTATTTAGAGAAATATAAACTATTAATTTCTGAAACATGTAACTGAAACAGGGAAACAACAGAAAAATAATCAGTGTGTCAAGATTTTTTCCATTACATATTACAATTCCTCATGGTTAACATAATCCTATGCATTTCTTGATTTCACTCCAAATAAGTGACTGCTAGATAGGTAAGAAAACATGGATAACTGATGGCCAATTGTCAACTCTAAAAGACCAGAGAAATATTTAAAGAGAAATCTGGAGCTAAGAATGTTGACATGGAATCTCATAACCTTAATGTACTACATCAGACCTGGTAGGGCAGCTATTTAATTAAAGGTGGAGATGACAAAACAAGAGATCAATTGATTGATCGATCGATCGAATCAGAGACAGAGAGACCTCACAAGCATTTTTGGTGCTGACAGTATAAATTCAGAATCTGAATGTAGTTGTTAAATCTATTCAATGTTCAATACAATATTTTACTGTAAAAACAAAGCATAGATGAATTTAACTAACCTATTAGGTTTATCAAAATGTATGACAGCTTTATTTGATGGGGAACGAGATGGAAAATTTTCTCTTTCTTTATAAGCAAAAGGTATTCCAATATCCTCTTTAGAAGTCCTACATTCAGATTCTTTTAAAATTATTTCTTCTTCGGTTCTCCCAAGTTTATCATTATTAGATGAATTCTTAATGTCTAAATATTTCCCATTATCATCTGGAAGCGTGGGAGGCACTTGAGCTGAAGATGACTGTACTGTGTCACATATCGTTGGAATGGAGATTTTTTGACTTCTCAAGTAGTCTATTTCACTGCAAGAGAGAAAAGAAAAAGCTTCTGAAACAAAAATTATTATGTAATAAATCACTTTTAATGACTTATCTACTTCATGAATAAATTTTATAAAATGTTTTATTGGGGACACATCTACCACCAAATTTAAAAATACAGCAATATTTCACTGTGGCCCAAACTACGTGGAACATTCTTACCACTGGAGATGAGAACTTGGTTTTGCTGAGTGACTCTAGGCCCCATGGGGGCGCTCATTGCTGGAGGTGGATGATGAGGTAAGATCTCAACCTTGTACCATCCATATCTTGGTTCCTGGGATTCCCCGCCCCCCCAATAGTTTTAAATTTTTAATTTGCATTGTTTTAAAATTTGAACAGCTTTTCTATTTATCTTTTATGATCTGTAAGCCACTCAGAGCTGCCTTATCAGGAAGATGGGAAGCATATATATTCAATAAATAAATAATAAAATAAGTTACTGCCATGCTTTTATATTCATATTCAGCATCCCTCCAAGATCTATTTTCTTCACTCCTTTTAATGCATGAAAATAATTCTGATAAAGATAGCTTGAGGCATATAATAGGTTTTGGTAATGAAAGCTGTTAAACTGAAATGCAGAGAAACAAGTTTTTAAAAGCAGTTTAACTCAATGCTATATTAATTTAAAGGCATAATAAACTGAGACGGCTACACTGGTTCGTGTACAGCAAATTGCTTATTTTGTATATATTTTTTTTAAAACAACACTGTAACATACCTTTCAAGTCTTTGTATCTGCTCCATAAGAGACCATTTTTCTGTGCTTAATGCATTAATTTGATCTTCCAATTTCTGCACCAGCACGCATTGCTAAATAAAAGGAATATGACCTAAAAATTAATTTAATTGATTTAAATTGAATAAATGAACTTAATTTGCCATCCTGCAAAATGAATTATACCTCTATTGATTCTGATGTTCCAAATACAGGAATGTTTTCTAGGATAGGAGTAGTTGCCTCTCGTTCATCCTCTTCTGGACCAACTGCTACATCTACAATATCTTTTGCAATAACTTGGTGATTTCCAAAATCACGGTACAGTTGTAGCAAGTCTGGAGGCTTTGGAATGTTCAGTCCTACATCATCCCATAGTTCAAAATCCTTTATATATGCAAAATTAAAATATTTATAAGGTTCCATAAATAAGTATGCAAGTTATCATATCAAATGATAAAATGCAACTTCCAAAAGAGAACTTTAGTTATTGTTACAGGTAACAATAAAAGTAAATTTTACGCTGCTATTACTTGATTATATATTGTTAAAGAAATCAGTTTTAGCTTAAAGCGTATGATATAGATTAAATCTCATTTCTTAACATTTAAATGACCACTACTGACATTTGTGTTCAATGTGTGAAGGTTTCACTGATCATAAATAATTAGATTAGTGTAATCTTTGATATAAACAAATTGCATCATTCATGTAGCACAACAAAAATCTCTACCCACAAGCACCTTTTGAAGCTATTTATTTAACAAAGTTATATGTCCACCCAAATAATTCTAGATGGATCACAAAATATAGATAAAAATACTATATATAAAAAAAATGAATCGCTATCATTTTAGAAATGATTAATTAACCTTATTACAACAAGAAACAAGACATTCATTCTAGCCACCACTAATTAAGCATATTAAAACCTGGTCCTGCTCATTACTTTGGGGAGTACATTCTCCAGCCTGCTATTCAAAATTGTAATGTAGTACCTGGCCTGGAAAATACAGTGTGCCCCTCTGACATATATAAATAGAAGGTGTTTACTTACTGATGGAAATAAGAATATTTAAGCAAGCTAGGGGGAGCCACAAACCCCACAGAATTTAAAAAAAGATCAAGGAGGATAAACTTTGAAAATATCATATAAGTAATTAATAATTGCTACATCGCAAAAATATGAATTGATTAAATATAGGAGAATGAAAGTTCATCACATTTAAGGTCTGTAAATAAAGTATGACTGATTATTGGGAAGTAGGAAAAAGGAATGGCTGTCAGGAACATCTGTACTACTTAATTTTAGGACATTTGTTTCACTAATATAACATACAGGAAAATTTCCTAGCTATACATGGACTCAGAATGTTCCATCAAAAATCAAGCATCAGTGGTGTAGCTTCACAGTAGGTCATCAACTTTTGATCATTCATACATTAAAATCAGCTTTATCAGAACAGAATTAATAATACAGAATAGGTGAATCGTTTGAATTATGATTTATATCAAGAGATAAAAAAGTATTTATTCTTGTATTAAAAAGATGGGCCTCATTATCCATTATGCACACCAGATATCAGTATCCATAATAAACCAGCTCATATATCTATGGATTTTGGTGGAATTATTTCTGCATGTGTTAAATGTTTTTTTATGGGGGACTTTTTAATTGTAGTTATTAGCAACAGAATCCTTGTGACTGATGTTTCAAAAAGACAGAAAATTATATTCTTTTCTATCCTTTTTATGAAATTCATCTCTCCTTCCTTATGTATCCCAGACCTAAGCGGGGAGAACACATTAAAATGGAGTGGGTGGGAACGAACAGAGAGTAATAAAAAAAATATTCCCAGCTGTTTTGGGAATTTTATGTTCATTTTGTTGTTGTTATTTGTTCTAAAACAACGATGCATTTAGATTCAGACCTAACACTTCATATGTTTAGCGCTTTATAAAAGAAAAAGAGAACATTTCAGGAGGGTAAGAAAGAAATCTATTTTCTTCTAGTGCTCTTGGACCAGGTCATCTGGAGTTTAAAACATCAGCCTTACTGTTAGAAATTAGCTTATTATTCCTTACTATGAACAAAGCAATAATTCTACTTTAACTTATGTGAGAGATACACTATATACTATAAACAGGGATTTTTTTTAAAAAAAAAAGTTAAAAATAACTGGACCCTGTTAGGAACAAAAGGAAAAAAGACCCAAGCTCAGAATGTCACAAAGGTGCCACTCCAACTTACCTGATCATCATTCTCATCTGAAAAAGTTATTGAAGTAAGCTTGTATCCATTCTTTAACAAAAATTCATTGACTAAGAAGTTTAAAGCTCTTTTTTCAAGAGGTTTAATTGGTTCCTAGGAAAAATAAATGCATATAATATTTAAACCTTGATGTCATTAAAACATTTTCCTATGATGATTGACAGATATTAAACAAGTTGATTACCCATTTCAAAACAAAACCTACAAGCTTGCACCTCTGTGCCTAAGCATGTTATTTGGTTAGAGATAGGAATGCTGTGAACATAAGCAGATGTAGTACATTGGATCACTCACCTGAATTTCAGGACTTGATTTATAATTTCTTCGTTCCTGCAAAGGAACTTCATTTTCTGAAAATAGCAATATATAAAAAAAATATCATTCTTCAGGCAGTCATGCACCACCTCTTTCTATTTTATCAAAATACAAAAAACTGAGGAAAAGGTTTGTGTACACCACCTGCAGCCTGAGTCAGGTTGGCTCGGAGGGCCTGAATGGTCTCTTTTGCTTTCCGTAGTTCAAACTCCAGGACTGGACAAGGATTTGGATTAAACATACACAGGCATCCAATCAAGAATAGGGAAACAAAAATGAAATATAAAAAAGCAAGGATGGGTGTAAAAATAAAATACAATTTATATTAAAGACAGAGCATGCAATCTTTATGGAACTCATGAACGCATGCAGCAGAGTTAGACTGCAGCAAACTGGTGAAAGATTTCCATGATTCAAACCTAATCTTAGTGACAAGGAGTGCTATAGATTTTAAGAAATAAAATGTACCTCTTTTTGAAAACCTTGAAAATTTCACATTACAGATTATTATTATATTCGAATCTTTTAAAGTTTTACCTTATACAAATGGAAATATGAGGCCATCTTGCTTTGTGGGAATAAGGAGAATGTGATTAAAACTATAGTTCTGTAAAAAAAAAAATGGCGTAATCTGTGATTAAAAAAACAAAATAATTCATGTTAATGCCACTTTACAAAGGATGTTTTAATTCCCATTTTGTGGCATGTTATATGACGTCAGTTGGGTAGAGCAACTTATCGTGTCAACTGAGTTCTTAAATATCTGCAAACTTTGCAAAAAATTATCTAATATTTCTTTTCATAAAGAACATTGATTTCATGATTTAAGTTAGCTGAAATAAATTTATGAGTTGCTTTCTGCCATAGAAAAGTGATTCATAGAAGATTATCCAATCTTTGAACATTTCCTGTAATTGATCTTGGTTAAGACACCAAGGTACATTAACAGGCAATTACTAACTAGCTTTTTTACAGGGATTTCTTTACCATTAGAAATATTCTATACATTTTTTTAGAATTTTTTTTTCTACAAATGCTCCATTTACTGGTAATACCGATAGATTAGTAATAGGACTATATGGAAAAAATATTCACTCAGTTTGCATTTTTCTTCTTCAAAAACAGAAGGCATAATTAGAGTACATCACAACTATTACACAGAAATAATTTGTTTGATGCACAGAATTTTAATGCAGAAATATAAAAGCATAACTGAAGATTTGATGGAAGAGTATAAAAAAAATCTGTAGTAGTCAGCAATGCTGATCTGCAAATATTTCTGTGCAACAAAGTCTAAAAACAATGTGGATATTTTGTATATAAAGTAATAGCTTATAAATTGTCAGTGTTTTCAGTATCTGGATAAGCTTATCTTTTGAAAATTTAATTTAGCTTAAAAGAATTTATGATGGGAAATTCTTCCTTAAAATGTATAAATGCATGGTTACAGAACTATTGCAGATCAGAAATGCCCTGCAACAGGATGATAAAAATGTTTTTTTAAAAGAAAAATAGCAAAAAAAAAAAATTAAAAAAATTGTGGAGAAGCTCAGGAATTCCAATAAGGAAACTGAAGTTCAGCAGCAACACAAATCACTGAGAGCACAGAAATCCAGAAAACTCATCTAACATATACCTACAGTATATCAGATGGCAAAGTATTTCCATTACCCAATTGTGACATCCTACTACACATGGAGCAGATTTTATAATTATGCCTATTTGTTTTATTAAAACAGTTTACTCTGCTGCATGGTTTCTCTTCAGACATCTTAATATTTTGAAACAGCTAGTTAATTCAATAGTATATCCCCAATAACTTATAGCTGTAACAAAACACACTGTTGATACAGAATTAAGTAATTATATTCGGCTCAAATTAAATCAGAACAGAGTTCAACTTAATATGGAACTAAACAAATACTTAATTTTCTGATTTCCATATTCACTTTAGGAAAATGATATAATGAAGCATACCTATCCTAAAATGTTTATGTAGTAATAAATGTGTTAGACTGGGATTCAGGCAGGCTTTATAAGCGTACTATAATTTACTGTCCTAAGATCCTGCCCTTTCCCCAGCTCCTCTTTTGTAGAACCCACCCTGTGCCATTTTTCATAATTGTTACATAGGTGCCCATGGTACATAAATACGCAAGAGACTTCACTTGTTACTCTTTTAAGGCTACCGAATTAAACTGCATTTACTAAAAGAGAGCTACATATTTGGAATTCAAACAGGAATTAAATTTTCAGAGGTTCCACCTCTGTCCACAGTAGTATCTGCAGCAGCTATCATTTTGCAGTGAACATCTGAAGGTTCACTATCTCTGGAAATAATTGTATAATGAATACATATTTTTATTATGTAAAGTTAAGAAATGCAATGTTACGTTTGAAAAGTGTTGCAGTTTTAACATGATTTGCAAAAAATAAATTTCTAAAGTTTTCCAACATGCCTAATTTACAAGGGCTACATTCAAATATCACCTTAGCAAAAGGATACCCAAACTTTTGGGGCTGATGGAATTTTGAAAGTGCTATGTGCACCATCACAAAATGGTACCATATCATATGTAGAGCTGGTGGAGGGGAACAGAAAAAGAAAAGATAAATTCAAAGACGGAGGTGAATGAGGAAAAACAAACAACAAAATAGAGAGAGAAAAAAAAGAAGAAGAAAGAAAACTGATCTATGCATACATACTCAGAGAAGAGCCACAAATCTAACAAAAAAAAAAGATAGACCTTCCCCAGAGTTAGGTTATGCACCCATTGTTTTTTTAGTTATTATTTGCTAATCTCAGCCTGGATTTGAGATGGATGGAAAACAATGATGCTCTGACAATTCTTCTTTTAACAAAATACTTTTTTCCATATCAACATCCTGAGACCAATCTCAAGCTGAAGATTACTATTAAATAAATGAAACAACAAGGTTCTTCTCATTTATTTTCTCGTCTCTAGTTATTAGGACTGTTCAATTCCTTTAAAAAGGAAGCTTCAAAATGTATACAATTATGGATGGGGCATCTTTTTACAAACAATTAAAGCAGCCATGACTTTTTTCTGATTTATGTATCTGCTCTGGAAAGTGATTTTAGTTGTCTTACAACTACTGGGTGTGAATGGTGGCAGATTTGAATAAATGGAATGTTTCATTATGTTGATAACTACTAATATAGGATCAAATGTATTTCCCTATCATTCCCAATATGACCAATCAATACAAACATGCAAAAATGTATTATACTCAGTTTTGCTTTCTACTGTTCTATTAGAGTTGCTTATATTTGTACTAAAGAAGTGATTTGTACATATTTTCCACTTTTTAAAATCTTACCACAAAGTATTTAATTTATATCAGTACATTTTTATGATGCTTTCCTAATGGATAAGAATCTATTTGCAGTAAAATAAAGTAAATTGAGATGTTTCATTATTTAAAAGAACCTGAGCTTCTCAGGAACATTTATACTACCACTGATTTGTGACAAGTATAGTAATGGAAAAATCATGCAAGAAAATAATTTCTATAATGAATTCCATTTTAATATGAAGAAACAAAGATGAGATGCTAACAATGTAACCATCCATTCAATAATTTGTTTCTAGATAATACTCTGTAAATTAAATTTAAACTATAACATTAGAAAGTGTGTGATTTACAAACATTGATACCAACAAAAATTCACCAGGGAGCATGATTTGTGCAAAGCCTACTTAGCATCTTATCTGAAATTTTACTCACCAGCTACTCGCTCATCAGTCTCCCTATTTCCATCATCTGAGTATCTTGCAAAATCCAAGGAATCAAGAGTGCTTATGCTTCCAGCTCGATCTAAAGAAAAAATAAAGGGAAATATCTTTTGATTTCAAAAAAGATAAAACTACACGCAAAGGACAATTTTCATTCAGTATATTAATTTTTCCACAACCTACAACAAATTTCATTCTAAAAAAAAGTGATTTGCAAAAGGTTAAGTTTTATGATTCACTAAAACTGAAAAAAAGTGCCCACCTCTAAAGTTACACTTCAAGTTTAATGCCTATCAACTTCGATAGCCAGCTGGTCTAGTGGTTAAAGCACCAAACTAGAAACCAGGAAACAATGAGTTCTAGTCTGGCCTTAGGCATGAAAGCCAGCTGGGTTAACTTGGGCTACTCATTCTCACTCTCAGCCTAATATACTTTACAGGAAGGAGGAAAGAGTATTATATATATTTGCAACCTTAAGTTATTTGTAAAAATAATAAAGGTAGAATATTAATAAATGAACAAAAATAAACTTAACTTTCTTATATTTTTTAAAAATAAACTTCTCTGTCTTCCTTTCATTTGCCTTTTCCCATAAATATATTCCTTTAGAGACAACTTTCTGAATGCAAACAATGCAGACATAAAACTGCAGTAATGGAAAGAGTGCATGCTTTATAGTATGAATGTTTCTGTAATCCTGAAGCACTGTGATTGATGCCCATTGTAATATGGGCTTCACTGAGTTTCTATTAATAAATTGATAGATTCTGATTAAACAAACCATACCCAACACAATGTACCATTACAGCTTTAGAGACTACACTGGATCACCATTCACTGTTTTTGTTCCCAAAAGTAGTGAACCCCTAGCACAATTAGCTCTCTTTAAGGGGCTATGTTGTACTATGGTTTAAAAACCACCATGTTTACATCCACAAAGCCAAAACTGAGAAGACAATTGATAAACATGGCGTTTTTCCTTGTTTGCCAAGTATACTGCATCCAAGACTGGCTGAATTCTGTTTTCTTTCCTAATGTGGCAGAAAGCTTATTTTTTAAATTAATTAATACTATTTATATTTTAATCATTTGATCAAAGTTTAAATGTTTTTAAGAACTGAATTTTTAAAAATGTGCATTGCTCTTTTTTTGTTTTTATTTCTATTTTTCTATTTACAGTACTTATTTATCTATTTCTGGATATTGAGGCAATAAGACTATAAAACATGAGACATTTCCCCCCCAAAATTCACTAATGTAAACTGGACTGGAAATACTGTCTTGATAGCAACTCATTCCATGTTTAACTCAATATAGTTGGTAAATCCAAACAGGTGTTAGATGTACCTTAGTAAACACTCATTTTCACATGTTCCAAAACTTTATTTTTTTCATATACAAATGCTTGGAAAAATTGAACATAATCAAAACAGAGTCTCTCAAGACAGTACACAAGGCAGCTGCATATCAATACCGATTACACAAGTATGTGTTTGCAATCACTTCAAGAAGTAGCTACTGACAAACATTCCTAGCTAATGATGCCTATTTCGTTGTGAAGAGCTGGAGGTAACAATGAATCACAACAAAAAAGTTGAGAGTAGGAGGCTTCTAGGAGGCAAACTACTCTTAGCTTACCTTTAAAGCCCTCCCACAAACTTTTAAAAATGGGGGGAAATATAAATTTCCAGGCCATTTTGGGTCATTTTTCAAGGTTTGAAAGGATATTAATGCAAACTAAAAATTGATGTTTATCCCAATAGAGTTAAATGGCTCTAGAATGATGGCAGTCAATTTCCAAGTTATAGGTTTGTGGGTGAGGGAATTATACCAATATTTAGCAAAAATAATACTGGAAATGTTTCTAATTGTCATTTGTGGCCATTTATTGAAAAAAAAACATGTTAAAGAGCTTTTGTGTTGTAGGCTGGGTACACATCTATAGAAGTGTGCAAAACTCAAAAAGAAGTTATATATTTACAAGTTACTGACATACAGTCATATTTGGGCAAGCACAGAGTTAAATGTTTTAGAAATGTTCAGTAATAACATTTAAACATGACACAATTCTAAACATGGCACTTAGAAGGATTAAATATAGCCTAGACCATGACTGTCAAACTCCTGGCCTATGGGCCATATGCATCACGCGCTGGCCACACCCAGTTTAGCAAAGGGGAAAAAAGTCCCGATCATCATGTGACACTGCTATGATGCTGTGAGTTTGACACCGCTGGCCTAGACTTTTAGGATATACAAATGAGCTTGTATTTGAGGTGAAAATTTCTACTAAAAACAGAAAACAGAGTATAGAAATACTCTTCTATAAAAGTAATTTTATAGGACACAAAAGGATGCTCATGAGGAGAAAGAAATAACAGATGCCAAGCAGAAAGCAGAGCAGAAGCACAGAAACAATAAATGTAAGAGAAGAGGATAAGTATTTTATGGGACAATGTATTTTATCCTCTAATATCAAAACCAGTTGCTTCCTTTCCATTGTCTTTAATCCCATATGGAATTCTTAAGGATGCTGGAATTGTCTCGACCAACTTGGAAATTCCCTTTACCGAAAAAACTTGCTGAACATAAAATTAATACTGATTTAAGCAGATCTTTAGAGGTGAATCTTTAGCTCAATTAGTATTGACACCAGTGTCCTTGGAGCAAAAAAATAATAGCGGGCTTCATTTATTATGGACTCAACACCCTTTTCTCCCAATTTGTACCATGCTATGTCTGGATGAAGCTGCGAGAACACACAAGCAGAAAACATTTAATCTCCACTTCCAGAGACATAATTAACATTTCGTATTTCTCCTATAATAAATTCTTGCATCTTCTCTTTACTGTCCCTAAGTACCATATTTTTTGCACTCTAAGACACTCTGGACTGTAAGATGCACATTATCTTTAAAGGAGGAAAACAACAAAAAATTCTTTCTCTGCCTCCCAGTATTCATCCAGTATTCATCTGGCTCACGTCCTTGCAGCAAACAGCCTAGTCAGCTTCAGCACGTTATCGCAGCCCCAGCATGTGGCTTGTCAGGGCTCTGCTCCTTTACAACGATCAACTGAGCTGAGCTGCTGCCACTGGCGGGAAACACTGCAGCCTTCACTGCCGAGCAGCTGGTTTGCGGTTGGATCAGCCTCCCAGAATACCGGAAATCAGCTGTTCTAGGCGGTGGGATCACCACCGTCGCCTATTGCCACCTGCCTGATTGCCACCACCATTGGTGGCAAATGGGTGGTGGCAGAAATCCCCGGCGCCTACAACAGCTGATTGGCGGTATTCCAGGCCAGTCCAATCACCAGTCAGCTGA